>NC_082665.1:5564482-5873620 GCF_025265405.1 Mesoplodon densirostris | reverse complement strand
TAGGGGTATAGGAGACGAGGTAGAAGATTTCCATGAATATATTTAGTATATGGTTTTATTTTGGAACCATGCACATGTTTTACATAGTTTAACAAAAGAAATAAAAGTAAGATAAAAAGCAATTCCTAAAAACTGAAAACAATTGACCCTACCCCTATCAAGGTAAAGAAGAACCACACAGAAAAAATACTTCCTTGGTGTGACTTTCAACACAATATTTTGAATCCATATCTCTAAGAAAATTCTTCTAAGGATCAGTAGCAGATCAAATAATTCTTAAACTCCATTCAGTACTCTTCTTGTTAGTAGTAATATTAATATTGTTAATATGAGACTATTATAAGTTATTAATGTAAAACAAATACATAATTATTGAACTGTCATTAGAAATTAAGATTTCTAGTATAAAAGAGATACAGCATAAAATCAAAGAAGTTAAATCAAAACCTTCTAATATTAAATTTGAATGGGATACATCAGAATGGTCTTATGATTTTTTTTCTCTTAAAAATTATTTCCTAGTTCTGTCCATCAAAAGGGCCAAGAAGCAATGACATCCAGATTGTAGTTTCTAATACAACTTCCCTGTGAAAAGAATCAGAGTTTTTTTTTGGGGGGGAAAAAAAAGACTGACTTGTGGTCTGAAGCAGAAAATGGGCAAGATTTTCACCCTGTTGTGTCAGAAAGCAAGGAGGCTGTTGCAGGCACCATGGGGCACAGTAAGGACATAGGACTAGCAATCCGGGTGGCAAATGGCTTACTAGAAAACTCTAGACTGGAACTTGACTCCTGTTTTTAGTTCTAGCTCTCGACTTTGGGCAAGATGCCTAATCTCTCTGGGACTAGGTCTCCATGAAATTTATTTTTCATTAGTAAGATGAAGATAAACACCCTTTCCTTATCCTCAACTCAGAGCTATTGCCATCCCATAAGACTGACTACCTTTGCATAAAATAGAAAATTGCCCCTTCTTCCTGGCCTCTTAGCTGGGTGCCCTTGGGAACACAGTATAACCAACATTTATTATCTCACAGTTTCTCTAAGAATCCAGATACAGCTTAGCTGAGTGTCTCTGGCTCAGTGTCTCTCATAAGGCTGCAGTCAAGGTGGTGGCTTGTGTCTCATCTGAGGGCTTGATTGGGGGTGGATCCACACCCAATCTCACTCATTGGTTGTGGGCTAGATTCATGTCTGTATAAGTTACTGCTCCACCAGAGGGAAACAGAACCAGTAGGATGTGTCTACACCTATGTCCTTGTCCAAGTCCATGTTCACATCCACACCTGCACCCACGTCTCTATCTATCTAGATCTATATAATGCAAGGACCTGGCTTATGTAATTGTGGGGTCTGACTAGGTTAGTCTGAAATCTGTATGGCAGGCTGTGAGGAAGGCAGGTGAAATCTTTTGGGCAGAAGCTGATGCTATAATCCACATCCTCAGGGAAAGCTTGGTTCTGTTTTTAAGGGCTTTCAGTTAATTGAATCAGACCCAGATTATATAGGAAAATCTCTTTAACAAAAAGTCAACTGATTCTAGCTGTCAATCACATCTACAAAATATCTCCACAGCAACGCCAAGATATGTGTTTAATTTAATAGCTGGGTACTGTAGCCTGGCTAGGTTGGCACATAAAACTGACCATCACAAATTCCTCAAGAGTTGCCAGCCAGCGGGTGTCCTCAATTCCTTGCCTTGTGGGCCTCTCCATAGGGCAGGTCACAACATAGCAGCTGGCTTCCTTGGAGCAAGGGAGTGAGAAGAGCCAGGGAGAATGTCCGAGCAAGACAGAAGTTGCAGCCTTTTGTAACCTGACCTCTGAAGTGACATCTTGTCACTTCTGTTGAATTCTATTTGTTAGAAGCAAAATCTATAGGTTCAGCCCACACTCAAGGGGATGGGATGACCCAAGGGTGTAAGTAGGAGTCTGCAACCATAGGGGCCCTATTCAGTAAATACTGCGAAGAGTAAGTGAGGTAATGTGTGTGAAAGAATTGTGTAATCCAGTAGATAAATATTATCTAGAACCATATAAAATTGCTAGTATTAGATTGTTCATTTTTTTTACCCACAAAATGGCTCTCACCTAACATAAGTTGTAGTTAAATAGGGAACTGATAGGGTGTAAAACAACTTTATAATTTGGGAGGGGGCCAGGAATGAATGGAATCTTGGATAAATGGCAGCAGTGAGGGGTAGAGAGGGAGAAGCAGTGTCAATTTTACTAGGTTTGCATTTGGCTTGTTCCTCTCTCTCTGTCACTCTCTCTCTCTCTTTCTATCATTTCTATCTATCTATCTATCTATTATCTATCTATCTATCTATCATCTATCTTCTATCTATCTATCATCTACTATCTAACTAGCTAGCTATCATCTATCTATATCTATCCCTATATCATTGTCTACTGATTGATCTATCTTCCTATCTTTCATCTATTTATTATGTATTTTGACTGGTCAGCTGCTGGGATTGATTTGGGCATATTTAAAATGCAACCCAAGGCTAGCGCTTTGCAGAGGTTTTGTCTGCACCTTGAGAAATGAGTTTGTTGTGAACTAAGGGAGTAGCCACAACATACCCCTCTGAGGCATCCGTCCACAGTGGATTCTTTTCTCTCCTTTCATTTTCTTTTCTTCTTGTATGTTTTCTCTTTCTGATCCATTTGGCACCAAAGGCAATAGACTTCCCAGCCCTTTGTGGATGAGAGAAAAAGAGCAGGTCCTCTGTAACCCTAAAGGTATAAATTTAAAAGCAATAAACCATAGTTAGCTTATCATCCTGAGGCCACCCTCAATGACACACAAGCCCTGTACACAGTCTTATCTAGAGAAACAGATACATATGTTATTTCTATATTATTCTACAGATAGAAATATTTATCTAGAGAAATAAAAAAATAAGCAAAGAAACAAAAGCGCACATGGAGCAACTTTCCACCTGGAGGGAAGGTGTATCTCTTCTGTCATAAATGACCCTGAATTGGGTTTCTGCCCTGCCAACTGACACTTTTATACTAAATTGTATTTTTTAAAGGAGTGTGGTCAGAGGAAAGAAAATTCACACCAGTTTGAAATAAAGTAGGGCAAGTCAACATACTTCTACCCACTTTCTTTGAGTGCAATTCTTTTGTTCCTGTTTCTTTCATAGTTTTTAATGGGCATCATCCTCAGATTCAAAGACCAGATGTGCTTTCTTATCATCCAAGATGAGCTGTTGTTAATGGAAGAGAAGAAAATCAGCAATGTGGATTTTTTTTTCTTTTTTATTTTTTTTGCGATACGCGGGCCTCTCACCACTGTGGCCTCTCCCATTGCAGAGCACAAGCTCCGGACGTGCAAGCTCAGCGGCCATGGCTCACGGGCCCAGCTGCTCCGCGGCATGTGGGATCTTCCCAGACCAGGGCACAAACCCGCGTCCCCTGTATCGGCAGGCGGACTCTCAACCACTGCGCCACCAGGGAAGCCCAGCAATGTGGATTTTTAAATAGAACTTGGAGGGAACAGAAAATAATGCCACTCTGTAGGCAGAAATCCCAAACGTAGTGCCACGCTGACCTGGAGAAAGCACCAACTTCGTGGCATCGAACCCCTTCAGTTAACAGGACACCACCGGGATTACTCAGCTGCTGTCCCCACTCTCTCCCACTCAGTCCCTCCACAACGTGGCTCTTGTCTCCCAAGTGTGAGGAGTCATAAAGTGTGTGAGGTTAATAAAGAGGTGAAATGCATGGGAAACTGAAGTTTTCCTTTTTCTTTTTCCTCTTTGACTTATTTTCATTCCCCCAAGACTTGTTCCTCTCTTCAGTCCCTCTGTCTGCAAATAAAATACTGTCTTTTTAACCTAAATACAAGATTAATACACAATTAAGATTCAATAATCGACATGTCCACCAAAGACGTGCACAGATAAGTTCATGGCAGCACTACCCATTCTAGCCCCAAACAATCCAAATGGTGTGATGGACAATAGTGACGTGTTTGTACAGTGGGGTCCTACATGGTAAAGAAAACGAATGAACCAACTCTACATGCAACAGTGGGGGTGAATCTCACACACATGATTTTGCATGAAAATTACACAAACACAAAAGAATAAAATGCATTTATGAAAAGTCCCCAGACAGGTAAGACTAATTAGTGGTGTTGGAAGTCTGGCTGGTGGTCACCTCTGAGGAGAAGGATTGGAGCAGTAACCTGGGGGGTCTGAGAGGGGCCTCTGGTGAGCTGACAACGTTCATTTTTGGTGTGACTTGGGTGGTTACACAGGTGTGATCATTTTGTAAGAATTCATCCATTTCTATACTTACAGCTTGTGAAATTTTCTACACATGACTGACATGGATAAAAAAGTTTAAAATAATACCAATATGCTCAGAGGGAAAAAATACAACAAAGGAAGTAGACACTTTGAAAAAGCTCCCCATGAACTGCTCAGAAGTTTGCCAAGGGAAAAGCAAAGGAAAGTTGGGTGGAGTCAGAGTTGAGTGGGAGTGATAGAATTAATTCTTTTTCTGGACTCCTTGGAGCTTAGATACAAGTGTGTAATTGGAATTTGGGCTTTATAATCAAAACTGAAGTCATTTGAAGGATTTCCAAATAATTCAGTGTATTGCTAAACATAATAATAATAAAAAAAAGTGCAGGGAATTCCCTGGAAGTCCAGTGGTTAGGACTCTGTGCTTCCACTGCAGGGGGCATGGGTTCAATCCCCAGTCAGGGAACTAAGATCCAGTGTACCTCAGGGTGTACAGAAATCGTAAAGCCCAAAATATGTACATATTTCCAAAATGATTTAGGTAAACTAGGAAAATCAGAGCCAAGTCTAACCCTCCAAGAATGTGTGCAGTACTCTGGTAGTTGGGCCTTGGGTCAGAGGAGGCATCCAGGACTGGGTTTGCCATTGTTCTGGCACCAAATGCCATTTAAAAAATTCCAGTGCAAAACAGTGGTATCTATTTAGACCTGAGCCACCAAGAAAATATTTCAGAGAGGGTCTTCTCCTCCTTGAAGTGCAAAATCAACGGGTCCTGCAGGACGGAGGATGGAAGGGATGTTTTCTGGCCTTTCTTGCCCTGCAGGGTCTCTGTTGCCAGTCCTTTCTGGAGACCAGACCGATAGGAGATGGACTTCTCACCCTTTTCCCCAGCATCCATCTCCACCTGGCCCTCCATCCTGACCTGCATTGCCTTGTCTCCTTCCTCAGGACCTTGTCTGAGGGCATCACCTCCTCAACATTCATGGAGTTGACCCCTGGGTGCATTTTCAGCTCCTTCCTCTGCCTCCCCTATCCAATGAGTCACCAAGCTCTGTGGCTTGCCTCTTGCCTCAGCTCTGGACGAGGGGTTCTCATCCTTAGTGAACACTGCAATCACCTGGAGAGCTTTAAAGTACGGATACCTGGCTCTCACCCCTGAGGTTCTGGTTCAGTTGGTCTGCAGGTGTAACGTGGGCATCTGTACTTTGGAAGTCCTCCTAACTCTGATATGCAGCCCAGATTGAGAACCTCAGCTCCAGATCTGGCCTCTTCCTCTCCACTGCTGTCCTGTTTTCCCTTGTTCCCGCTGACACTATCTTTCTCTGCCCTATTGAGACAGCCTCCTAACTGGGTTGCCTATGTCTGACCTCACTATTCTGATCCATATGTGTTGTCCTCTTGATAGCCTAACCTAAAATCCTACCTCTGACATTCAAAGTCTGCCCTAAGTAACTCCTATCTACTTTTTAACCATATCTTACCCCACCCACTGGTGCCCTGCACTTCCAAGTACACGTTCCATCCATCTACGTGCCTGCATTTTCCTGGTACCTGTTGAGGGTGTGTCACTCATAACTGCCCCTGAGACCTAAAGGATCCGGGTCTTGATTTATCTCTGTGCTTATATCAAAGCATCCGGTATTTGTCGAAGATGTTTTATAGCTGTGCTTCAAGAGATATGCAGTGGTTTATGCCCTGAACTGGCTCTGAATTGACCACAGATGCACAGGTGACACCTGGAGGTGTCCAAAATCTCCCTTTGCTTCATCACCACGCTAAGATCTCCGCAGGGGGTGGAGGAGGTGGGGTGGGGTGGGTTAGAGAGACTTGCCATCTGCTAGGCACAATGTGTGCCGAGTGCAAAGAACCCTGGAAAACTGCGCATGCCCTGGCTGCCCTTAGCTGTCCCCAGAAATCTCCGCCCCTTTCCTAGAGCCTGCCTCCTTCCCCTTCAAATCCTTCACTCCTTTCCCTTTGGAGAGAAGGTACTTTTAGAGCATGAACCCTCCTTTCTCCATTCCTTGATCAATGAATCAAGTTTCTGCTCTGTTCTACCTGACATTTGATTGGCATTTGCAGCTCTGGGCAAAGGACCCATTAAGGAGTCACCCACCCACTGGGGATCAGTAACAGTTATCTTTTCTCAACACCCAGCTGGATCTCCATACCTCTGGAAACCTTCCTTCCGTCAGTTAACACATCTGTTTCTTCTCCATTTCCCCCCAGCACACTGTTTATACCCAGGAGACACAGAGTCTGCCCTGTGTCCCATATAGGTAAGGATTTTCTATTCCGATGAGACTGAGAGATCCCAGGAGATGGGGCCCCTCCACTGCAGGTAGTAAGTGACCTGGTCTCCTCTGCATCTAAGATGGTGTGAGTAGTATTCCATCCAAGGGAGACTTGAGAAATAGTCACTCAAATCGTTCTCTGTGCTCTGTGGTTCCGAACCCAGCTGAGAAAGACATTCTTCAAAGTGGATGCTCTGTAAATGCAAAATTCATGAGATAATACATTCTGAATCTGAATTCCAGAGGCAGTGGGATTTGAATCTGTGTTGGAACAATCACTCCACACCTTTTTCCCCTTGTCTTGCTCTGCTCTGTACTCTAGAGGCTATCAAACGAAAATATTTAATTTTGCAGGCTCCTTTGTAGCTAGGGTGACTCTTTACAGAACTCTGGCTCAGGCAGAAGTCCCTGGGAGAGGCCTCTCTTGTGATTCCCCTCTTCTGTCGATCTGGAATGCAGGCGTAATAGCTGGAGGAGCAGCAGCCGTTTTTTCACACTTAGAGTCACATGGTAATTATGATGAAGCCAGAAGACACAAGGATGACATTGTTTTGGATTGGTCTCAGCCTATTAATAATGATGCTATTCACTAGGAATGCCTGGGGGTGTTCACCTGGGACTTTTTGGTGAGTCCTCAGAGACATTTCCCTGACCAGAGCCAATGTTGGACTGGCTCTTACAGATCTTATTATAATTGCAAGATGTACCTCAGCAACAACTATTAGGGAACTTTGCAAAAATCAGATTTATTACTCTGGGTTGTGGAGGGTACATGCCAGGTTTAAGACCATACTGTGATGTTGCAGGTAGAGAGAGAGAGACTGAGCATGTATCTGGGGTTTTTGCCTTTATTGGGGTTGAGGGTGGGGTGTCTAGGGTTGCAGGTTCATTTTTTTTTACTGATAAATTTACAACATAAGAGTGGAAATTAAAGTACAGGAAAGGACACACAGGGTCAGTCCGGTGGTCAGTTATAATCCAGGACCTTCTAAAAGGAGAACTTTATGGGTGGGGGGCAACCTGGTCCTTGACCTAGTTATGTAGCTGGCAATGTGTTTATTTGTGATGGATTTTTTGGCGATCAAAAGCTTAACGTCAGCACTTATGCTCAGAAAAGCTAGTTGTCAGGCACTCTCACTGCAGACATCCTCGAGTATTGGCCTCGGCCTTGGACTGTTTACTACTAAACTTCACATTGTATGAGAAAAATAAAACTCTTTATTTCTTTAAGCTAGTCTTTGTAAAGGTTTTCACACACACACACCCCACACACAGAAACAAACACGCACACATGCCTGGTATCTCTAATGTAGGGGTGGAAAAATTCCTTTCTTCCCTTCTAGGTTCTTTGGATGGTTTAATAATGAAATTGACACAACACAAAGTAACAAGGGAAAATTTAATTACATACATGTATACGAGAGTCCCATAAAAATATGAGACTCATAGAAGTGACCAAAACAAGAAGCTTTTATATCTTTTAGACAAAGAAAATAAATTTGTGAAGAATTGATAAGACAAAGGGGTTTGTCTTGGCATAGCCTTGGCATAGCAAATTGGTGAAAAAATAACCAGGTTTGTTTACACAGCCTTTTTGTCCCTGAATTCCCAGGCTCCGGTGATAAAGCTGTCTTCTACTCTCCTGGTACGGGGAGGGCACCTTTCACCCTGGAGATTGATCTCCTGTGGGTCAGAGTGTTCCTGTAACAGTTGTTTCTCAAATACCTTTAATTCAAAATAATCAATCATATTTGGGGGTGGTGTATTCTGCTCACCTTTTTCTCCATAAAATCCTCCTCTCCCATGCTTCTGGTTAATTAAAGGAGAGGGTTCTTCAACTCTCCTGCTTTAATCTAATGCTTTAAGGGCAGGGTGTGCACATTCAACAGCAATAAGGTAATTAATAAGTAATTTATTTTCTGCAGTTCATTTTTCCTTTAACCTCTTATAAGCCTCCTACACTTACTAAGTGATTTCTGAGAACTTACTGTCAGCCGTGCTCTGGCTCTGGAGTGGTCAGCCAGCCATGTAGCATCTCTGGTTGTGGTGTGCTGGTAAATGCTTAGGGGTGGGGGGACCACACGCCATTTGTGCATTTCCATTTGTGCATTTCCCATTTCTATGGTGTAAGTACTACCATCAAGGTGATTTCAAGCTTCCAATAGAGATGCACACAACTGGTCCCTGGGAGCCCTGAACGCCATCTGCAGCACACCCCTGGAACTCGGTGCTCCCAAAGATAGCATCAGGGCTCTTGCAAAATTCATTTTCTTAAGAGTGAGGCTTAAACACATTTCTCCAGATAAAAGGCTTTTGATGACTAGATCCAATCCGAGGGGAATGGCTGGGAGGCTGAGCGGATTTGGTCCTAGACTAGTGGCTTTCCTTTACCCTGAACTCCCCAAAAGTCTTGTCAAGAGCTCCACCACCTTCCCATTTTCTTTCTTTTGTGTCATGCTGATTATGAAACCCACCATCTTCACTCTAATTTCTTTTGGGAAGGAATTTTTTATTTATTTATTTATTTATATTTTTTTATTAGTTTCTGCTTTATAACAAAGTGAATCAGTCATACATATACATCTGTTCCCACAACCCTTCCCTCCTGAGTCTCCCTCCCTCCCACCCTCCCCATCCCAGCCCTCCAGGCGGTCGCAAAGCACCGAGCTGATCTCCCTGTGCTCTGTGGCTGCTTCACACTATCTATCTACCTTACGTTTGGTAGTATATATATGTCCATGCCTCTCTTTCGCTTCATCACAGCTTACCCTTCCCCCTCTCCATATCCTCAAGTCCATTCTCTAGTAGGTCTGTGTCTTTATTCCTGTTTTACCCCTAGGTTCTTCATGACATTTTTAAAAAATTCCATATATATGTGTTAGCATATGGTATTTGTCTTTCTCTTTCTGACTTACTTCACTCTGTATGACAGACTCTAGGTCTATCCACCTCATTACAAATAGCTCAGTTTCATTTCTTTTTATGGCTGAGTAATATTCCATTGTATATATGTGCCACATCTTCTTTATCCATTCATCCGATGATGGACACTTAGGTTGTTTCCATCTCCGGGCTATTGTGAATAGAGCTGCAATGAACATTTTGGTACATGTCTCTTTTTGAATTATGGTTTTCTCAGGGTATATGCCTAGTAGTGGGGTTGCTGGGTCATATGGTAGTTCTATTTTTAGTTTTTTAAGGAACCTCCATACTGTTCTCCATAGTGGCTGTACCAATTCATATTGGGAAGGAATTTAATAGACCCATTTTTTCTGACAGTTATGTTTAATCATCCATTCCAGGCTGATCTGATGTGCTCAAAATTGCTATGAATTATTTCTACCTTTGGTTATTTCACATCCTATTTCCTTATGCTGAAGTTTGCATGAGGGATTCTGCCACTAGCAAGTAACTGACCTGAAAGGGGCTGGCCACGCAGCACTGACAAAGGTCGAGTTGGCTGTCAGTGATGCTGGGGAGGGAGCCTCCCCTACATGGGTCCTCACCTGCCCCAACCACACCCACTCACTCAGACTATAGGGACTTGCCCTTCCTCTTGGGCTGAGCTGGTGAGATCCCAATTATGTCACCTGAAGTTACTATTTCATTAATTGGGTCTCATTAACCAGGGATTTGTTATACCTCTGTTTAGTTCAGGTTTCCTGTTATACTTGGAAGGAAGTGTTTGCTAAGCAAATTAACAGTGTAATCAAGATCCCAGGGAGAATGTTTAAGTGATTAAACGTCAAAGGTAAATTACAATAGAGTATAATTAGTATTTAAATAAATACCCCAGAGTCTTTCCCTAGAAAAATCTTGGGAGGCAAATAATTTAGTTATTTTATACACCTAGAAATCATAAAAGCAAAATTTTAAAAAATGTTATTCTATAATTGAGAATATTCAGATTGATGTGACTGCACACAAATTGTGCAAATGAGAACTTTGAGTATACTTCAAAGGATAGTTACAGAAACTCTAATTATATCCTGTATGGGTTATATTATTTTTTTAACAGTAAACAAGATGTACAGTCTTTATATATATATATATATTTATTTATTTATTTATTTTTGGCTGCTTTGAGTCTTCTTTGCTGTGTACGGGCTTTCTCTAGTTGTGGTGAGCTAGCGCTACTCTTCTTTGCAGTGTGCAGGCTTCGCACAGGTGTGTGGCTTCTTTTTGTTGTGGAGCACAGGCTCTAGGCACGTAGGCTTCAGTAGTTGTGGCACACGGGCTCAGTAGTTGTGGCTTGTGGGCTTAGTTGCTCTGCTGCATGTGGGATCTTCCAAGACCAGGGCTTGAACCCATGTCCCCTGCATTGGCAGGCAGATTCTTAACGACTGCACCACCAGGGAAGTCCAAGATGTACAGTCTTTCCATGTGATTCCAACTTAAGTGTGGATCACTTGC
Organism: Mesoplodon densirostris; assembly: GCF_025265405.1. Classification (NCBI taxonomy): domain Eukaryota; kingdom Metazoa; phylum Chordata; class Mammalia; order Artiodactyla; family Ziphiidae; genus Mesoplodon; species Mesoplodon densirostris. Next base: position 5,862,658 of record NC_082665.1, on the reverse strand, counting down.
TAGTTAATTCCCTTCTGTTGTTCAGTTTCCCAAATTTAAAAATAGCATTTATCTGCCCATACAAAAACTTGGACATGAATATTCATTGAAGTTTTTAATTTAGAGTAGCCCAAACTAGAAGTAACCCAAATATCCACCAACAAGAAAATGGATAAATAAATGTTGATATATTCACACAACATAACAGTACTCAACAGTAAAAAAGGAACAGACTACAGACACATGCACCATGGATAAATCTCAAAAATATGATGCTGAGAAAAGGGAGCCAGACACAAAAACATTAATACTGTGTGATTCCATTGATATGAATTTTAGAAAAGACTAAAGTCACCTACAATGACCAAGAGTAGAATAATGGTTGTCTTGGGGGGCCAGGGGTTTAGAGTATGGACATCTTTGGGGGACTATTCACTATTCAGTCTACCACAGTCTGCCTCAGGCTCCCAAAGATTCGTACCCATCCTACGTGCAAAATACAGTCACCCGGTCCCAGAGTCCCCCAGATTCTCAAATCATTACAGCATCAACTCAACTCCAAAATCTTATCAACTGTCTTTTCAGATCAAAAGTCCCAAATCTCATTACCTTAATCTCTGAAAGCAGGTATCAGTGAGACTCTGGGTATGATCACCCTGGGGCAAAATTCCTCTCCATCAGTGGATACTTGAATTAGAGTCCAGAATTTCAATGAGGGGAAGCATCATCCCCCAAGTGAGTCACTGGAAGTGATGGTAAGTAAGGCCAATGTTACTTCCACACTTGATTTCCACACTTATATGTAATACCTACTGGGGACACAGGATCATGTTTTGTTGTTGATTTACTACATCCTGGAGGGTAGTGCCCACCCTTGATGGGTATCACCTCCAAGCTGATGCTTTACCTGTGTCTTCAAAGAATTATTCCATTGTGCTATCAGGTCAGAAGCTTTGGTGTGGTACAGTATGTGATAGGACCAGTGACTTTATGGTCATTGGCCCACTGTCAAACATTTTGCTGTAAAGTGAGTCCCTGAGCCCATGAGATGTTATGTGGGATCCATGTTCGTGGATCAAATATTCTGTAAACCTTCAGCTAGTGATGCTGTCTGAAGCCCTGTAGACAGGAAAGGCAAACACACATTGGCATATGAATTAATGCCTATCAAGGTGAGTCATTCCCTTCCAGGATAGCTGGTTGGTCTCTGAATGATGGTACCATTTTGAGAGTTCAGGGTGGCCCTCTATTGTTTGAGGGTTGGACATTCAGCCATAGCAGTAGCTAGATGAGCCTTGATGAGTTGGAGCCCATGCTGCTGGCCTCTTGCATAGCCTCTTTCCTGTCACCATGGCTATTCTATTCATGCATCCATTGTGTAAGCCCTGGTGTGCTCAGTGGATGAGAGGACTGACCTCAGTTGGCTGAGTCATTTTATCTACTTGGCTCCATGTTGAGTACTCTCTGGTGGACGCTAACATAGAACACAATGATCTTTACGCTTAATGCTCATTCCCACAGGACCATCTAGAGACCTCCTTGTCCCTAATCTTCAAAACTTCCTTCCTCCAAGCCACTGAACAGTGAGCCAAGCAGTTCACTATTGCCCACAAGTCCATATATGTTCTAACCTCAGGCCACTTCTTCTGCTCCAAATGGATGACAGAGGTTTGAAGCTCTTCCCATTGGGAGGAGTTCCATCACCATGACTTTCAGGGCCCCCTCCCTGAGCATTCAGTGACTGTAGTGAATCAATAGTCTGTTTTCAGGGTGTACCATGTAGCAAGCTGACTCATCAATGAACTAAAACTTAGCCTATTATCTCCTCTTTAGCAGGTAATAATGTACAGTCCTCATCCTTGTGGCCACAGGTGTGAACAGCAGCCGGCATTCAGCAGAGGTGGGAGCTAGATCAGCCTTGGTGAGGGGGCCATGCAGAACCTCCCTCCACCCCTGCCATCTTGGCTACTGCACCCATGTGCCATTGCATGCACAATGGGTGGCTGAGGACAGAGGCTATTGGACACCACCAGACCAGTCATCCTGTCCGACTGGTTGTAGAGGCACAGATGCCCTCAGTGGACAGTGCCATGGACACGGGCATCTGCATGCCCCCTGCCCACTCCCAAAAGCCCATCCACATCCCTTTTTCCTGGGCCTCCAGTGTCTTTGTCTGCTGGGGCTGATAAAACACAATACCATAGACTGGGGGAGGGAGGGATCTTAAGCAACAGGCATTTATTTCTCACAGTTCTGAAGGCTGGAAGTTCAAGATCAGGGTGCAGGCATGGTTGGGTTCTGAGCTCTCTTTCTTGCTTGTACATGGTCACCTTCTGCTGTGTCCTCACATAACAAAGAAAGAGAGAGAGCTCCTTGGTCTCTTCCTGTGAGGACACTAATCCCATCATGAGGATCCAACTGTCATGACCTCATCTAACCTCAGTTACCTCCCAAAGGCCCATCTCCTAATACCATCACATTGCAGGTTAGGGCTTCAACATATAAATTTTGTAAGGGGGAGGGGGTGGAGACACAATTCAGTCCATAGTGTCCAGTCTCTGATCTACAACCCTGCTTCTTCTAGGTCTCCACCAGAGGTCTCCATCCACTGGTGTAACAGTGGTAAATGACATGGACCTCTAGGCCACCTGCAGGCGCAACTTACCTGTGCCTTCTGGCCCTGCTGGTGCCTCATGCGTAGGCTCCGCTTCCATTGTAAGAATTATTTGCTGATTGCCTGTCTGACCTTGTGAGTGTGTAGGTCATGATGGGCAGTGATGGCTACATGGTCACTTGGTGTTCATGGTCAGGTAATCAGTCTCAGTCAGGACCCAGCAGCAGGACAAATGCTTTTCTTTTCAAATACTGTATATTTCTCTGCTGCAGTTGGCATGGGTTTGCTCTAGAATCTTAGGGGTCTACATTGTGATTCTCCGGCTGGGGTTTGTCTTAAGTGGCACAATGTATTTTCCCACCACAGACACACAGGGTCTACCAGGCTGCATGGCCAAGCAGCAGGCACATTTACACCACAGCCTGGACCTACTGCAGTGCCCTTTCCTTTTCTCAGTGTCCCTGAGAGCTGGCACCTTCCATGCCACACAGTAAATGTAAATGTGTTCGGTAATATTCTGAAGTTTGAAATATGTTACTTCTAGAAACTGGAGAACCAAGCTGTGCTTCCTTCTTAGAGGTGGGAGATAAAAATGCAATAATTCATCCTTTACTTTAGAGGGGATGTCCCAGCAAGCCCCAGCCCATTGGGCCCTTAAAAATTTACTGAATATCTTGAATTTTTACAGCATTTTCTCCCACCTCCTGGAGCACTTCTATCTTTCAGAAACCTCCAGAATACTTGCCACTTTTGTTCATTCAGTCTACTTACCACGTCATCTATAGAGTGGACCAACGTGATGTTCTGGGAAAAGTCCAGATGGCCCAGGCCTTTTCGGATTAAATTATGATGGGGGCAGGAGAATTAATGCAACCCTGGGGCAGAGATATAAATAAATGCTGTTCTCCATCTCATGTGTAAACTGCCTCTAATCCTCTTCCCTGATAAAGATGAAAAATAATGCATTCATCAAATCAAGGGCTTCATATCACATCCACGCTAATTGATTCTAGAAAAGAGACCACATCTGGCACAACAGCTGTTGTCAAGGCTGCTGTGTGGTTGAGTTTGAAGTAGTTCACGTTTATCTTCCAAAACCTCCACGACTTGGAAGGGGCCCAGTTAGTAAACAAAACAGAGGAGGTGATAGAATCCACCCCCCGCTGCACTGGTCTTTAAAGATCTTTCATTTCTCTGGGCAATATTGTTTATTATTTCGTCTCTTGGCCTGAAGTCAATTACATGAGTTTCTGCTTGGCTTTCCCACTGTGATAGCTCTTACCACTTAGGCCAAGGAATCCATACGTGATAGAGCAGAGTCCTAGGGCTACCACAACAAAATACCACCAGTGGGTTAGTTTAAACAACAGATATTTATTTTCTCACAGCTCTGGAGGCCAGAAGTCCATCATGAAGTTGTGGGCAGGGTTGGTTCCTTCCGAGGATGTGAGGGAGAATCTATCCCCTCCTTCTCTCTTAGCTTCTGGTGGCTTTGTGGAAATCTTTGGCTTTCCTTGGCTTGTAGAAGCATCACTCCAATCTCTGCTTCCATATTCCCATGGTGTTCTCCCTAAGTGTGTCTCTGTGTCCAAATTTCTCTTTTTTATAAGGACACCAGTCATATTGGATTAGGGCCTGTCCTAATGGCCTTAACAGATTACATGTGCAACCATCCTTTCCTAGCCAGGGGACATTCTGAGGTACTGGGGATTAGGACTTCAACATGTGAGTTTTGGGGGACACAATTCAACCATAATGTGTGGGCTCTTCCAACTACCAATCTGTCCTTCCAGTTATATTGATACACGGAGGATGGGGAGATGGCCACTGGGTGAGTCTGTGCACCTGCCAGACCTGGGCCAAGTCTGGCTTTATTATCAGCCCCAATGTGCCCCCACTCCAACAGGGGCACGCTGGTGATGCTTCAAATCCCTGAGTGTCAATCACCGTGTATAGCAGCCCTCAAACTGTGTGTGTCTCCTTTCCGTTAGTGGCTGTGGGTCCCTTTGGGGAATGACTGGGGAATCATTACCAGTTGCATTTGCTGTGGTGCTGAGGGCCCTTCCTCCTGAGAATACAGCGTCTGCAATGGGCTTCGGCCCTGAGAGGTGGCTCAGGTACAGAAAGTGGGCAGGGGTTGGGACTTGTCCTTACCATCAGCATCCCCATCAGCCATCCTTGATTTGGGTTGAATGTAGAGATGGGGCCTTACCCCACTGGCTGCCTCTCTGTCTCCACGTCCAGGGCTCTCTGAGGGGTTGGGCTCTTCTAGCTGCTCTTCCAGTCATGCTTCCCATCCCAGTAATCGCATCCTGGTGGCTGCTGGTGGGGAAATGCTGCCCTCAGGCCTCTGTACTTTGTGGATTCCCTCCTCCCACTTCTGCCATTCCCTCCTCCCAGGCTCAGGGAGCCTGGTCCTGCCCCAGCATCCTGTGGTCAGCCAGCCCCTAGCTTCCCAACAGTGCTGGTGGCTTCTCACCTGCGGATTCCTCACCATTGTATTCAGATGGTTCCCAAGAACACAGGTGGCACGGTCACTCCTCTGGACAAGCCCCCCGACATGTTCCTCCAGTTCTGGCTGGTGCATGTCCGCTGGGTCCTGCAGCTCCAGTGGGGCTAGAGCCCCTCTCTCCCCAGCCGACCCAACCCTTCCCTGGCTGGGTTATCTTGCAAGTAAACCCAGGTTGCGGGCGGGATGGTGAGTTTGGAGTAGATCCCGGGGAAAGGGTGGGGGACGCATGTTTTCTTACAAGGCAGGGGCCTCTGCATTGTCTTCAAGCAAGGTTGGGGCGGAGATGCATTAATCAGAGAAGACGTGGCTACTTATATAGACCCAGAGGGTTTAGGATTTGCGTATTGACTCAGCTGTCGCCATCCGGAGTGTCTGAGTCTCTGTCCTTTCCCATCAGGGCCCTCACTTTGTTATACCAGGCTTGCGGGGGTGGAGTCAACCTTCCCTGCAGGTGTGTTATCCTTACACTTAATTCCTGGGCCAGAGCCTCAACTGGTTCAACCCTCCATGAGTCTCTCTACACACAGCCAAGGAGGTCCTATGGCTTTCACCTTTGTCTTTTATTTCCTCTTTTTAAAAAAATTCAAGTGTCGTTGATTTACAGTGTTGTGTTAGTTTCTGGTGTACAGCAAAATGATTCAGCTATACATATATATATTCTGTTCCATTATGGTTTATTATAGGATACTGAATATAGTTCTCTGTGCTCTACAGTAGGCCCTTGTCGTTGACCCAGTCTCTATGTAATAGCTTGCATCTGCTAGTCCCAAACTCCCAATCCACCTTTGCCTTAAGTTGATGACTGACCAACGTCAGGCTCTCGCTGTGTTTCGCCAGTGTTCTGACAGTGCCCAGCCGCAGCCTCTGAGCCCACAGTCCTCATGTCGCTCTGTCCCGAACCTCTTGGTGCTCCCTTCCATGGGGACCATATCCCATCCATTGTCTGTGAGGGCGTCACGATTGCACTTGGGCTGAACCATCCGAGTACATTGAACTGTTCCAGGAACTGTCCATCGTTGCCCATCATCAGTGTGAAGTCCACATGGCCATCCAGATGGTGGATGATCCAAATACCTACTCCCATTTTAGAGTCTGCTTCTTTGGTCCAGTATTGCCCAGACTGTCCTCAGCAGGACACAGAGATGGAGGCGTGTATGCGGAGCTTCACTGGGGTGGGGAGGTGCTGTCAGCACCTGCACTTGGCAGGGAGTGAGGGATGCAGGGCTGGGTCAGGAAGGAAACGGAGCAGCAGGAATGTGATGGTAACAGAGACCTCGGCCAGGCCTGTGGTTCTGTGAAGATGGGACGGCCTTTCACAGGTGTCCCGAATTGAAGCCAGGGGCTGGGCTGTTGTCTTCCCACACTGTGGGTCTTTGGATACAGGTTGCCCTTGGGAGGAGAGTGAAACCTTGGGCAAGGAAGCTCACTTTGGCTGAGGACCATTCCTGGAGACACAATAAAGTGTGAGCCATGCAGGTGACACTCCTGGAAGCCGTGGGGACATCTGAGGGTCTCCCTCAGCATCTCCTACAGGCCTGCCTTGGGGAAGGCTCAGGTGTGCCAGGCAACACGTCCCCAGCCCGTCTCGGAAAGGAGCCTGTCCATCTGTGTCCTGAAAGTCACAAAGCCTAGAACCTACTCCCCAGAAAAGAGTTCAGGGGTCCCCAGGCCTGCCTGAGCCCAGACCAGGCCAGCTTCCCACAGGGAGGACAGGGGTAGGTGGAGCACGTGGGTGCCTGGATCAGGCCACCTGCAAGTGTGTCCTGATGGGGCAGGGCCGGGAAGGCTCTATCTGTCCCCACTCCTCTCTCCCTAAATCCCTCCTCTTCTTGCAGGAACAAGGTGTGAGGCACAGACAGAATAGTGGACCTGACCACAGAGTGGACCCTTCCAAGAGGCTGGGAGTGTCTGCTCCAGGGTCAGGCAGGCCTCTGGGGAGAGAGAGGAAGTGCTTCCTTCAATTCGGCACAATGGGCATTTGTGGACATTTTGGCTACACAGCATCCATTCCTACTTGTTAAAAACATCGAATCTCCTCTTGGAAAAGTCCTTCTCCCTGATGTGTGTTGCCCTGGGGGTGTCCATCAGTCAAGGTGTTGGGCCAGCTCCAGCCAAAGGGTAGGCACATGACCCAAACTCAACCATGCAGACTTTCTCTGGGACTGGAATTTTGAGGGGAACCATCTCCAGATGGAGAAAGGTGGTGGAAGCACGTTCATCCCCCTGATGGGCCCTGAGCCAGAGGGTTGAGAGGTCCTGCCGTGTGGACACCCAGGGTCTGGTCCTGCTTCCAAACACTGTTCTCCGCTCCATCTATTCCTTGAGCTGCCCAACTTTCCCCTGAATTTTGCTTTTGACCCACATTTAGATGCTGTTTACCGCCAAAACCCTTGAATATGATAAGATGCAGTCCAGTCTGGTCCCCAGACGCATGTTCATAACCACTAGCTATGGACATGTTGGCTAAGAAACTCATCTTGGTTCCTCTGGGATTTGCCACGTTGGCTTTCAATGGGGTTCATTTTCATTTGGACCCCAGATCGTTTTGTTGAAATGTTATTGCTGAGAGCTGGGAGGATGGGGTGAGGCAAGGTTTCTTATAAAGGACAGATTCAGGTGGGGGAAGGTGTCATTAGCCCTAAATAATCCTTTCTCATGAAGAACTTTCTGTCTTGATGATAAGCCTAGATATTCATTTTCTTGTAAAAGCTGTGCTTCAGCCATCATCAGGACCGGACAGCATCAATGCTGACACTGCCGTTGAAAGTGTGTCTTCCATGCTCACTTCGGCAGCACACATACTAAAACTGTAATGATACGGAGAAGATTATCGGGAGCCCTGTGCAAGGATGACACGCAAATTTGGGAAGCGTTCCATGTTTTAAAATGTCCATTGACAGATAAATGGATAAAGATGTGGTACACACACACACACACACACACACACACATATACACACACAATGGACTATTACTCAGCCATTAAAAAGGATGAAATAATGCCATTTGCAGCAACATGGATGGACCCAGGGACTATCATACTAAGTGAAGTAAGCCAGAAAGAGAAAGACAAACACCATATGACATCACTTATGTGTGGAATCTAAGATACGACACAAATGAACCTATCTACAGAACAGAAACAGACTCACAGACATAGAGAACAGACTTGTGGTTGCCAAGAGGTGGGGGAGGGATGGATTGGGATTTGGGGATTAGCAGATGCAAACTAGTATATATGGAAGGGATAAACCACAGGTCCTACTGTAGAGCACAGGGAACTATATTCAATATCCTGTGACAAACCATAATGGAAAAGAATATGAAAAAGAATACATATATGAGTCACTTTGCTGTACAGCAGAGATTAATACAACATCGTAAATCAACTATACTTCAATAAAAAAAAATGTACGTCTTCTGTCTGCTTTGTCTCTCAGCTGCCGCTGGGAGGTTATTGTGGATATTCTGGTGATGTGGGAGTGTTTTATTATGATCATGAATTTATTTTGTACTAACAATATACATATTTGGTTATCAAGTGAAATTTTCTTTTTGTTAAATTTCAAAAGGCCAATAGGACTCAGTGTTTGAAATGCTTCTTTTCTGTTTTGCTGACAGACATTTTTTGAGGTGCTTTTGGGGGTGTAAATCTTATTTATTAATAGAACTGAAAAAAAATTATTTAATGTTTTTCTTGGTGCACTGGCCTGGAAAAATATTTTTATCTTTGACCAGTTCCTTGCTTGGTGTATGCTGGCACCTGAATGCTGGGTCTTCAAATCTCTCTTGAATGTGACTTTCTTTCCTTTCCAATAAAGGGAAAAGAAAACCCTTTATTTTCAAATTGAGGGTAGAATAAGAAAAAATCGAGCTGAGGAAAATTTTAGCTTTTTATTCTAGTTGACCTCTTGTTTTCCAAGAAGAGCATTTGATTCTCCTTTAAGACATAGAATTGATAATCCTTGGTGCCATAAACCTCTCTCTAAATGTAAATGAATATGTACTTCCGTTTTCAACTGGGTCACATCACTCCAGCTTCCAGAAAATTTCAGTCCAGATTATGGGGGCCCATATATTTATCTTCTTAACAATCAGCCCTGGCATTCATTCATTCATTCATTCTCCATTGAGCACTTTTCATGCTTGGTACTGTTCTAGATACTAACAATGCATTGTAAGCAAATAAGAAAATAGATGTTCTTGTAGAATACCAAGAAAGTTCTGGCTAATTTTAGCCTGAATTATGAAAGTAGAAATACTACTTTATTCTATTCAAGAACAAAATATGGCTGGAGGATAGTCATTCATGAGTTTTATGACTAGTGTTATTTATAGTTTTTTTTGTGTGTGTTCCAGCTTTAGGGTGAGCATTCATAGAATCACTGAGTCACCCAATATCACCGAATAAAATGAAGTGTGTGTGTGTGTGTGTGTGTGTGCATGTGCTGGGTGGGCAGGGAACCGACCCAGGGATGTTATTAAGGTAAAATTTTATGTACATCTTTCTCATTCGGCTTATCACCCCGCAGTGCCATCTGGTGGTTGAAATGAAGGAAAACATTCCAACAAACACTGAGATAATGTGGTATAAATATTTGGCCCCTGTACTTGTGATGAACATATAATTTATACAAACTGGGATAGTTTTGAATGTAAAAAGGAAAACTATTAATAATTTCCCAGGGGCAACAGGCATAAACTAAGACCGTCAAAGGCAAACCTATACTAGATACCAGAGTAATAATTTTAATATATTGGGCATTTATGATACACCAATACTTTACATGCATTATTTAATAAAATCCACGTAGTAACCTCATGAAGGGTAAGTTCAATTACTCTCATTTTGCTGTTGAAGGCATGGGGCTTGCAGATTTTCCAGATGACATATAAGATGTCCATTTAATTACAGACAATCAACAAATCATTTTTTAGTATAAATCCGGATATTCAGGTAAGCAACAAATAATTTTTAGTATACGTATATCCCATGCAATATTGGAGGCATATTTATACTAAAATATTATTTGTTGTTTATTTGAGTTTTCAAATTTAGTTGGATGGTCTGTTGTTGTTGTTATTGTTGTTTTTCCCCTAAATCTGGCAACCCTAGCTTGGAGAGGTGAAGTAACTTACTTAAGATAGTGTAGACAGCAAGGATGAACTGGTATTTGAAACCACCTCTTGCTCAGAATGAAGCTCAGGCTCTTAACTGCATGGCTTACTTTTGGTGACCACGAGCCACTCCTGGCCAAGCAGGATATATTTGGGTGGGGAGGCAGAATTCCGAGTTATTTAATTGTCTTTCCTCTTCAGTTATATATGTAGGTCCGGACTGGGTAGTATATGAAGATATGGACTGTAATGATTAACCCCACAGTTTGTTTTAATTTAGTGACCTTCATAGAATTTGGGGGCAGAAAGTGCTGTTGGGGCCATAGCAAGAACTAGACCCAAGCCCCGGAAGGTGCCAGAAGATTGGAGAAGATTTCCACGTGGACAAATGGAGATGCCAGCTTGGAACTTTGGGTGCCGAGCAGCAGATGTGAGGGTGGGAGTGTCACATACAGAGTCCAGTGTTGTGAACACAGAATTCTTAAAGGAAATCCCCCTGCTCACTCCCCAGCAGGGTACCAAGAGGAGGGGCACACGAAGGCCTCCAGCAGGGGCCGGCTTCTCTGATCCAGGTCGGTGGGCAGCCCAGCCGTGGCTGGAGGGCTAAGCCTGGGTCACCAACTTCTAGAATGTGTGTTGGGAGGAACTTCTCATCCACGAACCCTTCGTAGGAAACCTACCCTCCAACCCACAGACGAGGCCCTGGCAGCTACTTTTGTTCTTGGTGGCCCAGCCCTGTGTGCCCACGACGGCAGGTGGCAGTGGGGACACCTGAGCAAGGTGGACGGTCAGAGTCCATCCCCCAGGAACCTAGAGAATGGACTCAAGACACTAGTCTCTGGTGGTCCCCTGAGGAGGAGATGAAACCTGGAGCTGGGAGGGTCCTGAGAGGAGGGAGGGAGGGGGAGAGGAAGAGGAGGGAGGGAGGGAGGGAGATCCTGAGGTCTCCACAGTGCCGGGAGCCCAGGCCTGGCTTTCTGGTGGCCTCCCAGCTCCCAGTTCTGGAGCCTTGCTGCCCAGAGCATCGTATTCCAGTTCTGGAAGCTCCGTGTGCTCCCCGGCAGCCCCTCAGCCTCCCCGTCTGTGTGATACTGTCAACACCGTCATCCTGAATGACATCCAGCACGTGGTCCAAGAATCACAGACCCGTGGGGTCCCCCTCATGTTAGATACAGAGAAACACTGCGTTATCTCCATTTACCCAGAGGCAGGTTTCTTTGGATCCGATTTCCCTGAGACCTCTCCCCCGTAAGTGAATCCTGGCCTCAGGACCATACTGAGTCCACTACGAGGTGCGTCAGTGTACCCTAAAGGAGGCCGCCCTCTAGCCTGAGCTGAGGGCTCCTGCTCTGGCCTCCGGGGCTCCTCCCTGCCTGAGCCCTCCCCTGCAGACACAGAGTCTGTTACCTTCCCGTCTGGGCGGCAGGCCCTCTCTTCCAGGCTTCCTGGCTGTTCCCTCTGTGGGACTTGGGGGTCTGGTGTCCCAGAGGATGGGGTGACCGGGGGACTGTGCGGTACGCGGAGGTCTGTCGCCACCTAGTGGCCAGTGGCGAAATCGTGCCCAGAGCCGATGACGTCCTCTTGGGCCGGGGGAAGCAGCAGCATCCCTGGGCCCCTGGGGAGAGTTGGCGGACCACTGAGATGAGCAGAAATAGAAGTCACGTAAGTCAGAGAACAGGAGACTTACACCTGTGGGCTGACAAGCCTGCCGCGGATAGGAGGCTGGCGGTAGTGGACACAGCGTTGGCTTGATCCCCCACGGTCCCACTGCCCTGCCATGGACCATGTGAAGTGCCATTTCCTCTTGTGACCTTGCTCCTCTGGTCACAGTGGACTGGCCTGGAGCTGGACACCAACTAAGACAGATCAATGAGCATTCCACCCTGGAGTTATGGACGTGAGACCTGCAGGATACAGTCCGTCTTTTTCCAGGGCTGGAGGGCAATGCCGATGGACCGTGGCTTTTGATGAAAGGGCAGCAGGAGGAGCTGAGCTTCACCCACGCCCGGGGAAGGGGGCGAGAGGGGAAGGGAAGCGGGAAGGGGTACAGGTGTCGGGCTCCGCTGGGCCTGGAGCCCAGACCCGGTTCTGTCTGTGCTGTCTGTGAGCCACTCGGGGTCCTTACAATAAATTGCTCAGTTTTGTTCAGATGACGCACCTTGGATTTCTGACACTGACAGCCGAACCAAAGTTGGATGAAGGCACGTTCAAAGCCAATCGGCAGCCCCCCAGTGTGTGCCGTCGGATCAGCCACTGCTGTGTCCGCAGGGAGCCAAGGCATCTACAGATCCCTGAGGCCCTGGACAAGCTCATGGGGACCCTGCCCAGCCGTGGGGTGGGTAGACGAGCCTAGGCCTGCGGGGGTGACCTGAAGGGTATTGGAAGGCCACCTGCCCCTCCAGCCTACACATCTTCCCTTAGTACCTGTCACAGAGCCTGGGATTCTCCCAGTGGGGAAACATCATTCAGGCCCGGACATCCTCCTCCCTGACCTTCCCTGATACAAACACCTCAGGGGAGAGTCAAACTGTAACTCTCCACCCCTCACCGCTGTTAGACCACGGGCTTATACTGGTGAGATCTATTTTTATTGCGTGCCTTTCTCCTCCACCTGACTGTAAGCTCCATGAGGGAGGAAACCATGTTTGCTTTATGTCCCTGTTGCACGAAAAACAGGCCCTGACAGGCCATAGGAGCTCTACATGTGTTGAGTAAATGGATGGGTATCGGGACCACCTGTACTGTAAATGACAAAATTCTTGAGGTCACTTCACCTTTTCGAGGCTTCACCTGGGCCAGTGTAGGCACAGAAGGAGACCCCAGGCTCTCCCTGCCTGCAGTTTGGCTTGGCTGAGGGCCAGCCTGACCTAATTCTCTTCCAGGTCATGATCAGGCTGATAACTGATGAGCTTAACTGATACGGGGAGATAGAAGAAACAGACAGGGAATATACATACATCTCCTGTGTATATAATACCCACAGACTCAATGCCTACTGCGCTACTCAATAAATGTCATTAGTCCCTAAAATATTTTCCTACAAATATAGAATATAGAATATACTGAACAACCCATCTGGTTTGGTATTAATGTGTTTCTTTCTGCCACGCAGTAAGTCCTCGTGTGCTCCGGCCTTGAGAGCTGGTGAGGCCAACGGAAGCATTGTTCCCACCAGCACACCAACACCCAGAGCTGAGCATTATACTAATAATCACAGTGCAATCTTTGGCCACTTGACATTGTGAAGGTCGTATCTTGATGATACAGTTTTCAATTGACCATTTTTTTGTCTTAGGCTTTTTTAAATGAACTTTAAATTTTAGAATTGTTTTAGATTTACAGAAAAATTGAATATAGTCCAGAGGGTTTCTATATACTCCATACTCAGTTTCCCCTGTAATTAACACCCTACATCTGTATGGTACATGAGGAACATCAAACAAATCGCATCTGAAGGGCATTCTGCAGAGTATCTGCCCGGTAGGTCTCACAACTGTCAAGGTCATCAAAAACAAGGAAAGTCTGAGAAGCTGTCACAGCCAAGAGGGGCCCAAAGAGACATGATGACGGAGTGTCATGGTGGATCCTGGGTGGGGCTTAGGAAAGGAAAAAAGATTCAGGGAAAACAGGAGATCTGAATGAAGTATGGACTTTAGTTAATTAGAATAAATCAATTTTGAGTTGTTAATTGTGACAAGGGTACCTACTCATGTAGGGTGTTAATAAGCAGGGAAGCTGGAGGAGGGGGTACCTGGGAACTCCCTGTACTATCCTGGGGATTTTTCTGTAAATCTAAAACTACTCTAAAATAAAAAGTTTATTTAACAACAACAACAAAAAATCCACGTGGAATCCAAAAAACAAAACAAAAAACCCCCTTGAGCTATAGATACAGAGAAGAGGTTGGTGGTTGTCTGAGGTGGGGTTGGAAGAAGGGTGCAATGGGGAAAGGGGGTGAAAATGTACAAAATTTCAGTTATAAGCTAAATAAGTCCTGGGGACTATAGCATGGGGACTATAGTTAATAGTACTATATTGCATATATGAAAGTTGCTAAAAGGGTAAATCTTAAAAGTTCTCATCACAAGAAAAATAATTTTTGTTAACTCTGTGAGGTGATGGATGTTAACTAGACTTATTGAAGTAACAGTTTTATAATATATACGTATATTGAGTCATTATGTTATATACCTGAAACGAATATATGTCAATGATATCTGTTAAAAAACGATACTTCAAAACAAAACAAACAAGCAATAGTTGCCCTAACAGAGAGAAATCTTAGTATAAAGTGGCTGATGGATTGAACTGCAAGAGGCGGTAATGTATGCTGTAGAGACAGACATCTGAAGTCACATCTTTCATGATAAGGGCAGTTTTCTGAATGGGGGGTTAGATGAGCAAAGCCCCTTATAAACTTTCTCATAAATATCCTAATAAAAAGACAGCGCAGTAGAGGAGGAAAAGAACGGGCATACTTTGGTGTCAGAGACAGAAGCAGAGCTCCTGGCTTACCGATGGCATGGCTCTTGGCAATGCAGTGTCTAGAGCCTCCACTTTAATCTCTAAAATGGGTATGATACTGCCTATCAGGACTGTAGGGCCGGTTAAATGAGACTGTTGAAACTGCCCCCGACACAGCGCTGGGCCCAGGGGAGGCAATCCCTCCACCCACCACACCTCCACAACAGGTGTGAATCACAGGGAAGGCACTCTGAAAGTGGAAATTCTGTTTGTAGAGTGTGCTTAATTCAGAGAGTTAGCTTTCTTTCTAGTACATATACTACCTAAAGCTGGAACACCAATTCAATATTTTATTGCCTGTTAGAGGTAATTGGGATCTGCCTGCCAATAACTGATTAAAGTCTTTTAAAAATTATACCCTCTGTGGGTATCTTACTTGCATCCTGAATTTGGTTCAGAACCATTTAAATTAATTTCAAGTGTGGTATTACCATACATTCCAAATGAAAGAAATCTAAATCCGTGAGATTTTAATTTATGATTAAAATAACCAGGTGCTTAAACGATGAGGTGTCCATCCCCCATGGCCGACACTCTTCTCCTGATAGCATCAGGACTGGATCTGACGGGCAGCATTAGATACAAATAGTATGCTTCTCTCCCACTGGTAAACTAGAGGACATACTAGTGGGGGGCAGAGAAACTCATGTTCAGAACACCCTGGGAAGCATTCTAAGGACCAAAAGGGAATCAGAGTGATGTGGTAAAATAAGCAGATAGCTAGGTAGCCAGAGTGGTTTAAAAGGGCGTTCATTCTTTCATTTGGCAGAGGGTAATGCTTTATATGTTCAAATGTGTGTTGAGACTCTCTCCAGGGGGTTGAGTAGATCTTCCAGTGAGAAGGAAGGGCAGAGAACCAGAAGGAATTACAAAATAATTACAGAATAATCATCTCACTTTCTCAGATGACAAAGTGCTATGTATATTTATAGCAATCTTGGAATGTACAAATAAAAGAGAGAAAAAGTTTAAAAAAATTTAATTTTACCAGAGATAACCATTGTCAATATTTTAGTGCATATATTTTTTTAGTTTCTGCTGTGGACTGAATGGTTTTTTGCCCCCCCAAATTCATATGTTGAAGCCCCATTGTGAAGGTATTTGGAGATAGGGCCTTTGGGAAGTAATCAGGTTTAGATGAGGTCATGAGGGTGGGGCCCCCATAATGGGGTCAGTGTCCTTATAGGTCAGAGACCTCCCTCTCTCTCTCTCTCTGCCATGTGAGGAAGCAGACAGAAAGTGCTGTCTGCAAGCCAGGAAGAGGCTGTCAGACACTGAATCTGCCAGCATCTTGATCTCAGACTTTCTGCCTCCAGAACTGTGAAAAATAAATGTCTATTGTTTAAGCCACCCAATTGATGGTCTACCTCTCTCTCTTTCTCTAACACACACAAACACCCATAAACACTCACATACTTACTCATTTTACAAAAAATTACAATTACGTTGCAAAATTTTTTTCTATCACTCTTTTATCACTTAATAATATAGAGTGTACATTGTCACATGACGTTCTTCTGCAACTTGGTTCTCAGCGATTTTATAGAATGCCATTAAAGGATTTCCCATTCTTTAGTTAAATTATAACCATACTATATTTAACAAATTTCTCGTTCGTTGCTTCCGCTGTATGTAGGTATGTGTATATGTACGTACTGTTGACCTAAAACAAATAGACTGCCAGATATTTCTCCAGCAAAGATGGGTTTATTCAGGATCAGCAGAGAATTGCAATTTAGGGTCTGCAACCATGGTGAGCTACCTTCAAATTCCCTGCACAGGGAGGGAAGGAGAACGCTTTTATAGAGGGGAAAAGGAAGTTAGTTGCTAGGGCTCTAGTAAACAAAGAGTCCGCGGTGTTGCACTGGCTGAGTTCTTGCCAGAAAAGGAGAGGACTCTTTTTTTCTTCCTGTTGGGCTCTGCAATCATGGCAGGGTGTGAGAGCTCCCCCTTCTGGTCTCCCGAGGTTATTTAACTGAGGTAGGAAAAACACTGCTGTGTTTCTACTCTACTTTCAATATTCACACTGAACACTTCTGTGGCCAGATATGTGGGGAGGTGTGTTTACCCCCCGCCAAGCAATTCTGTGACACCACCTGGGTGTCCTACAATTTAATTCACTTCTGACACCACCTACCTGGAGAGAGTATCAGATCCCACATGTTAAGAATGTGGTCCTATAAGACCGCCCCTTCCCCCCACTTCAAATACCAATCTCAAGTCCAGGTTGTTACCTGTGCTTCCAGCTAACTGCTATACATGGAAGATTTCCATGGACCCGTTCCTTGGGTTTGATTAATTTGCTAGAGTGGCTCTCAGAACTCAGGAAAACAGTTTACTTACTAGATTACTGGTTTATTACAAAGGAGAGTAAAGGATCAGAATGAACAGCCAGATGAAGAGAAACATAGGGGGAACTGTGCAAGGGTCCCAAGCACAGGATCTTCTGCCTCTGTGGAGTCTGGGGTGAACCACCCTCCTAGCAATGGATGTATTCTTGTTCATTGACCTGGAAGCTCTCCGAACACCATTCTTTTGGGTTTTTATGGAGGCATCATTATATAGGCACGATAGATTAAATCGTTGGGCATTGGTGATTAATTCAACCTCCAGCCCTCTCCCCTCCCTAGGTAGATGCAGGGCATGGGGCTGAAAGTTCCAAGCCTCTAATCACAAGGGTGATTCCCCTGCAACCAGCCCCCATCCTTAGGGGCTTTCCAAACATCACTGCATTCACAAACGCAGCCTTGGTTGAAGGAGGCCTTCTGTGAATAGGAAAGCCATCTTTATCTCTTATCACTTAGGAAGTTCCAAGGGTTTTAGGAACTCTGTGCTAAGAATGAGGATGAAGAGCAGACACATATATGTCTTATTATAAATCACAATATTATACCATCTATTTACCTATCTATATCAGTGAGAGTCCTACCAGAGAAACAGAACCACTAGGAGATGATATATGTATATCCAGATAGGCAGGTCTGAAATTCACAGTATAGACCATCAGAAAGGGCAGCTGGAACTCAGTACGAGCTAAAGCTGAAGTCCACAGGTGGAATTTCTTCTTCTGAGAAGCCTCAGTTCTGCTCTTAAAGCCCTTAAATTGACTGAATCAAGCCCACCAAGATTATCTACAATAATCTCTTTTACTTCATATCAATTATAGACATTAATCACATCTACAAAATACCTTCTCTGCAGCACCTAGGTTAGCATTTAATTGTATAGTTGGAGACTGTGACTTATCCAAGTTGACACATAAAACCATTTATTATCTATCTATGCATTCATTCATCCACCTGTCATTTATCATAAATACTACCCTAGTATACTTTCTTTTATATAAACTGTGCAACTTCCTTGTTGTTTCCTCAGAAAGGGGAATTACTGAATGAAAGGTCATGCTCATTTTTAAAAATTCTGAGTATAGATGTAGATCAGGGGTCAGCAAACTTTCTCTGTAAAGGAAGATAATAAATACTTTTGGCCTTGTGGTCCATATATCTGCTACGACTACTCAGACTTGCTTTCAACAGCCATAGACCATATGTAAGTAAATGAGCATGGTTATATTTTAATAAAACTTTATTTATAAAAACACATGCTGAGTTGGACTTTGCCTCAGTATGGACAAATTATAAAGGGGTGCTTTTAGAAAACACTATAAATGGAAAAGGAAGATAGCAAGAGACCCTGCCAAAGGCAGAGAGAAGGAAGGACATCTCATTCACGCTTAGAGCAAGGACAGGAGACTCGTGGTGATGACTGTGTAAAAACGGTGACACAGCTGAGCTCCGTGTGACATTAACAGTGCCGTTCACTACATGGGGGTTTCCCTCCTTCCAAGTGCTTTGATGTTAGGTGTTGCCATGTGGTTTGATTTGGACAGTGCAGTATAAGCAGAAATAACCTGTTACTTATGCAGGTAGTGGCAGGGGGTGGGGGACTTTAAGAGCAAACACAGGATTTGTCACATTTCTGTCTCAATGAAGGAAAAAATTTTAAGATGAAACTTCCAACAACCTGGGTGTCTGAGTAAGCAAGATGAGCAGAAGTCTCCTGAGTGAGATATAAACTTAGACTGTGTGCAGCCACCATGATTTGGGGATTATTTGTTACCATGACAGAGCTTATCTTATCCTGACTGATATACTTAACAATAGCAACCCTTAACTAAAATTGTATCCCTTGTTACTATTTATCTTTTGTACCCTAACTCATTTGTCTTTATAACATTTACCACCACACAACATACATTTGTCTGTTCATTTATTGGTTGTCTGTTTTCCCCTCTAGAATATGAGGTTCCCTAAACCAGAGATTTCTACTGTGCTCACTGCTGTCAAAGCTCAGTATTATTTATTATGTGAATTAATCAACATCACTGAAAGCACCCACACTATAAATGAGCACCTTCTAAGTGTGGGGTATTCTCCAAGGAGTTTATATGCAGTATCTCATTTGGTGCTCACGATGGTGTATGAGGTAGATAGTATTGTTATCCTTATTTTTCCTTATAGGTGAATTATTCTCATTTTACTTATGAGAAATGTATTTGTTAGCTTTTTCTGTGTAGTAAATTACCACAAAATAGCTTAGAACCACCCATATTTATTATTTCCTTGTTGCTGTGGGTCAGGAGTCTAGATAGTTAGCTTGGGCTTTTGTTTAGGGTTTCCACAAGACTGCAATCAGGTTTGGCTAGGACTCAGATCTCATCTGATGGCTTGACTGGGGTAGGATACACTTCCAAACTCATGTTGTTGCCAGCAGCGTTCAGTTTCTTGCAGGCTGTTGACTGGAGTTTGCCCACAGTCTCAGTCCCTTGCCATGGACCTCTCTAATGCGACTGCTTGCTTCCTCAAACTGTGCCTGCTGAGAAGGCAACGGAGAGCATTAGCTAGCAAGGCAGAAGTTACCACCTTTTGCAACCACAGAACTGACACCTCACCACTTTGGCTGTATCTATTGGTTAGAAAGTCCCCTCACACTCAAAGGGAGGACATTACACAAGGGCATGAATACCAGGAGGGAGGAGTTATTAAAACCATCTGGGAGTTTGCCCACCACAAGGAACTGTATGTTCAGAGAAGAGACATCACTTATACAAGGCCACATAGCAGGTAAGTGGTAAGGACCATGCTCCCCAGAACCTACCTCACAGAGGCATTATTAGAACTACATGTGATTACAGATCAAAAAGTAGCTTGCATTCACTAAGCAAGACTCAAATATTAATTTTATTCCCATTGGGGTCGGAATCAGGTCCCTGAATAATACACATCCTTTAAAAAGAATGAAATCAGAAAATTTAGACTCGCTTTAAGAAAGAGATTGGTTTTTGATGGCATGAAATTATGAAACTAATTGCTTGGACCTAAGAGTACTTTGCTTCTTCAGATAATGTAATAAATTCTTCTCTCTACACTGATAACAGAAGTCAGTGGAACTATTTCTATTCACACCTTTATCCTAAGTCCTTTTATTTGGGCCAAAAAGAGTACATTTCTCATCCTTCTTTGAAGGTACAGTGGACATTTGACTAAATTCTAGCCACTGTGTTATGTGTACCTCCCAGAAATGTGCCTTACCACTGGGTCAGCTGGTCAGTGCATCCTTTGGAACTTTCCTTTATCCTGCTCCAGCCACCAGCTGAGGCTGCAGAGAAGAGAGAAGGAAGGACTCTGGGAACTGGTCCAGGACTTTTACCTCTGGACGTTTTTCTGCAAGAGAAAATGCCTATATGAATGAGCACCTGTTTTCTGGGGTTTCTCTCCTATATATCTGAAGCATACGTGGCTGCAACTAATCCTGACACAACAGGGAATATTTACAACCTAGGGATGTGTCATAAAGTACAATTTGCCAGCTTATCAGGTTAGAAATGAGGTGAGGTGCTCAGTAAGACTCAGGTGGACTGTATTTTGTTTTCTGCTAAATGTGCCTGATTGATCCGTTGTGATTTTCCACTCTTCCAAATCAAGAGATCATGACTCACTTGCCTGGTGGCTTTATTACAGAGCCTGCTTTACCCATCTGGAATGTAAAACTCTGTTTTTGTATGAGTGCCAACATGCTTAAAGATGTTTTAGATATTTTTGCAGTCATTAAACATGGGAAATGGTAACATAGTAAATGGTAACAGCTCATAAATACTACTTGGTGTTAATCACTTCAAATGTCACTACGTTTACTTAAAATGGAACCAGATATTTTTCCTTTCATTGTGTAAAATCAAGCCCCTTTGTTCCTCGGACATAGAAACCCCCAAGTGATTTTCAGCGTTTGAAAATGTTTCCTCTTTCTCTTCTGTTGTGGTTACAATAAAAGAGCTTCTAACAGCCCCAAAATGTGAACCCCAAATCCAAGTTTTAAACACTTCAACAGATCCAAAAGAAGACAAGTTTCCTCTTCTAGAGAAAAAAAAACGGACTCAATATATAAAATCTGACTTTGGGCCAGATGACCATTTTTCCTACAAGTGGTTCATTAGATGATTATAGATAGCACAAACACAATTTTAATTTTCATAATTATGACTTTATTTTAGTGTCAATCAGGAAAAAACATTACAAGAAAAAATCATGGTCTTAATTCCATGGATATTATGATTTAGGATGAGACTAAAGTAGGTAATTGTGCAAATTAAAGTAAAATATAAAGTGAATATTGGCTGTGGGTGATAGCTGCTGTTTCAGAATTCTGGGCTCCATGGATGGTGAAGTTGGTTGGGATGGTAAGAGACCATGGGCTCAGATGACCTGCAGGATGCCAGAGGGAGTGCAGACAAGGAGGCCCCAGGGGCTGGTTGATGCTTTACATCCCATCAGTCTGTGTGAATGAAATGAGCTTGAAATGTTTAATATGAAATTCACATTTATATGATTGATATGAGATTGATATGCGAATGACATGAGGGTTGTGGTTTTCCTTCACTGAATGCTGTCTACTTCCTAACTCCCTCTCATTATACTAATTTTTAACCATATGAGTGTGTGTGCATGTGCATGTGTGTGCCTTCAACTCCAGTGATGGGGGGTGGGGAATGTGAAGAAAGGGGGCTAGAGTAGGAGAGATGATGAGGACAGGCCTTGATCCATAGGTATGGACTTTGAGAGATTTCCCCCTCATTTAGTCTGTGGGTTGTAATTGTTTAAAAAAATTAACTGAAAATTCAGAAATTGAATGGAGTCCTCTGGTGGAGACCTAGAAGAAGCAGGGTTTTAGATCAGAGACTGGACACTATGGACTGAATTGTGTCTCCATCCCCTCCCCCTTACAAAATTTATATGTTGAAGCCCTAACCTGCAATGTGATGGTATTAGGAGATGGGCCTTTGGGAGGTAACTGAGGTTAGATGAGGTCATGACAATTGGATCCTCATGATGGGATTAGTGTCCTCACAGGAAGAGACCAGGGAGCTCTCTCTCTCTTTGTTATGTGAGGACACAGCAGAAGGTGACCATGTACAAGCAAGAAAGAGAGCTCAGAACCCAACCATGCCTGCACCCTGATCTTGAAATTCCAGCCTTCAGAACTGTGAGAAATAAATGCCTGTTGCTTAAGATCCCTCCCTCCCCCAGTCTATGGTATTGTGTTTTATCAGCCCCAGCAGACAAAGACACTGGAAGCCCAGGAAAAAGGGATGTGGATGGGCTTTTGGGAGTGGGCAGGGGGCATGTAGATGCCCGTGTCCATGGCAATGTCCACTGAGGGCGTCTGTGCCTCTACAACCAGTCGGACAGGATGACTGGTCTGGTGGTGCCCAATGGCCTCTGTCCTCAGTCACCCATTGTGCCTGCAATGGCACATGGGTGGAGTAGCCAAGATGTCAGGGGTGGAGGGAAGTTCTGCATGGCCCCCTCACCAAGGCTGATCTAGCTCCCACCTCTGCTGAATGCCGGCTGCATTTGTCCTGTTACTAGCCTAGACTTGGTGGGGACTACCAGTCATTTGATAGCAAGTTGACAACATTGGAGTCCTTCAGTTGCAGCAGGAGGAATTTATCCTTACTGGAATTGACATCTGCTCCTACTATAGGTTTGCCTTTCCTGCTCCTGTCCTGCCAGCACCACCATTGGAGGGCCTCAGGATGAATGATTTATCAAATTGGATCTGCATGACATCAGCTCAAACCAAGGACCCATTTTATGGACAAAGAAGTGTGTCATGAGTACATGACCATATACTCCATTGTCTCTACCATGTACTACATAGCCTGGAAGCAATCAGCCTAAATCAACAAAGAAAAGGCAATTAAAGGCTCAGCAACTGTGCCAGCTCAGAGCTGATGTCCCCTGGAATCGGGCAAGTCCTCTGGGGCGGCAAGCACATGGTGCTGCAACAATAGACAACGTGATGCTAAACCAGCAGCCAACATCTGGTGCTTGGTTTCTAACGGTCAGAATCTGCATGTCTGGGAAGCAAATCTTGGAAGTGGGATCAGCTGCCCTCACTGTCACTCCCAGTAGATTTTGCCAGAAAACTTACATTCTATAGGATTAGAGATTCTGGTTCCTGGGGTTAGAGTTTGGGGGCTTCCACTCAGGTTCACAGTAAAGGTTCGATTGCACCTGAATATGACATCACCCCATCTTTTGGGCCTCCCCTGTGGATGGACTAGTAGGCAAAGAAAGAAGATACTCTTCCAGCCAGGATCATTAACCTCAGTTATCACCGGAGCTAGGTTGCTGCCATGCAACTGAAACGGGGGAGGATGATTGGGACTTGGAGGTTGTCTGAGCTTCTCTTGGTGCTCCCCCATCTTGTGATAGTGATGACTGGACAGCACTTAGGCAAGCAGCCTGGACCAGTGGAAGAGCTGATGGAGCATGAGGGAAATGTAGAGCCAGTGGTGGAAGAATGGGGATGACACATTTCAATCACGGTCCCTGGTTAGCTGCAGGTTGCTTACTCACTGACACCTTCTCTATGGAGTCATCTATAGAGATTGTGGCTTGTCATAGACTTGAAGATTGAGTGGAATTGACATAGAAAAAGAGCAATCTGAAAGGTGCGAGGGGTGTCCAGCAGACATGTGACTCTCTGACTTATGTGCTTTTGGCCTGGCCTCTGATTTCAGTAGGTGCCAGGACTGCATTTCTGCTCTGTGTTCAAGTCACTTTATGCTGATAACAGCTTACATTAAGCATGTCTTTCAGGTTTTTACTTTCTACTCCGGGGCCCTTGGATGTTGTGACTTGGGGGAGCTCAACATGGGGAGTTATGTCCTTGGAGAAAATCCTCTACCTGGGGGGGGCAGAGGCTGGCGGGAAGTGCTCACTCCTCCTGTCATTTGGTGAATGGTTCTGGAGGCAATGTGTACACTTCTCAGGAGGTCCAAATGGGATGGAGTACTATGATCCACAGCAATTTCCTTGATAAGACTGTTTCTTCCAAGAACACCCACTGAACACTGGCAGAAGACCTCAGGCTTCCAAAAAGGCAAGAAACACCCCACGTACCTTGCTATGTTGCTGACAGGGTCTTGTTGCTCCAGCCGGGTGTCAGGCCTGTGCCTCTGAGGGGGGAGAGCCAAGTTCAGGACATTGGTCCACCAGAATCTCCCAACACCATGTAATATCAAACGGTGAAAGCTCTCACAGAGATCTCCATCACAACACGAAGACCCAGCTCCACTCAATGACCAGCAAGCTACAGTGCTGGACAACCTATGCCAAATAATTAGCAAGACAGGAACACAAACTCCAACCATTGGTAGAGAAGCTGCCTAAAATAATAAGGTCACAGACACCCCCAAACACACCACTGGATGTGGTCCTGCCCACCAGAAAGACAAGATACAGCCACATCCACCAGAACACAGGCACTAGTCCTCTCCACCAGGAAGCCTACACAACCCACTGAACAAACTTTAGCCACTGGGGGCAGACACCAAAAATAACAGGAACTATGAATCTGCAGCCTGCGAAAAGGAGACCCTAAACACAGTAAGATAAGTAAAATGAGAAGAGAGAGAAACACACAGCAGATGAAGGAGCAAGATAAAAACCCACCAGACCAAACAAATGAAGAGGAAATAGGAAGTCTACCTGAAAAAGAATTCAGAGTAATGATAGTAAAGATGACACAAAATCTTGGAAATAGAATGGAGAAAATACAAGAAACGTTTAACAAGAACCTAGAAGAACTAAAGAGTAAACAAACAATGATGAATAACACAATAAATGAAATTTAAAATTCTTTAGAAGGAATCAAGAGCAAAATAACTGAGGGAGAAGAACGGATAAGTGACGTGGAAGATAAAATAGTGGAAATAACTACTGCAGAACAGAATAAAGAAAAAATAATGAAAAGATTTGAGGACAGTCTCAGAGACCTCTGGGACAACATTAAATGCACCAACATTCGAATTATAAGGGTCCAGAAGAAGAAGAGAAAAAAAAAGGGACTGAAAAAATATTTGAAGAGATTATAGTTGAAAACTTCCTTAATGTGGGAAAGAAAATAGTCACTCAAGTCCAGGAAGTGCAGAGAGTCCCATACAGGATAAATCCAAGGAGAAACACATCAAGACACATATTAATCAAACTATCAAAAATTAAATACAAAGGAAAAATATTAAAAGCAGCAAGGGAAAAACAACAAATAACATATGAGGGAATCCCCATAAGGTTAACAGCTGATCTTTCAGCAGAAACTCTGTAAGCCAGAAGAGAATGGCAGGACATATTTAAAGTGATGAAAGGGAAAAACCTACTACTAAGATTACTCTACCCAGCAAAGATCTCATTCAGATTTGACAGAGAAATTAAAATCTTTACAGACAAGCAAAAGCTAAGAGAATTCAGCACCACAAAACCAGCTTTACAACAAATGGTAAAGGAACTTCTCTAGGCAGGAAACACAAGAAAAGGGAAAGACCTACAGTAACAAACCCAAAACAATTAAGAAAATGGTAATAGGAACATACATTTACTCCACTTAAAAGTAAGTGGAGTAAATGCTCCCACCAAAAGACATAGACTGGCTGAATGGATACAAAAACAAGACCCATATATATGCTGTCTACAAGAGACCCACTTCAGACTTAGGGACACATACAGAATGAAAGTGAGGGGATAGAAAAAGATATTCCATGCAAATGGAAATGAAAAGAAGCTGGAGTAGCAATTCTCATATCAGACAAAATAGACTTTCAAATAAAGACTATTACGAGAGACAAAGAAAGACACTACATAATGATCAAAGGATCAATCCAAGAAGAAGATATAACAATTGTAAATATTTATGCACCCAACATAGGAGCACCTCAATACATAAGGCAAATGCTAACAGCCATAAAAGGGGAAATCGATAGTAATACAATCATAGTAGGGGACTTTAACACCACACTTTCGCCAATAAACAGATCATCCCAAATGAAATTAAATAAGAAAACACAAGCTTTAAATGATATAGTAAACAAGATGGGCTTAATTGATATTTATAGGACATTCCATCTCAAAACAACAGAATACACTTTCTTCTCAAGTGCTCATGGAACATTCTCCAGGATAGATCATATCTTGGGTCACAAATCAAGCCTTGGAAAATTTAAGAAAATTGAAATCATATCAAGCATCTTTTCCGACCATAATGCTATAAGACTAGATATGAATTACAGGGAAAAATCTGTAAAAAACACAAACACATGGAGGCTAAACAATACAGTACTTAATAACCAAGAGATCACTGAAGAAATCAAAGAGGAAATCAAAAAATACCTAGAAACAAATGACAATGGAGACACGACGACCCAAAACCCATGTAATGCAGCAAAAGCAGTTCTAAGAGGGAAGTTTATAGCAATACAATCCTACCTCAAGAAACAAGAAACAACTCAAATAAACAACCTAACCTTAAACTTAAAGCAATTAGAGAAAGAAGAACAAACCCACCCCCCGCAAAGTTAGTAGAAGGAAAGAAATCATAAAGATCAGATCAGAAATAAGTGAAAAAGAAATGAAGGAAAGAATAGCCAAGATCAATAAAACTAAAAGCTGGTTCTTTGAGAAGATAAACAAAATTGATAAACCATTAGCCAGACATCAAGAAAGAAAGGGAGAAGACCCAAATTAATAGAATTTGAAATGAAAAAGGAGAAGTAACAACTGACACTGCAGAAATACAAAAGATCATGAGAGATTACTACAAGCGGCTATATGCCAATAAAAAGGACAACCTGGAAGAAATGGACAAATTCTTAGAAAAGCACAACTTTCCGAGACTGAACCAGGAAGAAATAGAAAATATAAACAGACCTATCACAAGCACTGAAATTGAGATTGTCATTAAAAATCTTCCAACAAACAGTAACCCAGGACCAGATGGCTTCACAGGCGAATTCTATCAAACATTTAGAGAAGAGCTAACACCTATCCTTCTCAAACTCTTCCAAAATATAGCAGAGGGAGGAACACTCCCAAATTCATTCTATGAAACCACCATCACCCTGATACCAAAACCAGAGAAAGATACCACAAAAAAAGAAAATTATAGACCAATATCACTGATGAACATAGATGTAAAAATTCTCAACAAAATACTAGCAAACAGAATTCAACAGCACATTAAAAGGATCAGACACCATGATCAAGTGGAGTTTATCCCAGGAATGCAAGGATCCTTCAATATATGCAAATGAATTAATGTGATAAACCATATTAACAAACTGAAGGAGAAAAACCACATGACCATGTCAATAGATGCAGAAAAAGCTTACAACAAAATTCAACACCCATTTATGATAAAAACCCTCCAGAAAGTAGGCATAGAGGGAACTTACCTCAACATAATAAAGGCGATATATGACAAACCCACAACAAACATCATTCTCAATGGTGAAAAACTGAAACCATTTCCTCTAAGATCAAGAACAAGACAAGGTTGTCCACCCTCACCACTATTATTTAATATAGTTTTGGAAGTTTTAGTCACAGCAATTAGAGAAGAAAAAAAATAAAGGGAATCCAAATTGGAAAAGGAGAAGTAAAGCTGCTGTTGTTTGCAGATGACATGATACTTCATATAGAGAATCCTAAAGATGCTACCAGAAAACTACTAGAGCTAATCAATGAATTTGGTAAAATAGCAGGATACAACATTAATGCACAGAAATCTCTTGCATTCCTATACACTAATGATGAAAAATCTGAAAGGAAAATTAAGGAAACACTCCCATTTACCATTGCAACAAAAAAATAAAATACCTAGGAATAAACCTACCTAAAGAGACAAAAGACCTGTATGCAGAAAACTATAAGATACTGATGAAAGAAATTAAAGATGATACAAACAGATGGAGAGATATACTATGTTCTTGGATTGGAAGAATCAACATGTGAAAATGACTATACTACCCAAAGCAATCTACAGATTCAATGTAATCCCTATCAAACTACCAATGGCATTTTTCATAGAACTAGAACAAAAAAATTTCACAATTTGTATGGAAACACAAAAGACCCCGAATAGTCAAAGCAAACTTGAGAAAGAAAAACGTAGCTGGAGGAATCAGGTTCCCAGACTTCTGACTATACTACAAAGCTGCAGTAATCAAGACAGTATGGTACTGGCACAAAAACAGAAATATAGATCAATGGAACAGGATAGAAAGCCCAGAGATAGACCCACACACATATGGTCACCTTATCTTTGATAAAGGAGTCAAGAATATACAATGGAGAAAAGACAGCCTCTTCCACAAGTGGTGCTGGGAAAACTGGACAGCTACATGGGAAAGAATGAAATTAGAACACCCCCTAACACCATACACAAATATAAAATCAAATTGGATTAAAGGCCTAAACATAAGGCCAGACAGTATCAAACTCTTAGAGGAAAACATAGGCAGAATACTCTATGACATAAATCACAGCAAGATCCTTTTTTACCCACCTCCTAGAGAAATGGAAATAGAAACAAAAATAAACAAATGGGACATAATGAAACTTAAAAGCTTTTGCACAGCAAAGGAAATGATGAACAAGATGAAAAGACAGCCCTCAGAATAGGAGAAAATATTTGCAAATGAAGCAACAGACAAAAGATTAATCTCCAAAATTTACAAGCAGCTCATGCAGCTGAATATCAAAAAAACAAACAACCCAATCCCAAAATGGGCAGAAGACCTAAATAGACATTTCTCCAAAAAAGATATAGAGATTGCCAACAAGCACATGGAAGGATGCTCAACATCACTAATCATTAGAGAAATGCAAGTCAAAACTACAATGAGGTATCATCTCACACCGCTCAGAATGGCCATCATCAAAAAATCTACAATTAATTCTGGAGAGGGTATGGAGAAAAGGAAACCCTTTCACACTGTTGTTGGGAATGTAAATTGATACAGCCAATATGGAGAACAGTATGGAGGTTCCTTAAAAAACTAAAAATAAAACTACCATATGACCCAGCAATCCCACTACCAGGCATATACCCTGAGAAAACCATAATGCAAAAAGAGTCATGTACCACAATGTTCACTGCAGCAGTATTTACAATAGCCAGGACAGGGAAACAACATAAGTGTCCATCAAAAGATGAATGGATAAAGGAGATTTGGCACATATATACAATGGAATATTACTCAGCCATAAAAATAAACTAAATTGAGTTATTTGTAGTCAGGTGGAAGGACCTAAAGTCTGTCATACAGAGTTAAGTAAGTCAGAAAGAGAAAAACAAATACCGTATGCTAACACATATATATGGAATCTAAAAAAAAAAAAACAGTTCTGAAGAACCTAGGGGCAGGACAGGAATAAAGATGCAAATGTAGAGAATGGACTTGAGGACATGGGGAGGGGGAAGGGTAAGCTGGGATGGAATGAGAGAGTGGCATGGACACATATACACTACCAAATGTAAAATAGCTAGTGGGAAGCAGCCACAGAGCATAGGGAGATCAGCTCAGTGCTTTGTGACCACCCTGAGGGGTGGGATAGGGAGGGTGGAAGGGAGATGCAAGAGGGATGAGATATGAGGATATATGTATACATAGCTGATTCACTTTGTTACAAAGCAGAAACTAACACACCATTGTAAAGCAATTATACTCCAATAAAGATGTTAAAAGAAAAAAAGAAAGGACTGTCACTTCCTCCTTCTCCATCTCAGTGTTCTTGGTTGAATTGTGGAATTGTGTCCCCATCAAAAAGAATGCTTAAGGCTCAACCTATGGTACCTGTGAATCTGGCTTTATTTGGAAATAGGGTCTTTGCAGATGTAATCAAGTTAAGACAAGTCATACTAGATTGGGATGGGTCCAACCTGACACGTCTGGTGTCTTTATCAGAAGATGAAATGAAGATGTGGGGAGAGAAGGCCATGTGACAACAGATGCAGGGATTGGAGTGATGCAGCCACAAGCACAGGAGCACCAAGGATTGACAGCAAACACCAGAAACCAGCAGGAAGCATCAAGAGTCTCTTCTACGGGTTTCAGTGAGAGCACCGCCCTGCCGACAACTTGATCTCAGACTTCCGGCTCCAGAACTGGGAGAGAATAGATTTCCACTGTTCTAAGTCCCCAGTGTGTGGTTACAGCAGCCCTAGAAAACTAACACACTGGTTCTTTTCATTTCCTCTCTCTTGCCCTGGAATCACCTTCTAAATAAACTACCTGCTCATGAATGCTTTTTTTTTTTTTTTTCTTTTTGCGGTATGCGGGCCTCTCACTGTTGTGGCCTCTCCCGTTGCGGAGCACAGGCTCCGGATGCGCAGGCCCAGCGGCCATGGCTCACGGGCCCAGCCGCTCCGCGGCATATGGGATCCTCCCAGACCGGGGCACGAACCCGTATCCCCTGCATCGGCAGGCGGACTCTTAACCACTGCGCCACCAGGGAGGCCCCATGAATGCTTTTTTCTCAGGATCTTCGTTTTTAGAAACCCAGGCCAAGAAACCCCTATGCTGTGTAAAGAAGGTTACACTAGTGTCAAATGAGAGTTAAGTTTATGCATAAACTCCTTTTTTCCTTTTTTTTTTGAAATATTTAATTATAATGCTACTTGCCCATTGCTGGCCATCTATTATGTGCCTGGCACTTTACAGACATATCAAATTTAATCCAGTGCAAGCCCATGTGCTAGATATTAGTATCACTATTTTACAGAAGAAAAACTGAGTCTGGTAAGGTTAAGTAACTTGCACCATTTATGACCGCAAATCATTGTTCTTTCTAACCACCTAGGACCAAAACCTTGGCCAGTAAATCTTGAATTTTCCTTATGGTCTCTAGCTTTTATCTATGAATCCCCTTGTATTACTTGGTATGTAAGTTTGGCTGCTAGAGAGACCAAAATAGCAGTGGTTTGAACATGGTAGACAATTATTTCTCTCTACGGAAGCCTACGTATGAGGCAGTCTGGCCCTTCAGAGTCCCCGAGGGCTCAGATTCCTTCTATCTACTCTCTCTGCCATGGACGTTGGGCCTTGCCAGTAGCTGTGCGTGGGGCACACTTTGGGCTTGGCACTGTATCAAGCCTCATTGGGAACAGAAAGGTGAACACATTGTGGTTCCTAAATCCAGAAGAGGGAGGTAGCAGGTAGACACAGCCAATGTGGTCCATGGAATGGCAAGAATGCAGCAAATGGGGAGAGTAGATGTCCAAGGAAGATCAGCCAACAGGTCCTGGCTGGGAGAATACACAAAATAAGCAAACAAAGTAATAAAGAGGCAGGGAATTCCCTGGCGGCCCAGTGGTTAGGACTCTGTGCTTTTCCTGCCAAGGATGCAGGCCCAGTCCTTAATCAGGGAACTAAGATTCCACAAGCTGTGTGACATGGCCAAAAAAAATTTTTTTTTCTTTTTTTTTTTTTTTGCGGTACCTGGGCCTCTCACTGTTGCGGCCTCTCCCGTTGCGGAGCACAGGCTCTGGACGCGCAGGCTCCGTGGCCATGGCTCACGGGCCCAGCCGCTCCGCGGCGTGTGGGATCTTCCCAGACCGGGGCATGAACACGTGTCCCCTGCATCGGCAGGCAGACCCCCAACCACTGCATCACCAGGGAAGCCCCCCAAATTTTTTTTAAAAAAGAAAAAGAGGTGAAGAGAAAGTAATATTAAGCTAGTTCAAGACTTGAGGTGCAG
Source organism: Mesoplodon densirostris (assembly GCF_025265405.1). Lineage (NCBI taxonomy): Eukaryota > Metazoa > Chordata > Mammalia > Artiodactyla > Ziphiidae > Mesoplodon > Mesoplodon densirostris. Next base: position 5,830,819 of record NC_082665.1, on the reverse strand, counting down.
AGCTCCTTGGGATGCTATAAAAAATCCCCAAACAATCCTCTGACCCTGACTTCCACTTTTGAAGGAAATACACCAGGTGACTTAAGCAGAGTGGGGACAGGAGAGAAATGAGACCAGAGAAGTCCACTGGACAGGAGAACTTTCAGCGACTGGTGGCCACTGGATAAACAGTGACTTCAGCAAGCCCTGGTGTATGTGTCCTCGGGCTGCCAGAACAAAGAGCCACACCCTGAGCAGCTTAGAAGAATGGAAATTTATTATCTCAGTCCTGGAGGCCAGAGTAAGAAATCAGGTTGTCTGCAGGCCCGTGGTCCCTCTCAAGCCTGTAGGGGAGCATCCTTCCTGGCCTCTCCTAGATTCTGGTAGCCCCAGACTTTCCATGGTTGATGGCAGCATCCTTTCAATTCCTGACTCTGTCTTCACATGGCCTTCTCCCTGTGTCTCTTCACATTATCTTCCCTCTGTATATGTCTGTCTTTCTGTCCAAGTTTCTCCTTTCTGTGAGGACACCAGCCAAGCTGGATTAGGGCCCACCCTAATGACCTCATTTCAACTTGACTTCTCTGTAAAGACTTGATCTCCAAATGATGTCACATTCTGAGGTCCTACAGGTGTGGACCTGTTTTGGGGGAGGCACAATTCAACCCATAGCGGTTTGCTTGATAAACATTCATTATTGGAAGTCAAAGTCAATTTAACTCTCATCCTCAGAAGCAAGAAAGATCCCACTACCAAAGCCCATGTTAGCATCCAGGGAGTATCATTTCCCAGGCAGCTCTGAGCCCCTGTGCAAGCACTAATTGCCAAAAAAGGGCAATGTGATTGTTTCCCAGACACGTGCACCTGTGATGTGTCAAGCCATTTTGACATGCCTAAAATGAGAATTCTGCCATAAAAATAGAATAGAAGAAATTAGATGATGATGTTCCAATGGCAATTTATGCTTTCCCATGCTTTGGAATTCATTTAAAAAAATAATTCATTTGTCTTTGAAAATCTAAGTTCACTTTCAAGGACCACTTTTATTTTGCTTTTCATCCAATCATTAGTGTGTGAACTGTATCAGTGTGTGAACAGGATGGTACCTAAGAGGGGAGCTCCTGGCTTGGGGCCAGGATACCAATAGAAGCCCTCCAATTTAATGACTGCTTTTAAAAGATTTTGCACATTTTTAAAGCCATCCATCAGCAAGCACTACTCTTTGCCCAGTGACAAAGCCACATTGACCTCACAGGGCTTCTTGTCACATGGAGGACACCTGACACCTGAGATCTAGGCTGCTTGACAAGGATGTACTTGTAGACACAAATTATCCCCTCCCATTCCTTCAGGTCCTCTCCTGAAGCCAAAATTATATGAGGATGTGTGGTTTTAAAACATGACCCCCAAATTCTTTGACACTCCTCCATTGAGGGGTCTCCCCAAATCTGGACTCTGTGACTTCTTGGTCAATAGCATGTAGTGGGATGACTGGGGTTGGAAGAATTCTATGACCCCCAATGACCCCCACCTTTGTACACCCCCTCCCCTTTGAGTGTGGGTGGAAGCTGTGAGTATGCTGTGCCATTGCTCCTGTGATTATGTTACATCATAGCTTGAAAGGGAGATTATCCAAGTGAGCCTCATCTAACCACATGGGCCTTTTAGAAGCAGAGTTTTCTCCAGCTGACTGCACAGGGGAAGTCAGAGATTGGAAGCAGAGGGAGGTCCGATGCACCGTTGCTGGCTTAGGTGGTGGAGGGAGTTACGTGCCAAGGAATGTACATGACCTTGAGGAGCAGGGAGTAGCCCTTGGCTGACACCCAGCAAGGAAATGGGAACCTCAGTCCTACAACCACAAGCAAATGAGTCCAGATCACAAAACTAATGAACTTAGCAGTGGATTCATTCCCAGACTCTCAAGATAACCCAGAACCCAGCTGAACCTGCCCAGAGAACCCAGCTGAACCTGCCCAGACTTCTGACTTACAGAACTGTGAGATAGTAAATGGGTATTGTTTTAAGCCACTAAATTTGTGGGAGTTCGTTACTCAGTAACAAAAAACTAACATAGTGACACTGCCAATTTCTAGGTCCAGGCTTTAAAAGACTAGCAGCTTCCACATTCTGTCCAATGGGACAATTGCTCTTGGAACTGAATTGCCATGCTATGAGGGAGCCCAAGCAGCACCACAGAGAGGTCCATGTGGAGAGGAATGAAGACCCTCACCATTAGGACCAATCTTCCAGCCTTGTGAATGAGCCACCTTGGACGTAGGTCCAGCTCCAGGTGATCTGTTCCAGCTGACAATGTGTGTTGCAGGACAGGCCATCTCCACTGAGCCCTGCCCAGATTGAAAAATAAATGACGGCTTTTAAGGCACTAAGTATTGGGAGTGGTTTAAATAGAGGATGAATTTTCTGCTGATGGTCCAGGGCCAAAATTTCTCATTATGTCCCTAGTGATATGGTTGATGTTAAAAATAACTGAAAGACATGCCTGCATGAGAGGGTGAAATGGCTCTTGCAACTTTAAGGACACATTATTCTAGTCAACTTTCCTCCTAAGATTTCGTGATCAAGGAATGCAATGGACAGAGGGCATTTTGAAAATTCCTACTTACAGAGGGATTTATGAATTTTGTACCCCAGTTAACCACACTCACAAAAATGATCATCTTCAATGCTTTTGAGGGTGTGGTGAAATAAGCCATCTCAGACACTGCATGTGGGATTGTAAATGGGCATAGTTCTGGAATCAAATTTAACTCTCTCAGAAATTTTAAAGTGAATAATGTTTTGACATATGATTCTAATTGAAAGAGCCTAATGTGAGATAGGGTACCAAAGGCAAAATAAAAGAAAAAAAACCCCAACCCTCTACATGCATTAATACATTCATCTCAGTATTGCTTGCAATATTGAAAAGCTGGAAACAACACAATGTTTAAGGGCTTGGATATTCTCACAGTTATGATAATTTATAATGATATTATGTATCATAATATAGCATATTATTATAAGTCCATTAAAGCAATGCTCATGAATGGTTTTTTAGTGATAGAAAATGATGCTTATAATATAGAGTTAAATTTAAAATGATATAAAATTATATAGACATCAATATATTCTACTATGTAATACATGAAAGTACATATGTTTGTTCAAATAAAAGATTTCTAACAGTTAAAATACAGATGCAACTTAATGTTTAGTAATTAAAGAATTAATAAAGTAACTGATGGTACATCCATAAAACATACACTTTTTAGCCACTCAAAATTATTTCATAAGAATACATAAATTTATGGAAACACATTTAAGCCATTGGTTAAGTGGGGATATTAGTTTCCTAGGGCTACTGTTACAAAGTACCACAAATTAGGTGTCTTAAAACAACGTCTTCATTGGTTCATAGTTCTGGAGGCTGGAAGTCCGAAATCAAGGTGTCAGCAGGCCCACACTCCCTCTGACGGCTCTAGGGGAGGATGCTTCTTTGCCTCTTCCATCTCCTGGCTGGCAATCCTTGGCATTCCTTGGCTTGTAGCTGCATCATTCCGCTCTCTGCCTCTGTCATCACATGGCCTTCTCCCTGTGTCTTCATTTAATCTTCCCTCTGTGTATGTCCCTGTGTCCAAATTTCTCTCTGCTTATAAGGACACAATTTATATTGAATTTATCACCTTCTGTAACCCAGTATGACCTCACTTTAATTTAACTAACTACCGAGGCCCTATATACAAGTAAGGTCACGTTCTGAGGTTCTAGGTAGACATGCATTCTGAGGGGGACACTATTCAATCCAGTATAGAGGATGAAGTGAAAAAATGCAAATTTTGTAGGTAAAATTATATATAATAATGCAATAAAAAGTTAACAATTATACATGACATACACACTCTTAGACACATAGGTGCACATCCACACACATAAAGGATCAGAAGGCTTTATAATACTTGATGGTGAGTCTCCCTGGATCGCAATGTTTCAAGTTCTGCTTAATGACCTCTGTGTATTTTTCTGAATTTTCCACATTTTCTACATTGACAACATATTCCTTTTGTAATTAAAACAACAATGATTAAAATATTTTTTTTGACATTCAAATTGACAAAAATTAAAATAGCTGAGAGTGTTGATTGCATTGGACATTAGCTGCTAGGGGCAATATAATTATCTTGGAGAGCCTGTTGCTAATCCGGAATGTTTCAGACTTCCTGAGATGTGCATGTCTTCTGACCCAGGGATTGCATTAAAAAAAAAAAAAGAACCCCCCTCCCCCACTTTATCTTTTAGAGCAGTTTTGGGTTCAGAGCAGAATTAAGCAGCAGATTCAGAGGGTATATCCCCTGACTGGCACCTCCCCCGGCCTCCGTGTAGAACCTCCCCACTATCAATCCCTCACCAGAGGGGAACATTTGCTGCAATTGGTGAATCTACATTGAAACACCACAACCATTCAGAGTCCATAGCTGACCTTAGAGTTCACTCTTGGTGTTGTACATTCTATGGGTTTTGGCAAATGTATAATGACATGCATTTCCCCTAATAGTATCATGCATAGTATTTTCACTGCCCTAAAAATACTCTCTTCTCTGCCTATTTATCCTCCCACCCCCAGCAATCACTGAACTTTTCACTGTCTCCGTAGTAGCAATTGCATTTTTCAGACCTGATCCTAGGGAAATCATTAGGTGTTTATGCTCTGATCCAGCCATGATGATGTTCACCACTGTGTACAATGATAAAATGTGCCAGTCATGTGACACCCAACAGCAGGAATCTGCTTAGATAAGTGATGCACCTTCCTTTGATGGAATTTTGCTTAGCCATTAAAAATAATGTGAGTGTTTACTGACTGGGGGCAGAGGCTTACAATATATTAAGTAAATAAAATCTGGTTCCTAAACAGTAGATAAAATAAGAATATTTTTTAAACAGATATATGCCATGCTACTAACTGCTTGTCTTTGCATGCTAGGCTTAAGAGAAATCTTTTAAAATTTTCCTCCTTTTCTGCTTACCTAAATCTTCTAATTTTTCCATAGTTAATATGTATCACTTATAATGAGGAAAACAACAGAAGCTATGCATTAAAAATTCATAATGCTTATCTAGGGGTGATACTTTCAGATGGGTTTTATTTTCTTCTTTATAGTAGGTTGAGCTTAATATGAAATTGCTGTCTCTGTAAGTGAAAAACAGTTAAATGTGGGCCCTTTTCTAGCAGGGAAGAATGTATCTGACTGCGTACTGGATATGTTTCTTTAACTTTTGTATTCTATTGCTTTTGTTACAAGTTAATCACTAAAAGAATGTTGCCTATAGCCTGAAATATATAGGGTAGTCCATTCTCAAGGCTCTGACGTTTAAAGGTATAACACTTTCCCATTCATATAGAGATAAAAATTGCAGAACAGAGAATAGCATTTGTCTTGTGGGAGGTTTATAGGAACATTGTGACCAGACCCATGTGGACAGCTGCAAGAACAAAGGATTCTCAAGAAGTCTGCAGCAACCATCCCCACCTCCCACCCCCTTTTAGTACAAAAGCAGCCTGAATTCTAACTCGGGGAAGATGGTTCTTTGGGACACTAGTCCACCTTCATCTCGGTCTGCTGCCTTTCTGAATAAAGTCTCCATTCTTGCCCCAACACCTCATCCCTTGATTTATTGGCCTGTTGTGTGGTGAGCAGTATAAGCCTGGACTCGGTAACACTTTCGTGATTCAACCCATTACTTTTAATATTTAAAAAATATTCCATAGAGATCATGCCACTCATTCACTTAAATTCCTCAGAGGGCTCCTTTAAAAGCTCTAAAATCGTGGCTCTCATACAAATCTAAAAGAAACATGTGTCCCAGATTTTATTTAACTCACTAATTAATGAGGGAACCAGTAAGACATTACAACAGATGGAATGGACAATTCAAGGGACACATATCTATGTACCATCAAGAATGTTTAAAAATTTACAAATAGATGCAAAACTAGTCAATGTCTGTAGGGCAAAAATCAATTGCATTTTCGCTAAAGGTCATTTGCATTTCTACAGACTAGAAACATTTATATTACTGTCAATTTCTTACAACTTTGTTTTAGTCAGTGTTCGGCAGAAACAGAACCAATAGGTTATTTATTTATTTATTTATTTGTTAATTAATTATGAGAAGTTGGCCCATGTGGTTATAGAGGCTGAAGAATCCCATGGTCCTCTGTCTTCAGGGCAGAGGCCCAGGAGAGCTGGTGGTGTAGTTCAGTCCAAGTCTGAAGCCCTGAGAACTGAAGGACTGATGGCCTAAGTTCCAGTTTGAGTCCAAAGATCTGAGAACCAGGAGTGCCAGTGTCTGAGGGCAGGAGAAGACCAATGTCCCAGCTGAACAGTCAGGCAGAGAGGAAATTCACCCTTCTTCCACTTTCTGTTCTTTTCAGACACTCAGTAGATTAGATAAGGTCCACTCACATTGGCAAGGAATCTGCTTTACTTAGTCGACTGATTCAGAGGCCAACCTCTTCTGGAGATGCCTTCATAGACACACCCAGAAATAATGTTTAACCAGCTCTCTGGGTGCTCCATGGCCTGTCAAGTTGACACATAAAATCTACCATCCCAAATTTAAGAGAGTTTTCAATAGCTCAAAGGCAGCTCAGGTCCTATTAAATCAGATAACCCCAGAATCTTTTTTGCCCATTTCAAAGTTTTCATCAGTTTTCCTGATGTTTCTTTCTATATTAGAAGATCAAGACCAACCTCTTGTCTGAACCCTTGGTCTGGACCCTGCCTCCCCTCTGGGCTCATCCGAGGCCCCTCTGGCCCCCCAGCTAACTGCATTCAGGTTCCACGAGCCTCTTTGACATCCTCAGGATACCAAGTCTCCTGCCATCCATCCTGCTGGCCAGATGCACATTGTTCCCTCTGCCCCAGGAGTGGTCCCCCCCGCCCTCCACCTTCCTGCCCAATTCACTACTTACATCCTCTCACTCCAATCTGAGCTCAAACCCAGTTTCCTCAGGGAAACTCCCTCCTCACCCCAACCTTCATCAGAGTTCCTTCAGAGATTTTACTGCAATAGGATTTACAGTGTGAATATGTTTTATGTAAATTTGAACTGTATAATTTTAAAATAGCACAGGCTAAAAATATTAGTAAACTCTCTCTTTATATTCAAACTTGGAAATAATGCAAATCTCCCAAATTAAAAAAAAGAGAAAAAAAAAAATCCCTCAGGACCACACAGTTTGAGCTGCATTTCCAGTGACTTGTCAGTAGTGTTTCCACTCTTGCCCTGGGGGAATCTCTCAGTAACTGGTAGATAGGAATACCCCGAGGAGGACCGCCCGTTTGCTGTGGAATTGCTGACAGTGGTTTTGATCATTATGTATGCATAGTTGTTATGGCACTTGTGGGGAATCAGAACATACCACCCTAAAATATTCCACTTTGCCATACGCATTATTTTAAGTTGAAGATGGCTGAGAAACAGCAGACATCAAACTCTCCACCCTCCACTCTTTTGTACCATGAAGGGCAAAGGGATCTTAATACTGAAGACTTTTATCAGAATCAACACAAACAAACCTTATCAACACAACACTTATCTTCCATTAGTCTCACCCATGTACTCACCTTCCCACAGTTTGCCACCCCAAAAGCCTCAACTCCTTTTCCTTTTCTTGTCACTTCTCTAAAATTTCTTTTCTTTTTTTTGTTTTTTTACATCTTTATTGGAGTATAATTGCTTTACAATGGTGTGTTAGTTTCTGCTTTATAACAAAGTGAATCAGTTATACGTATACATATGTTCCCATATCTCTTCTCTCTTGCATCTCCCTCGCTCCCACCCTCCCTATCCCACCCCTCTAGGTGGTCACAAAGCACCGAGCTGATCTCCCTGTGGTATGTGGCTGCTTCCCACAAGCTATCTACCTTACGTTTGGTACTGTATATATGTCCATGCCACTCTCTCGCTTTGTCACAGCTTACCCTTCCCCCTCCCCATATCCTCAAGTCCATTCTCTAGTAGGTCTGTGTCTTTATTCCTGCCTTACCCCTAGGTTCTTCATGACCTATTTTTTTCTTAGATTCCATATATATGTGTTAGCATACGGTATTTGTCTTTCTCTTTCTGACTTACTTCACTCTGTATGACAGACTCTAGATACTAGATAAGCCCAAGTCCTAACCACCCCTTTGAGCTACCCGGCAATGAGTTTCCTCTGCATGTATTTGTACTGCATGTGTTAATAAATTCTTGTTAATCTCTTGTTTTTCTCTAGTTAATCTGTCTTTGTCAGTTTAATTTCCAGCATCCCAGCCACAGACTTAGGAGGGTAAAGTTTGTTTTTCCCCTCCCCTAAACGCTCTTTGTTATTATACCTTAAATTTTTCTAGAAGCTCTAATGATATTCTCCAGTAGTACTGCTGAGGCTGAGGGTAGGGTTGGAAATCTTGGCTGATACTGTGCTCCGAAGGCCAGTCCACAGAACTGGTGAATGAAATTCTAAATGTCAGGAAGGAATGAAGCCAAAAAAATTTTTAAAAGCACATTAGGGCAAATATGAGCTACACTGGCCTTCAATTTTTATTCCTGTGGCTCACTGCCCTGGAATTATTTGAGTTTTGAATTATGTTAGGCCTTCAGGGACACAGCTCCTAAATAAGATGCTATAACCCTGTGTATATTTGTGAGATTATTTGACAAACGTATAGACTCTCTAAGTCTATCTGCTTGTTCACCATTTTTCTGACCAGCTCCTAGCACCAGAGCCTGGTAGGGAGGGAAAAAAACCTTTTCCTCTACCCTTTTGTGTTCATTTACTGAGACCTGTGAATTAAACTGACAAAAGAAAGGTGAATAGGAGAAAAGGGTTTATTTTGTGTGCATATGGGAGCCAACAAAGGAAGTAACTGGCTCATTGAATGGTTAAAGACTTACATAGCTAATTTAGTAGGAGAAAGGGAGGGGGTGAGAAAAGGTATTTTAGGGGAAGAATACCTATGTTTCTTCCGGACAGATGGAAGTTAAGAAATTTGTGGTAATATTTGTCTATACAGGTATGAGTGGTCTTTCTGTCTTCCTTAGCATCATAAACTCCCTTGAAGAAGGGATTTGGAGTAGGAATTATTTGTGTTCTCCCTTCTGGGCATAGATCCACCCTGGAGAGGAATTTATGGCAGCCTTATGTCCCAGGAGGTCCTGTTTTTAGTCAGAAAAGGGAAGCTCTGACAAAGCTTTTTTTCTTTATTTCCATTTTTTTTTTTTTTTGGGCATCTGTTGACTCTCAAATGTCTTCAGCTTAAAAATAATCTTTATGCCAAAGTGACATATTTTGGGGTGGCATGTTCTGATTCCCTTCAACTGGAAGACACAGCATTTCCCCTATTTATTCGCTTCAGGGTCTCACTCTAAGTATATGATCCATACCTTCTGTTGTCACCTCTTCTGTGCAGATGCCCTTGACCCTGAATCCCATGCCAGGATTAGAATGTGATGGGGGAGACCAGCCAGATACTCAAAAAGGGCCGTAAGACAGCAGACGATTTGTACACTGCTGCTTCAGGATTTGGGGGGATGGTTTTTTCCAGGAATTGTCAATGCTCTGAAAAGCCAAGTTCCTCCGTTCACTTCCCAGGGGCTGGGAGTGGGGTCTGGGATGCCTGCAGAAAACCTCTTAGCAGTTCTCCTGCAAACGCTCCACAGGAAACTGGACTTGACTTCTAAAGCTGGCCCCGTTCCAGAGGACTTCACTCTCAGGACTTTTTTTTTTTTTTTCTTTCACAAAAGAACCTGTTCTTGTGGATGTGGAGGGGCCGGGCTTCGAAAAGAAACCCGCTTTGCCAGCTCCGGGCCTGTGCCGGAGCCCAAGGAGCAAGGTTGGCCGGTGGCCGGCCACGTCCACGTCCAAGGGCAGGAGGGGGCCGCCAGACTCCCGCTGGCCTCCTGCAGGACACAGGAAAGGCTTGGGGCAGGAACAGGGGGTGGAGGCCAAGTGCGAGGGCAGCCTTGGCCCTGAGGCAGGGCGTCGTCAGCCTGACGGACCTGGGGCTGGCTGATGATTAACGGGGAGTCTGCGGCTCCAGGGCCCGAGGCAGGGAGGCCACCTGTGTGTGCACAGCCCGGCCTGTGACGTGAGCGACTTCCTGGTTACAGGTGAGAGCGGTCCGGATTCTCCGTGGCCGAGAGATTTGTTCCTGTGGGGAGAGCTCAGAGGCAGGAGAGGGGCCTTTGGGGACCGCAGTACCTTCGCTGAAGCCCCAACGGGCAGATCCACCTGTCACAGGTGAGACACTGCGTGGGCCTGGTGTGGCCAGCGGACTCCCCGCAGGTACCCGCTTCCTCCTGGGGAGCCGGTGCTCAGCCCCGGGCAGGCCGCTTGCTGGTCTGGGGGGGCGGGGAAGTGCTGGATGATCCAACACGTAACTGTTTCTCAAATTCCACAGAGTTAAAAATTAAAAGATCGGGCTGCTCTGCGAGTTTAGGAATTTGAGACGATTTCTCATCAAGCTTCACAGGGAGCTGTTCTCCGAATGCGTTGAAAGCCGAGACTCGCTGGAATTTGGACGGTCTGGATTCAAAGGCTGGAAAATTCCTGGCACTCCCGTTATTCATTGGACAGACTTTAAATGCCATTTATTCTTCCCCAGTGAGAGGCCTGATGGAAAGGAAATTGCTCTAAACCTCTGGAAGTTCTAAGACTCCCCACGTCTGGCAGACAGGGCCAAGGCACCTCCGAATACGGAGTTGCACAGAGCTGGGGAACTGGGGTGGAGGAGGGGCCCTGGTGCCCTTGTATGTGCACATAGAGGTTTGTGGAGAGCCCCTTGTGTGCATTTAAATTCCCTCCTGTCCTACCTGTTTTTGGGTTTAGGATTTATGCTGATGCCTAAAAACAGGATGTCTGCAGCCTCTGGATTTTATGATTTCAAGCTTTTCCCCAAAACCCAGACATAAGGGTTTGTGTGGGGGGGTAAATAAGTGAAATGATCGCATCTGGCAATTTTCTTCCTGAGATGACTGGCTTGGTGGGTGCAGACAGGTCTCCTGAGTGTTTCTGCCTTGTCTGGGCAGTAGGAAGTGGTTGTGATTTAAATTCTGTCTTGATGCAATTTTTAAAAAGATTTTTATGGGGGTGTAGCTGATTAACAATATTGTGTTAGTTTCAGGTGTACAACAAAGTGAATCTGTTATACATATACATATATCCACTCTTTTTAAGATTATTTTCCCATATAGGTCATTACAGAGTACTGAGTAGGTTTCCCTGTGCTATACAGTAGGTCCTTATTAGTTATCTATTCTATATATAGTCGTGTGTATATGTACATCCCAATCTCTCAATTTATCCCTCCGCCCTGGTAACCATAAGTTTATTTTCTACATTTGTAACTCTATTTCTGTTTCAATGCAGTTTAATAAGATTTAAGATTTTCGAAGGACTTTGCAGTTTTTCAACTAAAAGTAGATAATCCAAGTCTTCTGTAACCAAATGAATGAGAAGTAAAATCTCAAACTACTCCATAGAGATATGAACTTGCAAATTACCTGGCAAAGCCTTCCTTTAATTAAAGTAAACTGTCTGAGTTCAGTTGCAACTTGGAATCAATTTGGTGACAGTTCCTTCCTGTACACACCCTTCAAAAAATACTGTCCTCTCAAGATCCACGTCTGGGTTCCTGTAGCACTCGAGGTGTTCCTACGTGCCCCCGCCCGGGGGGTTCTGCTGGGCTCTTAGAAATGGACTCCTTCTGTCACACAGAGAATAAGCGAGTTAAGTAATCTGGTGCTAGTCTGCAGCCTGGCTGACTAGACAATCAGTGACTAGAAGCCTTTCCTAGTGGACCTTAAGCTCATGCTGCAGTTTCAGTAATGCTGGGTCCGCACTTCACATTTATTGCTTTCAGAAAAATGTGTGACTTTTATAACTCGGCAGCTCAGTCTCTCCTCCATCCTCCACTTGAGCCTAGATTTCTAGGTTACTCGTAGAGTGACTGGCTGGTCCACTTGTGTTCAACGAACCTTGAAAATTAGTAAATGATTTATTTGGCGCTTGGTAATTTGGGAACTTGGATCCAGCTGGGAAGGCCATGATTTCAGTTTGGTTTGTGTTCAGCTGCTGGACAGCTTGGTATCAAGGTGTATCTGTAGGGATTTACTGAGGCTTTTTTAGATGATGTCAGGAGCTGAGTTGCTTGGTGGGAAGGTCCTGCAGCACAGATGCTGGGACCCTGACATTACACACACGAGCAGTTATGGTTTACTATACAGGCTGAATTTTCCAAAGACATCCAAAGACATCAGAAAACAGAGACGGAAACCCCACGTTCCTGCGCGTGAGCTGTGAGCACCCAGTGCTGTACTTACATGTAAAGTGGGGTCACGGGCCGGGCCTCCCCGATCCCTGACACCCCACTCTAGTTGATTCAGCAGCTTGTATGACGTGCTTTCTGAGGGAGCAGGCGATGTGGTTCTTACCTGTGTCTATTTCAGTTATTTGATTTCGGCTTGTGGGTCGTGGTGGCCTATGTCCTGTTAGAGACGACAGTATGGAGCCCGGGGGGCGTGGCAGCTCATCACAGAATCCCGTGCGCGCTCGCTTAGGGAACCCGCTGCCCCCTGATTTGGGGGGAAGGGATGTATCCCCGCCAGCAGAGCTGTGAAATCCATGTGGAGGCCAGAGCCAAAGTGAAAACTCCCCGCAGCTTGGGTCGCTGTGCTAAGGACGTGTGAAATAAAGAAACGCCTTCCTGGGCTGAGGAGCCGGTGTTTTTGTAGACAGTTCATGATATGTTCAGTGGGAGATTTAACTTACGTGCTCTAAGCAGTGCTGGTGGATGCCCCAGAGAGGCCTGTCCCAAGGAGAAGGAGAAAATAAAAAAGAAAAATGCAGGGATGGAGAGTGAGCAAGAGGATTCTCAAAGAACAAAGGAAGGGCCGAGAGATGCATATGACAGGATCCCGGGGTGCTACCAAGGGGCCAGGAAGGCCTTACTTGGTCTACGCTGACCTGTCTCCTGTCCCAGCCCCAGAGCCCCCTCTACGGTTCCCCAGACGTGCCAGGCATGGTCCCACCCCAGGGTCTTTGCACCTGCTGTTTCGCCTGGGAAGCTCTTCTGTACATACCCATGTGCCGGTCGCCTCACCACCTTCCCTGTTCACTGGGCACCTTCTTGGGAGCCTTTCTCTGACCTCTGCGTTTGAAGCACCAGCCAGCCCACCAAACACACATCCCCTCACACGCACTGCTCTCTTCTATTTGTCTCCACACCTCTTACCACCTAATAAGCTTATGATCTAGTCCTTCCTTTTGCTGTCTGTCTTCCCTTTTGCTAATGTACACTTGTTGTGAGTAGCATTTTTTTTTTCTCAATGATTAAAGCATCCTGATTGAAGTGAGTAGCAGTATGCCCGCACTCTGACCTTTCGGTTAGTGATTCTGTGGCCATGGTATAGCACGTGCTTCCCACGACTTATACATGGGCTTGGGAGCAAGATCGTTGAATACACTGATTCTCAAACGGGAGCACATACAGGAATCAGTACAATGTTTAACTTTAGGTAGATTTCTGAGCTTGCCCCCCAAAGCTTCTAATCCAGCAGGTCTGGGGTGGGCCTGAGAATTTGCTTTTCTAACACGTTCCAAGATGAGGCTGGTGCCACTGGCCAGGCTGACTTATCTCTCCAGGGAAACACACGAGCTGGGAGGGTCCCCATGCCCCTCTGAATGGAGACAGGTTATGACCTGCCTGCTTTGCTTTCCCAGGTGTGGAGGAGCATGCGAGATGCGGGCTGCTGCCGAGGCATCCTGGTTGCGCTGGTCGTCCTGGCTGGGCTGGCAGGTAGGGACCACGGAGCTGACAGGCACTCTCCCGGGCATCCACCTGGAGTGGGCGGGAGGGACTTGGAGGAGGCCACGGGGGCTCGTGGCTGTCAGCAGATTCTGCCTTAGGCTCTTCCTGTTGGGTCCCCTCCACCTCACCGCCTCCATTTCCTGCTGCGTCGGCCTCACGCCGGAAGGTTCCCTCAGGTGAGCAGGAGTCCACCAGTCCTCACCAGGGTCCCTGCTTGGTCCCAAGGTCATTGCTCTTGTAGAAGCATCCCATTCCCCCACCTGGATATTCTCCCCTTCCATTTCTACCTGGTCTTCAAGGAAGACCTGACTTGGGCATCACCTCCTCCCTGAAGCCTTCCTGACCTTGCAGTTTTCTGGGTGATAACCTCACAGCTCCCATTGTTGGCAGAGTGAGGGGCCCATTGCCTGTGAGAGCCCCCAGTCCTCCCGACAGTTCCTCTTCATCCTGGAAATTTCCCAGAGTATCAGTCGGAATAGATTCCAGGTGTCCCAGGCCAGGGTCTCTGGATCAGATTCCGCGTTACAGGAGATGGAGTGTGCAGACCCCTGGGTGCTTAGGGTAACAGGAGTTTGTATGCCAGCTTTCTTTTGACTATGTCTTGTCTTGATTTCATGGCTTCTGTCTGGTGTGTTTGTCTTGTTTTCCTAGCTAGGTTTTAAAGTCCTCAGGGTATTCTTACTGTGGGGACTTTAAGGCGCTGTATTGAAGAATAATATACATACAGAAAAGTGCACAAGTCATAAAGGTACAGCTTGATGAAAGTTTACAAACTGAGAGCCTTTGTGTATCAACGAGGAGCCCAAGAACATTTCACAAATGCTTTCTTCAGCCCCTCCCCCTCCCTGAAAGTCATCATTATTCTGACTTTTAGTTGCGTAGATAAGTTGATAAGTTTTGCTTGCTTTATACTTTACACACCTATAAACTCTGTTTCAGATGGCTAGATAATAGTTTTTTTTTTTTTTTTTCTTTCTTAACTCCATCCACGACAGCTTGGAAAAATAAAACAGAATAAAATAGTATAGGAATGATCAGAGTGTGTGATGTGCAGTCAGGACTGTTTTACAAATTTTGGTTTTGGGTGTGTTTACACATTAAGCCAAGGGAACCAGGCTGTGGTGTTAACATGTATTTAGGGGCAAAGTTGTTTGGAAGCTTATGCCTTCTAGTACGTGGTGCTAAGCGTTTAGTAGGTGCTTGATATGCATTTGTTTGTAGGGTGGAGAGGAAAACAGTTTCCCTGCTTGTGTAGGGACTCATGGGGTTAGCAAAACAGGCTCAGCACACATTTTAGGGATATGGCTCCAACGTGGCTGTCTCAGCCACGGTGGCAAAAATCTCTTCCAGCAGCTTAGTGGGAAACTGATGAACTCTGCGTCTACAATTTTTCTGAGCTATTTTTCCTGAAGTACTGTTTGAAGGCAGGGATGGCTTGGGTTGAGGTCTGGAGATAGCTATTCCAGGAGGGGAGAGGATTATGGGTAATCCTAGAGCCCTTTGGGGGATGGGGTCCATTGCAAAAGCCTGAACTCCTAGGATGCTTCATCTTGGAAAGTGTCGGGTAGAGCCACCTCCAATGGCTTTGAATAGCTGAGGACAACCTCCACGTGCCCCCAGAGGACTCCTGCCAGCCCTCACCTGTCCACCTTGCTCCTAGCATGATGGGTTATTTGTTCACTTGGTGAATATTCACTGGGAACCTCTTACGTGCCATTTAGGTGCAGGCACTGGGATGAGCAAAACCAGGCACAGTCTCTGCTAACAAAGAGCTTAGACATCAATTGATAGAAAAATCAATACAAAATCACCACCATGACAATTGCTTCACTGATCTGAAGGCCTGTTATGGATAATTTGACCTGCACAGGGTGGTTTGGGAAGGCTTCCTGAGGAGGAGACGACTTGGCTGGGAGCTGAGGAGTAAGCAAGACTAGTTTTTCAGGCAGTCACTGACTGTGCAAAGGCCCTGGGGCCAGAAAAAGTTGGTGAGTTGGATAAATTGAAGATGGTCTGGTGGGCAGAGTGTGGAGTTTGGGGCAAAATGAAGTTGGAGAGGATGTTGATGTGAGACTAATAAGGGTCTTAAGATATGGTAGTGTTAAGGGTGATCTGGTCTGTATCGTAAAGGATGGAAATATTTTAAACAAAGTCTGGGGTGTTGGGGTGGGAGGTTGGAAAGTGTACCTGGTCACATAGGCATGTTGAGAAGACCAGTCTGGCTGCCATGTGGAGAGCACAGTCTTGGGTGATGGCGGTGCCACAGCAGTGATGATGGCACCTCCTGCTCTGGTCAGCAGGACATGGGGGGCAGCTCTGATACACCTCAGGACCCCCTCCCTCACTTGCCAGTTTCCTTCTGATGCTCCCAGCCCCCGATGTGTTTTGACTACCATTTTCTCCATCGGAGCTGTCTTACCTGGGCACTTCCCTTCTGCTGCCCTCTGCTTTATTTCCCTTTCTCCCGTCTGCTTTTAACTGTCTGCTTGTCTGTTCATTTCCAATGTTAAGTAAGAGATGGGAGCAGGTGAGGGGTCTACATGTGCAGGAGGGAAGCTGGAGAAGAGGTAAGTGGAAAAGTAGAGGGGTTAGTTGGTGCAGACCCTCTGTGCCCCACACGCCAGGGAGACGCCTGGCTGCTACTCCAGGGAGCTGAGAAGAAGCAGTTGCAGAAGAATGGTATTTATGTTTAGGATCTATCTGCAGACGACTGGGAGGGGCCAGGCAGCTGGCGCACATGCTACTGTGTAAGTGATTTCAGTTTTGCAGCTGTTAGGGCACAATGAGTAGAAGAGAAGCTTCTAAGTCCTGGGTGGCAGCCAGCCATTTACACGGAGATGCCTGGTGGAGCAGGATTTGCAAGACAGGAGGAAAGCAAGGGGCTGGGCGGGGCTGAAGCCCTGGATTTGGAATTGGAGGGTGTTGGCAAGAATGAGCATCTTGCAAGTGGATCAGCTCCTGCAAGGGAGGACCCGGTGTTGGGTGATCACCATAGCTGGTGACTGAGGTGGGTGTGGGGACACTGATCGTTCTCGTGGCTCTTCCCCTGGTTTGGCCCTTTGCTCTACAAAGTGAAAGGGAGAGCAAAGGGGAAAGCGGACTGTTTGACGAAAGGTCTTATTTACAATTTTCTCATATTTGTCCTGTGTGGGGCAAGTTACACACACTGCAGCTGATAGGATGCAGGGGAGGGAGCAGTGAGATTCCAGGGCCTCACGTTACAAGAAATAGAGCTTCTGAGTCACAAGGCAGAGCTGGAGGGGAGTTTACTCATGGTGGTAGCAAGGATCGCAGGCAACGATGTCAGGGGTGTTTAGTGATTAGGATTTGATGCCGCCTGTTTAATTTAAAGGCCAAGTTCAAAGTGGAAGAGTTTCCATTTGGTCCAGGTCCCTCCCAAGCTCCCACCTCCTGAGCTGCACAGTAAGGTCTGTACCTGGTGCATTCTTGCTCCCATGTGCAGTCTGTAGGGAATTTAAAGACTGGCTTGGAGTGAACAGTGTTTTGGAGTGAATAACCTACCCGGCACCAGGAAGTGATGGAACCAGGGTTTCAGATGCTTT
The DNA here is from genome assembly GCF_025265405.1 of Mesoplodon densirostris. Classification (NCBI taxonomy): domain Eukaryota; kingdom Metazoa; phylum Chordata; class Mammalia; order Artiodactyla; family Ziphiidae; genus Mesoplodon; species Mesoplodon densirostris. Next base: position 5,813,427 of record NC_082665.1, on the reverse strand, counting down.
GCTTATCCTGCTGGAGTGGCCTGGACGGAGCAGCTGGCCGGGCAAGCCCTGGTCTCACCACCCCTGCGCTCCCAGCACCCAGACCCGTGGGCTGTGTTCAATCTACTCCCATGGACCCGAGTCCGAGGTGGGAAAGATGTTGTTATCACAGTGTAGAGTATGAGGACACGTCTCGTCTTTTCTTCCTTGGGGTGTAGATTTGGCTGTTCCTTTCCTTTGAGCTTTTTTTAAAAAGATGCAGTTAAGGGCTCGTGGAAAGAGCCAAGTTGGCACAGAGGCTGTGGCTTCCCTGGGGAATCATTTCTGACTTCCCTTTTTCAGACTTTTTCCCTTTTTTAAAAAAATCCCAGATCAGAGGGATCCTTGGATCAGAAATATGTGCCCAAGGGTAAGGGAGAACACTCAATTTGAGTGGTTATTTAGGGTCATACTTTCTCTCTCTTTCTATCATGCCCAGAGGCAAAACAAAGAATAGTGATCATGTTTACCCCCAAACAGGATTAGTCCTAGCTAATTCTGACCTTCCCTCAGTTCTGCCTCTTTGGAGCCTGGGATCTCCTAGTTGACCCAGTCCTACGGGCCTCAGGGACACTGCCTGTACACCCCATTCTCTCCCATTGACCTGGACCTGCTGTGGGCATCATCCCTGAAGTGCATTCTGGGTACTCAGGTGAGTGCCAATGTGTTAGTGCGTGTCTGGTGGGGAGGTTCCTTCCCAGAAATCTTTCAGGTGGTAATTAGATTCTTTTAGAACCTGCCTTACAACTTGACCTTATAAGATTGGAAGGAAAGAGGGGCTGCAGTTATTTGGGGTTACCCAGTGTGGATGAGGGCTGCCTGGTGGACCCACAGGGTTCATATAGCTCCGGAAGGTGATAGAAACATGTAGTCTTTTTTTTTTTTTTAAGATTTTTTTGATGTGGGCCATTTTTAAAGTCTGTATTGAGTTTGTTACAATATTGCTTCTGTTTTATGTTTTGGTTTTTTTGGCCATGAGGCATGTGGGATCTTAGCTCCCGACCAGGGGTTGAACCTGTACCCCCTGCATTGGAAGGCGAAGTCTTAACCACTGGACAGCCAGGGAAGTCCCTGGAACATGTAGTCTTACTGATGGTGGCAGGCGTGGCTGAGAAGAAACCAAGAGTGTGGGCTGTTGGGGGGTCTTTTTACTATAAGCTCTGAGTGAGATCAGAGGGCAAAGAGTGGGAAAGAGGGAAAATTCAGAGTGGGAAGGGCTGAGTTTGTGTCTCAGCCCTACCACTGTGATCACAGGTCCTGAGACGTTGCTGGTCTTGATTTCCTCAGCATTAAAATGTAAGAGGTAACAGATGAGAAACCTTGGGGATTATCAATTGCTCTGTAAGTTCTACTTTGAATTATTATTACAAACATGGGAAAGTCTAGGAAAACTCTGACCACCAATTCGCTCTTCTGGGGTGATAAGAAAATCAGTCCTAAATGGCTGAATGTTTTCTTGAGTTCTTCAGTAGCAGAACACACTCCATCTTGAGTGTTTCTGACTGAGTTCCCATGAGCTGGAGAGGTCTTGATGCCCTCCTTGGGGAAGGCCAGTTAGGAGTTGTCATTCCAGTTAAAACCAGTGTCAGAGTGCATCTGGTGAGTAAAAGGTAGAATGTTGTGAGAAGTCTGAAGGAAACATTTTACTTTTCTCCATGATTTTCTTGGTTTGTCTTGTAAGTCACATAGTAGTGACTGCTTACTGAGTGCTTGAGGATCATGTTAAGGGCTTTATGTGGATCGTCTCATTTGGTTCTTAAAACTAGTTGCTGTGGTACTTTTAACCAACCTTGGGTCCACTTGCACAACACGCAGCCAAGCCAGTCTACTGACATGAGGTTGTGGTGAAGGAAGGTGCAGCATTTATTCCAAGCACCAAACAAGGAAAACAGGCAGCTAATGCTCAGAAGACCCAGACTCCCTGATAGCTTTCAGGGAAGGGCTTCAAAAGACAGTGTGAGGGAGGGGGTCATGAGGTTCATGAACAGCTGATGGACATTCTTCTGGTTAGTTAGTGGAGAGATCACAGGGTAGTATTTCAGGAGTTAACATCATCAGCCTTCTGGTTCCAACTGGTCTGGAGTCTATGTGCTGTGGTCAGCATGCACTTAACTTCTTTCACCTGGTGGCGGTTTCAGTATTTGCAAAACAGCTCAAGAATATGACTCAGGATATTATCTATAGCCCTGGAGGAGGAGCTAAGTGTCCTTGACTTTGTTTTATGGCTAAATTATTATTATTTTTTCTGTTTGACAGTTTTCCTTTTGTTCTGCGTTTTCTCACTTCTCTGGTTAAATTTTCTATTTGGAGCTCAGGGAAGGTCTAAGAGGTTAAAGTGTTTCTACAAACAAGAAGCAGGGGGGATAGGGGAGGGGAGGGCCTGTCTCTGGGAAGGTCCTGTAGCATTCTGCTGGGTTTCAGTACTAGTGTCCCTGTTGTGCAGCGAGGGGAGTGGTCCAGGAGAAGTGTGAAAACTTTCCCAGTGAGGCAGGACTCTGGAGTTCACAGTGTCATGATCTAGAACTACCTGCCCACCCGCTGGAGTTTTAAACACAACACTAGATGCTCTAAGACTCTCTACGAGGCTGCCAAATGCATCCCCCCAGTGTTGTCATTGAGGGATCCCACTCTCCTGCATCCTTTACATCCCCACAGGGTTCTCCTGGAGGGATCCCATTCTCCTACATCCTTCTATGTGTTTTCCCTCTCTGTGTCTCCCCCACATATCTCTTCTCATCCTTAGGAAGTGGGGTGTGGCATTAGTGATAGTTCCATCCTAAGGATGCAGGGGCATGCGGTGGACCATGATCACGGCAAGCTGGGATCTCCACCCTCTATGCAAAGAGAAGCTTCTTTCCACTTCCCCTTTTAGCCTTGGGATCTCCTCTGAGGTGGAAATCACATGTCCTTCCCACTTCACTGGGAGGAAAATTCTCATTTCATGGTGAGGCTGAAACACTTGCCAGAAGTCACAGAGCTAGGCTAGTGGCGGCTCTCTGGACAGGCTGGGGTCAGATACTTAAGGTAACATCCCGCAGGAGGTGGAGGAGGGACATTGCTCCCTCCAGTCCCAATCCCACTGGGAGTTCCGTGGACTGTGGAGTGGGGAGAGGGCCATGGAAAGGAGGGAATGGGCGTGGCTTCCTGTCCACTGGAAGCTCCTGAGCTACTGGGAGACCTGGTATTGAGACCAGTAGGACATGGAATCTGAGCCACGGGATGGTCACCCAGTGGCCACAACTGGTACTCCTAAGTGCTACGTTGTACAGTTGACTTCTGTAGTCATCCCCTCACCACCTTGAAAAATTGATTGTCTTTTAGCTTGTGGATCCAACAATGTAATCATAGAGGGTCCCAAGAACGTCACGGCGCTGAAGGGCTCGGAGGCTCACTTCAACTGCACCATCTCGCAGGGCTGGAAGCTCATCATGTGGGCTCTGAAAGGCACGGTGGTTCTGAGCATCACGCCCACGGAGCCCATCATCACCAACAACCGCTTCACCTCCGCGAGTTATGAAGAGGGCAGTAACTTCATCTCTGAGATGATAATCCATGATGTACAACTCAATGATACGGGGCAAATCAAATGCAGCCTCCAGAACAGTGACCAGGATGGATCCGCCTTTCTTTCTGTCCAAGGTGTGCATGCAGGTGACTCCAATGAGAGCATTTGGAGTTCACTGGGTTAAATGTCAGGGGACTGGAAGGGACCTCCTGAAGTTCATGTCATATATGGGGACATATAGGGTCGACCTTCAGTTGGTGCTATGATTAGAATTATTCTGAACTGATGGATATTTTGTTACTTATCACCACGCTCCCTCCCCCTCTCCCTTCTTCCTGGCCTTCCTTCCTTCTTTCATATGTGGACTCGCCTTCAGTTGGTATGCTTAGAGCTATTCTGAACTGACTAGTGTGTGTTGTTTATAGGTGTTTATTTCTCTCCTCCCATCCTCACTGACTGTCTTTCTACTTTCTTTCTTTCTGCTTCTCTGCCTTTCCTCTTCCTTTTCCTTCCTTTCCCTTTCCTTTCCTTTTTCTCTTATTAAGACTATTAAAGACAGCTTTTATCACCTTTTTTTTTTTTTTTTGTGGTATGCAGGCCTCTCACTGTTGTGGCCTCTCCCGTTGTGGAGCACAGGCTCCGGACGCACAGGCTCAGCAGCCATGGCTCACGGGCCCAGCCGCTCCACGGCATGTGGGATCTTCCCAGACCGGGGCATGAACCTGTGTCCCCTGCATCGGCAGGCGGACTCTCATCCACTGCGCCACCAGGGAAGCCCTATCACTTTTTCATCTGACCAATTTCGGTACTAATAACTTTTCTGGAAGTACATCCTGGAACTCTGGGGCCAGTTGCCATCACTTGTCTTTGATTTAGAGAGAGAGTTGACGATCATTGCCCTTTTTCTAGTTTTTTGTATACTTGACTCTATTTCTTTGCCTGACATCATTTATCAACTTTGAATCATGCTTTAACTTTTTCCTCTTTCCAGCTGAATTCCCCTAATCTACTCTTCCTGCCCCCAGTGGTTCTTATAATCAAAGGTGTGTGTTCACTAAGCCCTACCAAGTCTTTTAGAGAAAACAAGAGTAAACAAAATTTATAATAATGGATAACTTATTTTTCCTATTATCATTTATTCATTTTCATCATAGGGCAGTTGTGGGATCAAAGGTAATTTTCAGGTGCTGAAGATTATGCTACTTAGGGAAAAAAATAAAAGGATACAAGGATTCAGAACATCTTTAAACTTTATCAAAGTTTAATCATTTTGCATTCCTTAAAAATGTAATTATGTACTATTTGTAGATGCATTGGAGCTTTTAGAGTTCCTGATTTCTATGGCAGAATTTCTTTTAATAGACTACATTGTGTCCTTGAAATTTTTTCTTATGCCTGTTTATTAGTTTATTTAGGAGAAATTTCCAATGATTTGGTCTATTAATATTCCTATCAAATCAAATTTGATAACATTAGATGGACTTACATGTCTACCTATTTCTACTTGCATTTTTTAATTTAGTCAAATTGTTATATCTTTACTTTTATGTGTCTTTAATTTTGTGTGGTTTAATTAGGGGCACAATGATATTCTCTAAATAAGTGATCCTGTGAAGCTACCTGGATTATTGGCCTAGTTTGCGTGACCAAATTATTATCCTAATAATTTGTGGTATAAAGGAAAGAACACAGGACAAGGAACCAAAGATATGAGTTCTGGTTTTGTTTTCATCAGTTACCTACCTTGGTAACTCCTGAAATGGCTCAATTTCTTTATCTTTAAAGTGAGGATAAGGCTCCCCTGCCCACATCACAGGTTTACTATGAGGATCGGATGGAACAATGACTGAGGATGGTTTGAAGACTCCAAAGCCCTGTCTGTTTCAAGTTACTACAAATGAAGCTGGTGGGGCAGAGAGGTCTAGTGATAAATAGCACAGATGTGGGAGCCTGACTGCCAGGTTCAAGTTCCAGCTTTATCCCTGACTAACTGTGTGACCTTGGACATGTTACTTAATGACCTTGTGTCCTAGTTTGCTCATCATAGGGCAGTTGTGGGATCAAATGAGTAGGTCTATATAAAGCCTTTAGAGCAGCACCTGGTTCATAGCAATGCCCATAAAGTCATTTGCTATTATTTGTTGCATTCCCAATAGGAGCATGCCATTGTGTTAGGCATTTAAGGGGGACTCAAGGTGAATGCAATAAGACACAGTCCTGCTCTCAAGAATCTTACAAAAAGAGTAGATAATGCAAGTGCATGAATAACAGTGGTGCAACATAAATGCTGGAAAGTGCAATGAGAGGGAGACAAGGTAAGGTTCAAATTGGGAAGGGAGATGAGAGACTTAGTGAAGGCTTCTAGGATGACTCCACAGAGCAGGTGCCATACGAGATGTGCCTTGAAGGTCTGTAGATAACAGGCAAAGTGGGGAAGCAAGAGAGGAGGAGGGCACCCCTGGATCAAGGAAACAGGATTAATGGCATGACTTATTATTGCTATGCTTATGGCATATCAGATTCATAAATCCATGTGGTTTTATAGCATCTTTCCAAAGATGCAACTATGAAGTTGTCTGAATACCCCTAACATGCATTAAAAAAAAAAAATCAATTAATTAATTAATTAATTTTGGGCTGTGTTGGGTGTTCGTTTCTGTCCGAGGGCTTTCTCTAGCTGCGGCAAGTGGGGGCCACCCTTCATCGCAGTGCGCGGGCCTCTCACTATCGCGGCCTCCCTTGTTGTGGAGCACAGGCTCCAGACGTGCAGGCTCAGTAGTTGTGGCTCATGGGCCTAGTTGCTCTGCGGCATGTGGGATCTTCCCAGACCAGGGCTTGAATCCATGTCCCCTGCATTGACAGGCAGATTCTCAACCACTGTGCCACCAGGGAAGGCCCCCTAACATGCATTTTTAAATGTTGGTAATTACTGTAGCTTTTGGTTTTAACACTGATGGAAGAACAAGAATCTAGGGAAGTTAAAGTTTTCCTCAAGGTCACGTGGAAGGAACCCATAGATCGAGACAGAACTCCATCCATTTACCCTGGTTGCACTGGGCTGAAAGGCACTTTGCTTTTAGAGAAACAAAAGTTCTCTGGGCAATAGGGTCTCTTCGAGGGAAAAGAACCATGAAAAAAGAGGAAGCATCCAGTTTATTTTGAAAGTGAATTTTCTAAAGTTTGTTTTTTTCCTTCCCATGTATCCACAAGAAAAAGAAAGAGAACTTACATAACTCCAGGTTGAGTCATCCAAAATCTACATGAATATTCTAGCCATCACCCTGTGTAAGGTGCTTGTCATGTCACTGGATGACTTTTGTGAAAGCCAGTGGGAAAAGATGGATCACAAATTCTGAAAAAGGAAATGCTTCAGATTGCTGTATTTTTGCCCATACACCAATTAATCACACACCAAACTCTAGATCTCTTGTGTTTTGAAGGTCACTAAGACTTGAGTTCAAGATCAACTGTTACTAACTGAAGCAATACCAGCCCCCTACCCCCAGCTTCTGTCATCTTAAACCTCTCCATCAATGAAACAATGAATGAACTAAAAAGAATAAACACAAGATCCTGTAGTCTGAAGGGACAAATCTGTTCCCTTCTCACTGCTGCGTTTACAGTAATCCTTGAAATAGCTAAGGTGCTTTACTTGCTCCAAGACATTATTCAATAAAGCAATAACTGGAAATTAACATTTCAGAGTAAGAAGAGCTTTCAGAGCTGATCCAGCTCAGTCCAGTCTGGAAACTCCCAGGCAACCCCTAGATTCTTTCAGGGTGGTCTCTGTGGTCAGGGATTTTCCCACTGTACATTGGGAAGGTCTACATAACTCAGTGGACCGGGGTTTTCCAAATGACTGATGGATAATGATACAAAATCATGCAAGGGTAAAAGATCCATTCAAAGTGCCAACTAGAGCAATGGATTCTAATGTAACAGCATGAAAGTTCCTTAATACGGTTTCAGTTTCCACAGTGTAACTAACCTTTAGGCAACCACTGCTTGTCAAGTGTTGGTGTATCAGTAGTATCAAAGAATATCCATGATTATCTGAAAAGCTTCCTAACCATTCCAACCATATATCCGTGTGAAGTCAGATTTTCTTCATATACTCCACAGAAGGCAATATATCGCAACAGAATGAAGGCAGAAGCAGATATGAGAATCCAGCCAGATGTTAAAAGAGATTTGCATAAATAGAAAACATGTCATCTAATTTATTTTGGGTTAAAAATAAATATATTTTCATAAAAATATGTTAATCCATATTAACAGGTAATAGGTTATGAATGTTATTTTAAAACAAATGTTTGAAAAAATAAACAAATATTTAATTCTTATTTCAAATATGGAAGATATTGATAGAACCCACAAAAATCAAAGGTTTTTGGAGTCCTCAGTGGTGTTTAAGAGTATAAAAGTTACTGAAACCAAAATGTTTGAAAGCCACTGATCTTGTTAAATTGTCTTGTTCACCAGGTAGTAAACAGAGAGCCTGAACATTTCAGTGACTTACCCACAGTGATGGCAATTTTGTGGGAAAGCCAATATCGAGAACAGATCTTTTGATTCTTAGTCCAGTGTTCTTTCCATTATATTACATGGCAGGGAGTTTTAGGGTATTTTAATCTGAATGTTTCACTGTCTATATAGTTCACTAATGCTGTGTTTTTACCGGGGCCAATCCTCAGGTTATTTTAGTAATATTAGCAATACAAGTGCTATTTTCAGATGGGTCATTTACAGAGTGAACCCTGGCATATGCAAGCGTGTCTTTACTAAAAACTTTAAAATAATTGATCTAAGTAATATATTCTGATACAGAATTTAAGGTAGTTATTTCTATAATTATATTATGTTAGATTTTTATTTAATTTGTACCTAGAAAAATATTTTAAGGCAATATCATAGGAAATTATCCTTAAAAATGTGACTCAATGGGCTTCCCTGGTGGCTCAGTGGTTGGGAGTCTGCCTGCCAATGCAGGGAGCGCGGGTTCGTGCCCTGGTCCAGGAGGATCCCGCATACCACGGAGTGGCTGGGCCTGTGGGCTATGGCTGCTGAGCCTGTGCGTCCGGAGCCTGTGCTCCACAGTGGGAGAGGCCACAACAGTGAGAGGCCTGTGTACTGCAAAAAAAAAAAAAAAAAAAAAAAAAAAAAAGTGACTCAAAAATAAAATGAATCTGACTGACCAAAGGCCAGGAGAGACTTACTTCCCATGAAACTTTGAGATGTGTTCTCCTTATGATGAAAAGAATGTAAAAGTTGTTTTACTTTTTGCTTTGGCTCCTAGGGCAGCCCAGGGCAAGTTTGCAACTCCACTGCAGACATAGTGCAGCCCTCCATGGTGGGCACATCCGCCCTCTCTTTCCCATGTAATTTATATTCCCTTGGATCCTGATTTTTATTTATTCATTTTCTCTGGAATCTATGTTTTCTCGTGAGCCACCTCCCCTTCTTCTGTGAACCTGACAGGTATAAATTAAATACACAGATCAAACCTGAGTTAAGGTTTCCAGATACAGACACAGTCAATTTGTGCTCGGGAAGATAGTGCTCATGCAATGTGATCTGAAGGAAAAATTTAAAAACATCTATCACCAAGAAGCATGATCATTCCTTCCAAACATTTCTCTTTTCTTCTTTAGTTATGGGGCGGTTGTTCATTCCTGAAGGCAGTCTAGTAGTCATGGAGGATAAGCCTTGTAATGTGACTTGCCGTGCATTGGGCTGGACCCCACTCCCACGTCTTTCCTGGGAGATTGGGGTTCCGGTGAGCCATTCAAGCTATTACTCCGTCCAGGAGCCTGAAGACCTTCAAAGTGCAGTGAGCATTCTGGCTCTGACGCCGCAGGGCAATGGCACTGTGACATGTGTGGCTGAGATGAAGCGGCTGCACGTCCACAAGTCTGTAACTGTAAATCTTACTGTGGTTCAGCCTCCCTTGGGTAAGTGAAGACTTTTTGCTTTATACAAAGTGGATTATTATTGCATGCTTTACATTTTGTATGTTGTGCTGCTTAATCAGTGATGCCCAGGAGAATTGCATGGTGATTTTGATCTCAGGTAGGGATGGTAATGGAGACAAATGACTTGTGTCAGCTTCATGACCTTGTAATTTCACTTTTAAAATTCCATCTTCAAGTGCTTCTCCCTTTTCTACTTACATATGGAAACCATTGAGAATCTTGACAATTACTTATAAAATAGCATCAAGTTCAGATGTAAATACTTGAATTCAATGTTTTTCTCTAGCTTTCACTCGTTGTTCCTGTCTGATCCCATCCCCTGGGCCAAGGAAGTGAGCTCTTTCAGTATCTGAGGAGGTCATGCACATTTTCAAGGATTCCTTCCAATCTTAGTGGGATTAGGAGGGTTCAATTTTTTTTTTTTTTTTTTTTTTTTTGCGGTATATGGGCCTCTCACTGTTGTGGCCTCTCCCGTTGCGGAACACAGGCTCCGGACGTGCAGGCTCAGCGGCCATGGCTCACGGGCCCAGCCGCTCCACAGCATGTGGGATCTTCCTGGACCGGGGCACGAACCTGTGTCTCCTGCATCAGCAGGTGGACTCTCAACCACTGTACCACCAGGGAAGCCCGAGTGTTCAATTTTTTACCCAGCAAATCCACAGTGTATCTCAAAGTACCAGGTCTATGTTTTTGTTTTTTGTTTTAACTTCACAAAATGACATAAGTTTAAAGTTTAGATCCCGAAGAAAATCTGTTGTAGGGTCCTTGGGAAACACCAAACTCTGACCACACCTTCATGGGGCCTCTGAACCTGCTTGACCTCGAAGGTCACCTGGGCCAACTAGAAAGCACAGGGGTTGGGGCTGGGTTTCATGCCTTCATTTTACAAAAGAGGAAAGGGAGGGAGGCCCAGGGAAGGACTACACTCCATTCCAGGTCTTATGCTGATGGCACAGAGGGATCCCGAAGCCAGGAGGAACTTCTCCCTTGGTCCAAAACTCTTCCCACTATGAAAACACTTCTACTTAGATCTTCCAAAGTTTGGAATAGAGTTACAGCCATAGCAAGATTAATAATAACAATAATAAAAATAAAAAATAGTACTACATAGCTCTTATTAAGTAAAGATGCATTTTTTCCCCAATTCAGTGTTTCACTTTATTTTTTCAAAAAATTTTATTGGAGTATACTTGATTTAAAATGTTGTGTGAGTTTCTGCTGTACAGCAAAGTGAATCAGTTATACATGTACATATATCTACTCTTTAAAGACACTGTTTTAAGAAGTTCTCAAATATTAACCAAGTTACACAACTTTCTTATGAGTGGATGCTGTTATTATTCCTGATGTAAAGATGAGGCAACAAGGCTTCCCTGGTGGCGCAGTGGTTGAGAGTCCGCCTGCCGATGCAGGGGACACGGGTTCATGCCCCGGTCCGGGAGGATCCCACATGTCGTGGAGCGGCTGGGCCCGTGAGCCATGGCTGCTGAGCCTGCGTGTCTGGAGCACATAGTTTGGAACTTGCTCACGTTTATAGTAGATGGCAGAGGTGGCCTCACCAGTGTGTCTCCAGAATCTGCTCACCCATCCACTCTGCCCTCCCCCTGTGAGCAGCCCTGGAAGATTTGTGAGTGTCCTGGGGCTGCCGTAACCTCAGACTGGGGACTTAAACAACAGACATGCTTTTTCTCACAGCTGTGGAGGCTAAGAGTCCAAGATCAAGGTGTGGGCAGTGTTGGTTCCTTCTGAGGACCAATCTGTTCCAAGCCTCTCCCCCAGCTTCTGGTGGTTGGCTGGCAATCTTTGGTGTCCCTTGGCTTGTAGACCCTGCATCACCTGATCTCTGTCTTCATCTTCACATGATGTTCTCCCTGTATGTGTGGCTCGTGTCTATATTTCCTTTTTTTTAATAAGGACCCCTGTCATATGGGATCAGAGGCCACCCTATGACCTCATCTTAACTAAATTCCATCTGCAGCAACCCTGTTTCCAAATAAGGTCACATTCTGAGGCACTAGGAATTAGTATTTTAACAAATGAATTTTGGGGACAGACAATTCACATCTGTTATGCAACAGATGATGTCTCTGTGGACCTGTAAAAAGCCATTTAGAGCCTAACCTGTGGTTAGCACCAGTTATCCTGAGCTTTGCACTGCAGGGATTGATCCCCACTGCAGTACCATCACAAGCTTGCACTCCTGATGTCTGGCCCTTGTCTCCAGCTCAGATGTCTCCAGAGACCAGGCAGACAACAGAAATTGGAGCATGAGTGAATCCACGTGTCAGGTAGAAGACAGAGTGCAGGGGCCTGCTGGGAACCAGACAGCATCCCCATCGACATGGAGCAGCTGTACAAGCTCCAGCTGGTTGTTGCCATTAGGAATGGGGACTCAGACTGCCAGAGCTTTGACCTGGTTCTGGTGAATATCAGTGTCTTTGAGAATAAAGGACACAGAAATCTGTGTTTTCTTTGGTTTTAAGTTGAGGTTAACTTATTTTAGCTTATTAAATTCAAAGAATTTTAGCTTATACAAGACTGTATATGAAGATGAAGCTAGAATTCAAAACTAGCTTGCTTTCTTATTATTTTGGACAATTAAAAAACCTTTAGAAAAGTTGGTGCAAGAATAGTACAATGAATACCAATGTATCTTCACTTAGATACAACAGATGTTAACATATTCTCATGTTTGCTTCTCTCTCTTAGTTTTTCTTTCCCTTTCTCTCTCCCTCCCTCCTTCCTTCCTTCCTTCTTTCCTTCCTTCCTTCCTTCCTCTCTTTACCATTTGAGATTTAATGACATTTTACCCCTAAATACCCCAGCATGTGTATCATAAGAACAAGGCCATTCTACATAGCCCCAATGTAGTTGGAAGTCAGGAAATTTAACATTGATACAATACTATTATACAATATTCAGTCCATATCCAAATTTCCCCGACTGTCCTTTCTAGATTTTTTTCCCCCAAACCAGTATCCAGTTAAAGGCCATGCATTACCTTTGGCTGTCAGGTCTTCTTCTGTCTCCTTTAACGTCCAGTGGTTCCCCCACTTTTTGTCTTTCCCGATATAAACATCTTTGAAGGATCCAGACCATGTATGCAAGATACCCTTCAATATGGATGTCTGAATTTTCCCAACATACTTTGATTTAGGTTAAATATTTTTGGCAAGACATGGGTAATGTCATATGGGCATGTGATGCCAATTTTCTCTATTATTGGTAATAAGTTTGATCATTTGGGTAAGGTGGTGTCCCCCAGATTTCTCCATTGTAAAGGTACCTTTTTGGCCTTTATAATTAATATATGATCTACAAATACCGTGTGAATATCTTGTTTCTTGACAGTCTTTCACATAATAACATTTGCATTCATGGATAAGTCGTTGCTTGAATCACTTATTTCTGTAGTGGTTGTAAAAGAGAGATTTGTCTGGTTCCATCATTTTTCTATATTTATTAGTTTGGCATTCTTCTGTAAAGAAGAGGCATTTCTTTTCTTCCTTTTCTTTCTTTTTTCAAAAAAATTTTACAGTTTTCATATGGACGCATTTTTATCCAATACATTATGATTTATTTCCATTGTTACTCATTGTGACGCTCAGATTCCTCCAGATTCGGCCAGTGGGAATCCCTTCCGGCTAGCCCTGCTCTCCTTCCGATGTGTCCCTCTTAGTTTTTTTTTTTTTTAACATCTTTATTGGAGTATAATTGCTTTGCAATGGTGTGTTAGTTGCTGCTGTGTAACAAAGTGAATCAGCTCTGTGTGTACACATATCCCCATATCTCCTTCCTCTTGGTTCACTAAGATGTTCTGAACTTTCTTCACCTTTCCCCTGTTCCAGCCTGGAATCAGCCAGCTCTCCAAGGAGCCAACCCAGCTTACTTTTAAGCAACTTAAATATGCCAAAGTATGGTCCAGGCTTTGAAAGGGAAGACTGAAAAAAGTTCCATTAGCACCAAATGGAATGAACTTGTTTAAACCACACAATTTAACAAGGTAATAATGCAGCAAAGAGCTCTGGTCTATGATGATGCCTCACAGAAATGGATTTGGATATTAGCTTGCCTACAAAACTTCTCTTTTTAGGGGAAGGGCAAGGGACATTCGGTTTCCCGTGATGGGGTTTAATTCAGCTGAATTCTTCTTAGCCTGGGACCAGGGAAGTGAGTGGCCTTAATTACGGCAGCTGGAGTCACGACAGTTTCACAGAGGAGAGCATTAGGGGTGTGTTGCAATGAGTCTGACTTTATTGGACGTATTTGGAGAAGGGAAATTTGTTTCTAAGTTATTCATCAAGATCGAGAGCAGCTGGTGGCTGGCTGCCTGTTGTGTGTTTTATGCATGTTTTAATATCTGAAGGCCTGGTTACTGCCTTGGCTGGAAGAGCTGGCTTGTAAAAGCAAAGCCACGTTTACAAAGAGCTGAAGATGCACGAGGCTGTGCTTGTTCAAGCTTCTTCAGGAATCAGACAAAAGCATCAGTCCTGCCACTTATTCCTAAAAGTGCAAGGAATTTGTGTTCATTTCCAGAATAATCCTTTCAAGTCCTTGAAAGAAGAATAATACTGTCAGCTTAGGAAGTCTAGTGAGTTCAAGCCAAAAGGTTGTATTACACACATTGATTCTTTAAAGAAAAGCATATTGAAAGGCCGCAGGCTAATTTTTTTAAAATTTATTTTCTCCCTTATAGAGGTAATACAGGCTTTAAGCATCACGGACATACATACAGCTAGAATGTGAAGGCCCCCGTCATGCCCACGGTGAGCCAAGGTCCCTCAGTCCTCTGTCTGATCTCCTGGATTGTTTTCTCTACATATTTACAAGTGTGAAGGCTGTGAACTGTGAAAGTGAAGCCATATTTTTCGGACACATGAGCACCTTGTAGACTGTAGTGATTCCTGGTATGATCTCAGTTTTGTGGGATGTGGTCACTTCGAGAGCAGACAAGAGTGGTGGGAGTGACCATACTGGTGGGAACTCTGGCACTAGCTGTGTGATGTTGGGCAAGTCACTGGCCTTCGGGGCTCAGTTTTCTTGCCTGTAAAACAAGGTGGGGAGGAGCATAGGGCAGACGTTCCCTTTCCTTGGTTGCCTGTCAAGGGAGATTTAACACGTATGCTGATTCTCAGGCCCCACCCCAGAGGTTCTAACTTACTTATTCTATGTGGAGTCTGGGAATTGGCATTTAAAAAAAAAACTCCCAAATTACTGAGCAGTCAGGATTAGGGGCTACTGAAATGGAAACTCTCCAAGGCCCCGCCTCCTGACCCAGCCTCATCAGGTGATACTATTCACAGACTTGGACACCAGACAGCCTGGACTCAACCCCCAGCTTGCCTACTTACTTGCTGTGTGACTTTACGCAAGTGAAAACCTCTCTGTGCCTCAGTTTTCTCATCTGGGAAACTGAGATAGTAATAATCCCTACCTTATAGGGTAGTTGTTATTGTGAGAAGTAAGTGGGTTAAAACACCGAGAGCACTTAGGACAGTCCCCGTCCCAGAGCCCACAGGACAGGAGGGTGAGTGATTGTTATCATTATTTTATGGATTCAGAGATCTCCTGTGTCCCTTCTAGTCAGGATTATGCTTTGCCCATGCTGGTGGTGACATTTTGTAGTCATCCAGTTGGTTTTGAGAAATTCTATGTGCCTTTTTAAAGCTCTGAGCATTCCTATGAGAGCATCTGGGAAATACTATTTTCCTTGTCTTCACAGATGGAAAAAAGACAATATCAGAGCTGAGATTAAAATCACACAGTAAATCTAGTCATGCAGCCCTCACGTGCATGTAGGTGTGTGAAGGAACATAGGGAGGAAGGCGAGCTGTGTTGACCCTGGAGATAACCTTCCTTAGTCACTATTTGTGGGTTCTCAGGTATAGTGTACCTAGTCTCGCCTGCAAATCTGCCATTCACCTTGAACCATCACACCCACACACTTCAGTAAGGCTTGGTGTCCACCTAGATTCCCTGTTTCCTTTAAGACGTGGGCTGTAACTTCCCCAGAAGGATTCTTCCAGATTGGAGACCCAACATGGCAGAATAGAAAGGCATGAGTGAGAGCCCCTGGGGCTTTCCTGCTCTCAGCGCCCTTGACCCTTTTACCGAGTCTTTATCCTGAGTGTCTTATCTGCATGACGAAGGGGTTGGGTCATGGATGAGATCATTCCAAGATTCTGTTTTCTGTCCACTGTCACGATTTTTGCTTTAGCAATATATGACTATTGTTTCTTTTTCTTTCAACCCACTGTAAAGGTGCTCAGTTAAAAATTAGCTTCATGCTAAACAAAAATACCCATGATATATATGCATGTGTGTACATATATGTAAGTACTCTATGATAAATTAGAAGTTATTATTAAAGTAAGGAATGTTCTTCTGTGTAGCTCCAATCCTAAATTACATCTCTTCACAGTGCACACCCCACACTTTTCTCTGGGCTCCCCTGGAGTAGAGAGTTTAAGTCTTTCTTAGGTAGGAAGCTCCGTGGGAAATTTGACCCCCAGTGGAAGCAAAGAATGAGACCTGTGGCTGCCATTTTGGTGAGAGCCTGGGGCTTTTAGGTGAGTGCAGGCATCACTTCATTGAACTTGGTGGTTGAATTAAGGGACATGAGAGGCAGGCAGGGCACAATATCACCCGCTCTCTTTCTTGATTCTGTCCCCAACCCCAGAGACGTGGCCTCCCGTCCTTTAAACAGGCCCTCCCTGGGGATCACTGGCTGCCTCTGTGCAAGATCAGAGGAAAGTTGTTTTGCCCAGACTTAGATGACAGAATCTGGCACGCTGAGAGTTTTCTCCAGCAGGGAAGGAAACACCCCTGACAGAGAGGGTCTGAGTAGGTCAACAGTGTGTTGACTTTTTCCAGTAAGAATTTCAAGCCTGTCTCTTGGATCTTGAGCTGGACCTTAATGTTTAACCCCAGCTGGCTCCCTTACTATGAAAGCTTCTATTATTTGCAAACTTCAGTTTGTAAAAGAGTTCATCAGACCGAATTAAAATGACCGTGGCAATCTTGAACACGTGCGCTGGACTTTACAGCATTCTGCACTTTGACCCCCATCTCTCGAGTCTCTGAACAGCCTGGTGGGGTGAGAATTGTTACCGATGAGTGAACACAAGGCCAAAGGGAGCACAGGGACATGGTGGCCATGAGATTTGATTGGTTCAACAGACACAAAGCCCAAAGGTTTCTGTCAGTCAGGAAGCTTCCGTAGAGTGGTCTGATTGTGAATATCCTAAATGCATTTCTGGGCTTAATAATTTTACCATCACATCAGAGAGAGGGAGAATATAGGGGTGCCCTGTAGTGTGGCAGGTTGCTTGCGTGGTGCTTACATTTTGGCTGCATTTTGGGATTCTCAAAATGTGGGTCGCCAACCACCTGCATCAGAATCACCTGGGGTACCATTCCAGACCCCTGACTCAGCATCATGGGAGGTGGGCTCTGAATCCGTGTGCACAATAAACATTCCAGGAGATGCTTGGGATTCTGTTTTCTGTGGAGCAAGGGGATGAGCCATATTATTCTCTGGATGTGAAGGGTCTGGCTTATTTTGTTGTTTTTGGACCATATACTATATTTTATTTTATTTTTATTTTTTAAAATTGAAGTATAGTTGATTTACCATGTTGTGTTAGTTTCAGTTGTACAGCAAAGTGATTCAGTTATATATATACATATATTATTCTTTTTCAGATTATTTTCTGAAATATATATATATTTTCTGTATATATATTGTTTTTCAGATTATTTTCCCTTGTAGATTATTACAAAATATTGAGTATAGTTCCCTGTGCTATACAGTAAGTTCTTGTTCTTTATTTTATATACAGGAGTGTGTATATGTTAATCCCAGTCTCCCAATTTAGGGACTGGCTTGTTTTAAAGCTGCATTTATGGGACATGGGAAGGGTATAATCCTGTTCCTTCCCCCTTCATTTTTTTTGGAGGGTAACTTTTTTCTTATCTCTATCAGTCTCAGCTCACCTCAGAAAAATGGTGACTGATGTGGAGATAGATGGCATTAGTTCTGACTTTTCTAAAGTCCTGTAATTCTTGTTTGAGCATCTTAATATGGGAGAAAGGTGAGTCCTAGGTCTGGCTCAGAGGCAGCTGACTGCCTGGTGTACAGATTTCTCCATGTAGAGTCAGAAGGAAATTCAGCCTCTTTATCTGTCCATCCATCCATCTATCCATCCATCTATCAATTCATTTGTTCAAGGTGTCCAATATGTGCCAGGTGCTTGGAGTATTAGGAAAATAAGACACGGTCCTTGTGGGGACTAAGTCTAATTTAGATAGGAGCAGGAGTGTAAGAAGAATGGACCTGATAGTGGTCAATTTCATAGACATTTAAGATGGTGTCGAATGTGAGATGTTAAAAAAAAGAAGGAAATGTAAAAACCATTGCAGGTAATGCAGACAACCATTGCACAAAGGGAAAAAGACAAATATCTTTTTATATTACATAGTTCTTCAAAACACAGAGTCCCCTGGATTTTAGCACTTGCTTTGAGATAAGCCTGTGGATTATTCTGCAGTGGGATCCTTGCTCGCCCATGAATCAGCAAGCAGATGTCGACACCAGAACATTAGTGATCATCTCTAACCATTCCTGCAACTTATTCTGAGGATTTAACTTTGAAACTATGATTTCAAAGAAAACTCTAAGTAAGAACATCCAAGAGACATTTCCCAGCTATATCTCTAGCTCCAAAGTGTGGGAATGCTGTTGATTTAAAAGCAAACATTATTTTCCTTCATAAGAAGTCTGTTGTTTTAATATTTTTCTAATGACTAGCATCTAATAAAATAGCACAAATTTACACTGAGATGCTATCCATGCACTCAGGGTAGAGTGACAGACTTTCTTGAATAGCAATTCACAGTTAAGCTGACCAACGTAAATGTGGTTTGACTTCAACCTGGTTCAGTAGGAGAAGTGAAATGCTGGATGAGGGCTGTCTGGAGCACCCGTGCTGTTCCCACAGTCCATGCCTAGGCAGCGTGGTCCCACAGGACTCCCTGATGAAGGTGAGGTTCTACACCTGTGGCAACTGAGCCCTTGAAATGTGGCCACTGTGGCTGGCACTGGGTATTTAATTGTATATAATTTAAATTAAATTAAATTTGAATTTAGACAACCATATGATATGTAGTAGAAAGTTACAGCTAGGACATGGCTATGAAAAATCAAAATGGCTTTTCTTCTCTCTTTCCTTCTCTCCCCAGCTCTCCCTCCCCTTTTTATTTTGACTGCACTTTTTTATTTGGTCCAGAAATTAACATAATAATCACAAATTTTCTTAGTACTTCTAGCTTGCTTAATTAGTACAATGTATTTTGCACAATCACTGTTTCAGCACCCTATTTAAAGTAGTGTACGTCAAAACTCTTTTTAAGGAAAATGTCTTTGCTTTCAACAACTTGTAAAACACATCATTGTAATTACTTTCTGGGGGAAAAAAACCTTTACATTGTTAAAGTACTACTAGACACATTAATGTAAATAAGATGAAAGGAACTTCAAAAGTGTCACAGTTGTTTCCATTCCTAAAAATAAGTTGGTGATGAGCCATAGCTTGAAACAGGTGAGAGTAGGTGAGAGTTTCAGTTATATGTCCGTTAATCTCTGTACAGATTTGAACAAAATAAGCAGCAAGTGATATCCCGGCTCCTTTTTTTTTCTGCTTGCCTTGCCCCACCTGATCCTTCCTCTCTCCCACCTCCATGACTACTGGGTAGAACAAGAGGGCAAAGTCTACACTAAGAAAGGTGGCTCCCAGAGAGCCATGTGAGGGGCAATTACTAGAAGAGAAACGAATTGCAGGTGAGGTGTGGGTAGCACTGAGGTGGAGACTTGCACTAGGTTCCTTTGGGAGTGACTCTTCCTCAGTTTGCTCTGATTTCCTCTGGGCTTTTGACTCTCCATGGGTGGGGACATGGAAATGAGAACCAAGGTCATCCTTCCAGTCTTGTCCAGAAGTAGCTGCTCAATAAGTACTTCTTTTAAAAAAAATATTTTATTGAAGTATAGTTGATCTACAATGTTGTGTTAATTTCTGTGGTACAGCACAGTGATTCGGTTATACATATATATATTCTTTTTTATATTCTTTTCCAAAACAGTTTATGACAGGATATTGAATATGCAGTTCCCTGTGCTATACAGTAGGACCTTGTTGTTTATCCATTCTGTACATAATGGTTTGTATCTGCTAATCCCAAACTCCAGTTTATCTCTCCCCCATCCCCTTTTCTTTTGGTAACCATAAGTTTGTTTTCTAAGTCTGTGAGTCTGTTTCCATTTTGTAAATAAGTTCATTTGTATCATTCTTTTAGATTCCACATATAAGTGATATCATATGATATTTGTCTTTCTCTGTCTGACTTACTTCACTTAGTATGATAATCTCTAGGTCGATCCTTGTTGCTGCAAATGGCATTATTTCATTCTTTTTTATGGCTGAATAATATTCCATTGTGTATATGTACCACATCTTCTTTATCCATTCATCTGTTGATGGACATTTAGGTTGCTTCCACATCTTGGCTATTGTAAATAGT
The DNA here is from genome assembly GCF_025265405.1 of Mesoplodon densirostris. Classification (NCBI taxonomy): domain Eukaryota; kingdom Metazoa; phylum Chordata; class Mammalia; order Artiodactyla; family Ziphiidae; genus Mesoplodon; species Mesoplodon densirostris. The sequence goes on along the minus strand of NC_082665.1, from coordinate 5,793,357 downwards.
GCTGCTATGAGCATAAGTGTGCATGTATCTTTTCAAATTAGAGTTTTGATTCAGCAATCCCACTCCTGGGCTTATATCCAGTCAATAAGCATTTTTTGAATAAGTAAAGGATGTCAGAGCATGGAAACCACTGTTCCAAACTCAGGGAGTCGTGGCCAAGCCCAGCTTATTCACCTCTCAGGAATTTTAGAGGAGTTAACCAGAGAATGCTTGGACTGTGTTACTAGGCTGCTATTTATTGGCAGCAATAAACACTGTAATGAAAAATACTGTAGAGCATTGCATATTTAAGCACACCGAAGGGAACTTGGCCTTTGACATCTGGCTGTAGCAGATTGAATAGTTACAACATTGTTGGAAAACATAATCTAATTTATAGTGTGGCAGAATCAGTGATTACATACCCTTGACAGTGGCAAGCATCACTAAAATATATATTTTTCTCCTTTCTACCTTATAGACAGTATTGATAAACCAGGTACATCACTGCCTGCCTGGGCCATAGTTCTACTTGCAGTATCATTGTCATTGCTTTTGATCCTGATCATTGTTCTGATTATAATATTCTGCTGCTGTGTCTCCAGGAGAGAGAAAAAAGGTAATTTTTTTGTTGTTATTCGTACGGATTTATATATATTTTTGAACTTTTGGTGCAAGCCTTTGCAGTTCATTAGCTCATCAGCTCTTTCAAAAGATATATTGGCTTTTAGAGCCCTTGAAAGGAAATGCATGCCATTCATAGAGAAGGAAAGGACTTTCTCAAGGAAGGAAGCCATTCCTCTGGGCCCTGAGTCAACCCCCCAAGGAAGACAGATCTTCACACTTTGAGAAGATGAAGAGGCAGTGCCTTTCTCACCAAAGACACTGACTATTTGAGTTTTGTGTTTACTGGTGAGGATATAAGGCTGTCGCAATCTGTCATTTAGACCCTATGTTTTTTCTAGAATAATACCCACCTGTCTGAACACATCAAAAGATTATTTTCTATTTTGTAGAATTCTGAGTCTCCTTTTGTAGGTGAATATTGGTGTAGTGGTAGAAAGAAAAACATGGTCTTCTGTTAACAAAAATAGTACAAATAAAATAAATAAAAATAGTTACACAGGTCTTCTAAATGAAGTCTTTTGAGATATTTGAGATATAACCAAGATATATGAAGGAGTGGCCTTGTTTGGGGGCCAGGCCAACATAGAGGTAGGCTTATTAATATTAGGGTGTGTTCATCGACATTGGGGTGGGCTTATTCTGGAGTTAGTTTGTGATTTCAGAAACCACAGGGACTTTGTCATATGGACAGCTCAGGACTTTCCAAGTGTTGAGTGTGCGTGTGTGTGTCCATCTTTGTCTTTCTTTCTCTCATGAAACCTCCACATACTCCTACTGAATATTCAAATTAAGTATTTAATATTTAAATATTTAAATTTGAATATTAAATTAATTTTCTTAAAGTTAGAGTTTTGACGTTTAGCTACATGTCAGTTTAATTGCACTTTTCATTTTTATTAACACTAACTGCCATTCAATGAGCAGTTTTTGCTTGTCTGCCAGACACTATGTATCAGAATAGTTCTCTTAGTGAGATATTCCATGTGAAGTTCATGGTCCAGCCTTAACTAGGCTAATTGTCTATCCTTAGCTCCTGCATGGGTTTGGTTTATCCTTGGGGAGTTAATTCTGTGGTATGCCTTTATTCTTTAGGAAACAGAAGTGAAAAGTGGTAAATACCTGTTGACCCATATTTGATGGGAATTTGTTTTTACCTAGGAGTTACCCTGTATGCCACAGATGCATTACTCAAAAAAAAAAATACACTGGATTTTAATGAAAACAATGAATAACTTAAATTTTAATTTAGAATGGACTAGTATTGTTCATTGCCTTCAGATGATTATTTCTGACATTAGCTATTGTGGCATATTTGGAGAACATTCTATTTATTTGGACTTCTGCATCTCTTAGGCTTTTGTCTGTCCCACGCCAGCCTAGTAAGAAGGTTTGTGGTCACACAGGATGTGCACCAGGGAGATTCTCTGATTCTTAGCTTCCTCACTTACAAAATGGGGATAAGTATTATCCTATAGATTGGTTATGAGAATTAAGTAAATTAACATAATAAAAGTTTGTGTGATCGTGATCTGTCCTAGATTTTATCTTTCATTTAACTTTGAAAAGTTGATTCACAATGGACGCTACACTTCACCTTGACATAAATGTATAGGATCCAGCGAAGACTTGGATTGTCCCATGCTAATTATTTCCATGCTTAAAAATATTAAATAGCAAGTGTTTTAAAGAGTATTTTCTGGTGCTCTGCTTTGTTGGTGCCTGGAGAATTCTCAGTTCTCTGCCTGGTTTACTGGAGACTGACTGAGGACAGCTGAGGACCCCACTCAGCATGGCCTGGAGGCTTTGGGATCGAAGTTTCACAGGAACACTAGCGACATTCCTCTATTACCAGAGGGACACTAGATAATCTCTCCCCTTCAATTCAAATAAAGTTGCTTCTGAGGTTCATTTTGAGGTGTGAATCAGCGGATGTTGTCAGAACTGCAAATAAGTGAGAACATTATCCAAAAAATAAGGAAAATGCATATTTTTTTGATTTTGATAAGGCTTGATGCATAGGAGCCCTAGATGCGATGGTGAACGTGCAAAGCACACTGGCTTTAGTGCCAGATGAATGGGGGCTGCTGTGTGTTACTCCCCATTGTGAAATGCTAGAGTCCCTCCAGTCCAAGAATCCATTGATTAAAAACATTAACAATTTAATGAGAGCTTTTGGGGTGTGGACACAACTGTATGAATTGATAACATTGGTACATATTGATTGAAAATGTATTTCAGAACAAAAGAAATATAGTGCTGAAGCAATGAAATTCCTTATCAGTTAACGACATGGTTATACTCTTGTAATAGTATCTAGTTTGTTAAAAATATGATAATGCTAACACCTACCTCTTGGGTTGTTGTGACGATTAGATGAAATAACACCTTGCATAGCACTGGCATGGTGCCTGAACAGGTAACTACTGAATGACTGACAGCACGGACTGGGAATACAGAGCATCTCTTCATGGTGAACAGTAGAGTCTTTATAACCTCAGAAATTAGATTCAGTACTCACTAAGTACTTACTGGGCACCTACTATATTTCAGGTACCCAAGTATCACAAATACTTATATTTATGATAGTGAATAGCAAATTCTGCTTTCCTTAAGCTTGGAAGTCATTTGATAGTTCACTGTTGGGAAGCTTAATATCTATTGGATTGCAAACACTCAGTAATGTGAGTATTTAAAATCAGGGGACCTATAAAAATTGATGAGATTTTATATTAAGTATAACTATCCTGATTTTGCTAATGTGATTTTCTTCCTTTTTTTTTTTTTTGCAGAATCTAGCTATCAAAGTGAAATAAGGTAAGTTTGAGATCACATCAATTTTATGAAAATAAAAAACAAATGAAAACCAATCAACACAGAGCTGTGGGATTTTAGGATTATGTTACTCAAAATTAGGTACTAAAAATGGACAATTCTGAAAAACACGTATGCCAATCACAAACTCATAGGGCAACATTAATTGCAGAATAAAATAGGTGGGTTCCTACTGCTTAAGTTTGACTTGCTCACTTAGGAAAGTGGAGTGGAATTTTAGTTGGTGTCTGGCATTCACAGCTCTTTCCACAAGAGGACACTCTGTACTGTGACTGTTGGCCCTCCTGCTTTGAGTCAAGGCAAGAGATGTGAGGACCATTTCAAGGATGTCAAAGAACCAGGCAGAGGTCCTGCTGGAATTTCTGGGGTGGTAGAGACAGTGAGACCAGCTGGGTGGCTAAGGCAATGAAACTGACCAGGCAGAAAGATTAGGAGTGTTCACAGCTCACTGTTCAGGGCGGAGGGACAGAGAAATTCCTGCCATTCTCACAGCTGTCCAGAAGTAACTGCGAGCACTTTTAAGGTAACTGTGTCAACACTTACTAAAACCAGTTTCAGTGTCTGCAATATTTACATAATTATAAATACACTCAGGGGAAGGACTTTTAGACAGTGGTGATTTTTTGGGGTGTGTTAAAACCCCATCTACTTTTCAGTATTTTATTAGATAATTTTAATATGTGAAATGCTGTGATTTAAAATATCTTCTGGCTACATGTGGTGAAGGATGATGTATGTAATCATCATGTAACAGATACCATCCATTTTCCCTCGACCCCAGTCACTTCCTGGTGATAATGTGGTTCGCTTTCTCTGAGGATGCCACAAAGCAGCAATCTGAAAATATACCTCCTTTGGTCTGACTTGGGGCAAGAGGAGAGGAAGGAAAACTGACCTCTATAATTATACTGGAATTTCTCTCAATTGCTATCACCAGCCGGGTGGCGGTCTGAATTCTTCTGTTCGTCATTATTGACTGTGTAATGTCAATTCTATTCTCTGGGATCTTAGGTGATTTCAAAACGTAATACAGTGATCAACAGCCATTCAAGGCAATGGGTAGAGAGCAACAATAACAATGGCAATAATAATCATGACAAAAGTAGTGACAGTAAGAGCTAGCATGAGTGCCTAGCATGCGTGTCAGGCTATTTTACACTTGATGGAGGTTATCTTCCTTAATTCTCCCAATGATTTTATGAGACTATTTTTCCATTTTGTAGATGAAGAAGCTGAGGAGTATAGGGAGGTTAAGAAATGTGCTCAGTATCTCCTGTCCAGAGAATGGAAGGGTCTGAATGTGAACCAGCTGACCTTGCTCAGGACCTGAGCTCTTGTCCGTGTGCAGCTCTCACCCTTAGATACAAGTGCATTGGGCCCAGGGAAGAAAAATGGGGCAGCTCACTGGGGCCCCCGTGTTGTACCTGCTTCCCCTCCCACTGGGTCAACAGTGCTAACTCTAGCTGCTCACAGATTTCTACTGAATTAAAAGAACATATATATATATATTTCATATATATATTTTTCCTATAGGATCAATGCATGCTTATTTTAGAAAAAAAATTTTAAGTAAAGATAGTTTATAAGAAATGGTTTTAAAATCACCCCTAATTCTATTGCCCAGAAGTAACTGTTACCTAAGTACGTATATATTTACACACGTGTGTGTTCACCAAGATACACACACGTATATGTTTTGTGAAATTTGGATCATAATAAACATCATTTAATATCTTTTTCTCCTCACTTGACACTATTCTGAAGATTATTTCTGTTGACAAATACTTGCCCACAATGTTTTTGTTTCATTTGCTTAATAAAGTCTTTTATTAAAATATAACTATAGAAAAGTACACAAATCGTGACTACATAGCTTGATTAATTTTCATAAAGCATATGTACCTGAACCTGGACTGCTGACACAGAACTAGGACACCCCCAGGACCCCAACACCGACTCAGGCCTCCATGAAATCATCTGCTGCCTCTTCCTCAAAGGTCATGTCTTCTGACATCTATCCCCACATCCCCAGAAGTTAGAGTTGTATAAACTTGATATCAATGAAGTCATGCGATATGTCTGCCTTCTTGAACTTCAGGCTGTGAGATCGATCATATTATTGAATGTCAGTGGTTTATTACTATATAATACCAACTAAGGGGCATATAGGCAGTTGATTTTTCCATTTTACACTAAAAGGGCATTTGGGACCGTGACGAACATGACTGCACTAAGCAATCTTGTGTGTGTCTTTTGGTGACATGTATAGCAGTCCTCATTCCTGTTTTGTATTCTGTTGGGTATAATCTATTAGTGAAAGCTGGGTCATAGGGCAGGTATATGTTCAGCTTTAGATGATGTTATCATACAATTTTCAAAGTAGGTTTAGAAGTTTACACTTCTACCAGCAGTGTATGAGAGTTCTCACCTGTAATAATTTTTACAAGTGGTATGGAATTCCATTTTAGAGATGCATTGTCATTTATTTTACTACTTCCCTACCTATGGCTGGGCACCTGTGTTTGCACTTTTGCTAGTATAAATAGCTCATGAATGAACATTCTCTCAGATAAATCTTTGCACATACCCTTGCATATTTCCCTTGCTTATTATAATCAATTCTTAGTGGTTAAGCATAAATATTTAAAAATCTTTGGGTATCCATTGCCAAACTTCTTTCCCCTGGGAAGCTGCACCAATTTTTGCTTTATTTCACAGGCTAGCATACTTCTTCTATCAAGGGCCAGATGGTAAAACTTTGGGGTTTTGTGGGCCACATGCTCTCTGTCACAACTACAGGTAACAGGAAAGCAGCCATAGACAATATGGAAGCAGACGGGCTCCAGTAAAACTTTATTTAAAAAAGCAGATAGGGAGTTGGATTTGGCCTGTGGGTCATAGCTGGCCAGCCCTGCTTTATTTGGTCACTGGTGTCTGAGAGTTGAGTACCAACCACCTGGGGACTGGGGTCTATGGACTTATCATGATAAAGTTCCATTTCTCCCCATAAGGGGAGTGTGCGAGACACAGGCCATCTACACAGCCGTGCTGGTGGCTGTGAGGGTACATCCCATTGCTAGCCACCCTCCAGAGGCCAGTGCCCAAGCTTCGGCCTCGTGGTGAGTTCACTGTGTGTGAATGCTCTGGGTGGAGTAGTGAGACCCAAGCATCCATTGCTGATTAACATTTGGCTTTTTCAAATGGTCTAATTCTAGGAAATCTGCAAATATGAAGACAAACAAAGACACTTCTGGGACAAAGTTAAAAAGTGGAAATGAAAACTATGGCTACAGTTCAGATGAGCCGAGGACCACAAGTGAGTAGCCAGGCAGGTGCAGCGGAGAGATCTGGAAAGGAAAGTGTCGGGAGAGAGGCTGGCCCATCAAACACCGGCTTCTGAAGGCGCCTGCCTTAGTGGTTGGCGGTCATTATTTGGGGAGTAATTTTTAGAAGAAAGAGACATTCCAGAACTAGAAATATTGTAGGAGAAGATAACAGTCAAACCCACCTATTTGTCTAAAGTTTAAAAGAAATCGAGGTGGAAATCTAAGAGTTTTTTAAAAATAATTTTTTTCTCGGTGTTTTCTCTCTTTTTAAAAAAATGCTTCTACCTTAAATTGTGTGAAGAGGCATTTGAATACATGGAGGGTAACTGCCCCCAAACTTCAATTAAATCTGAAATTCAGCAAGAAATCTTTTCCTCTTCAATCCGACAGTCATAACGGGGGGTGTCTCTGAAACCACTGTCACTAGTGAGGGGCAAAGGTAGTATCTGAACCAAGATCCTTTTTTTTTTTTTCGGTATGCGGGCCTCTCACTGTTGTGGCCTCCCCCGTCGCGGAGCACAGGCTCCGGACGCGCAGGCTCAGCGGCCATGGCTCACGGGCCCAGCCGCTCCGCGGCATATGGGATCCTCCCAGACCGGGGCACGAACCCGTATCCCCTGCATCGGCAGGCGGACTCCCAACCACTTGCGCCACCAGGGAGGCCCCTGAACCAAGATCCTTTTGAAAGCAGTTGAGAGAAAGAGGGATGGTACAAATTACCCCTTAGCGGTTGGGGAGGGAGACTGGCCCTCACAAGTTGCCGGCAGAACAAATTCCAGAGATAGTTTTGGTTAATTGATTCTTGCCGAGAGGCTAGAAAACTTTTGTTCACTGAGATTGGGACTCTATTCTTGTCAACCCCATAATTTCCATTTTTCCATGGCTGTCTCCTATGTACATCCAAATTGTATGCTTCAGATTTAAAAGAATTCCACAAAGCATAGACAGTTTCCTTTGATAATCTGATCAAAGCCTCTTGCAGAATTTCCTGTGATAGAATATTTATTCGTTAATATTTTATGTGATTAATCAAGTAGCTTGACCCAAATCATGGCCCAAACTGAACCTCTCTGGCTCCGTTTTTTCCCGTGTTTATTTCGCTTGATGAGCCGTTAAAGCTATGGATTCATCTTGTCTCTGGATGAGACTAACGTGTCAAGAAAGGAATTGATTTTGAGTCCTTTTGCTATGTTTTTAAATTCATTAGAAAGATAAAGTTCTAAAAATATGTGACTTCAAGTAAACTTAAAAAAAAAAAAACATTTGTGGTTACAGATTATTGATGCCAGGGGTACTGCTTAAAAGCAAAGGTATTTCTTTATGGATCGGAATTGTTAGAATAGGTAGTGTGGTTTTGGTCACTTGTGACTCTAAAATCATTTTTCTGTTGCAGAGACTGCTTCTCTCCCTGCAAAGTCCTCTGAATCCAGTGTTCCAGAACAACGTGGCAGTAGGCAACCGCATCAGGTGATTCAGACCTTCTTCTCCCTTTTGGACTTTTTTTTTTTTGCTACTTAAAAACCCTTCCCCCATGGTAGGTGTTTACATTACATTCATGATGGACAAACGTGGCCTTTGCTCACCTCCAAGTCAACGGGACAGCATGGAGGAATGGGGCTGGAACACGTAATGTCTCTTTGTAGTGGGTTTTTTGGGAAAGACCAGAAGTTTAATTGGGAGCTGGTAATCTTGAGGTGTCAGTTAGACGTCCACACAGAGGTATGGGGCGTGCAGATGGATGTGTGAGTTTGGGGCTCCGGACAGAGGCACGATCGCAGGTGTTCCTGGTTGCTAGGCAACTTTTGATGGGCACCTCCCTTCTAAGGAACTTTAAACATAAAGAAAATCATCCATTAGGAGCCTTGAGGACACAGTACGTTCATTTTCCAACACTGAGTTAGCATTGGTTGTCACTCATGAATCAATTAGAGTTCATATGCAGAAAATATGATTCTTTATATCCAAAAATCATATTAAACAAACGTGTGTATAACCAGGACCATTTTCTGGCCTGTGCATCTTCAGAGGAGAAGTACTTGGATGCGATTCTGCCATAATGTCCCCAGTGGGTGTTTTCCCCATTTAGCTTTTGGGAAAGCCAGACTCACAGGTTGGGTCTCCGGCAGTTTACTGGATCAGGTGGCCTTGGCTTTGTTCTGCCTTGGAGTTGCGACTGGCCTGAGGAGCTACTGCTGAGCGTGCGCCTCCGAAACCCCATCTTTCCTTCTTGGTGTAGATGTTCACTTGAGTTTCCAGGCGGCTCCAGGCTGTCATATTCCTTCCTGCAGTCGGGATTCAGCTCCATACATACAGCTTGTCAGTGATGTGTGCCTCCCAGGCCTTTGGGGGGAAAGGGAGCTTTGATTGATGCTCAGCCATGTATTGGGTGGAATGAAATGATGCTATTAGTGGCAACCAAGGTAGCCAGGTGGGAAGACATATGAAGAGTCTTCACAAAAGCAGATGGGCCTACGTGACAAATTGTGAGCCCCCGGTACGAGTTCAAGCTCCTTCCTCAGGCTGAGTGGCAGGAAAATAGAGACATAAAATTCCTCCCATCAAGGCTGCTCTCTTGGGCACATATATCTTTCGGCTGCAGAGATGCAACCGATGCATCTCTTGACTAAGAGATGGTGGGTGAAAGGGAGTAATTGCCGGGCTGTGAAGGACATTTCCTGTCAAGACCCCACGACTGGACCTTAGTGGGGAATGCGGTCTGATGAAGTGGCTCTCTCTTCCCCAGTGCCAAGCATGGTCACTCCAAGAAGACACTTAAGCCAATCTTTACTTCCGTGGCCTTTCTGTGGTTATCTTTTCCTGTTGTGTGTCTTTCCACCTGACAAGCCACAGTGCTCAGGTCTGCAGTGGAGGATGGGGCGGGGGGGGGAGGAGATACAGAAGAGGGTCATGTCAGTTGATTCCCCTTGATATAAATGAGGAGAAAGCGGAAGTCTAAATGCATTTGGAAACAGGAATGGAGGATGATGTTTGGAGCTCTGAATGGATGCTCTTAAGCTTGAAGTGTTGTTTTGAAAATATACAGGGAGAGAAATTTAAGAAGTTTCTGCTACTTAGACATGTAACCGGTTAAGTAATCTATTGGTGGAAAAAGAACAGTGGCCATTGAGGTGCTGGGCCTTGGGGGCTGGTAACACACATATGTGTGTTTCTTGAAGTGTTTGTAAGGCTATTAGGGAAGCAGCACATCTTGGCCAGAGCACCAGGGTCCTTAAGAAATAAAGAGGATGAAAGGAAGATGAACTGTTTTTACCTGAGCTAGAAACTGACAAAGGGTTTTTAAATAGCTGGATTATTCTAAGTGAGGGAACTTGGACAAGCACATTTATGAAGAGGCCTGTCTTTGGTCATTAAGCAAAGGGTGCCTTGCCGGTGTGGGCCCAGGCACTGTGTCCTGGATGCCCATTTGAAGAACCTGAACGTGAGATGTACTGTGAACTATGCGTCCCGTGAGGCACTTAAAGGAGGAAGGGGGTAGACAAATATCATATAATATCACTTCTGTGTGGAATCTAAAAAAATGATACAAATGAACTTATTTACAAAACAGAAATAGACCCACAGACATAGAAAACAAAATTATGGTTCCCAAAGGGGAAAGGGGGAGGAGAGATAAATTAAGAGTTTTGGATTAACAGGTATGCACTACTATATATAAAATAGATAAACAACAAGGTCCTACTGTATAGCACAGGGAACTCTAGTCAATATTTTGTAATAACCTATGAGGGAAAAAAATCTGAATATATATACATTGGGACTGGCCAAAAAGTTCATTCGGATTTTCTGTAACATCTTAAGGAAGAGCCCGAACGAACTTTTTGGCCAACCCAATTTATGTAACTGAATCACTTTGCTGTACACCTGAAACTAACATGACATTGTAAATCAACTGTACTTCAATTTAAAAAAAAGGAGGGAGGGAACAAGATGATCGGTAGAGGAAAGGGCTGGGCCTTCAGTAGGTCCCTTCTGTGTCCTTCATCCAAAGAGGACATAGTCCTGCATGTGATCATCTGGCCACTGAAGAGCCACCAGGTGGTCAAGCCACAGCTAGTAGAAGCAGGTCCAGGCGACCCTTAGCCAGAGGTTCCTTTAGAAATTGCCAAGGCCAGGCCTGCAGCCCAGCCTGGTCTGTGTGGCCACGTCCCCTGCTGGGCGGACTCATGCGGACTTTCCTCAGAACTCCTTAGGCCACGGAGCAAGGACGGTGCAATCTGTGCTTTCTTTCCTCATAAACTTTCTCCATGTGCAATGAGTTTTGCTCCCTGGAGGGCCCAGGACAGGCAGCTGAGAGCTATTCAGAGCCCTGTCCTTTGTCCTTTCATCCTGCCTTCCTCTCCACTTGTCTCTGTGGGACTCATTTTGTCCACTTTGCCGTCCTTGCTGCTGTGGGGCGTGGCCACCCACGTGGGCCTCAGGGGCCCAGAGCAGGTGCCCAGTGAGACCCACGTGGGCCTCAGGGGCCCAGAGCAGATGCTCAGTGAGACCCACGTGGTCCTCAGGGGCCCAGAGCAGGTGCCCAGTGAGACTCCTGCCCGAGAAGCTGGCTTGTTAGAATTCAGGGTGGTTGACTACAGATGACACAGTTTTGCAGAAAATCTGCTCTAGGCTCAGGTCCCAAAAAACCTGTCAGTTAAACCGGGAGATCTCAAGCTGAGAGTCAGCCTGCAGCAAAAGCACAGCCCAGGCTCCATCACTGTGGAGCTGGTTGGGTCAGATGCAAGTCCTGTGGGTGGAGACAGGGTGTGCCTGACAGCAGCTAAGGCTCTGCTCTGGGTCAACAGGTCGCACTCAGAGCAGGGCCATCTTGCCTTTGGCAAGTACAGCAACTCACAAGTCCACGTGTGCGTGTTCTCTCCACGCTGTCTTCTCTTCTGCTCGGCGGGTGTCTTATTTGCCCTCTGCATCTCAGAAGGTCTTACGTAGTGGATGGCCATTGACTACACACAGTCTGGCACAGCATTCTGGGCATTCCTTACACAGTAATTTCTTCCAGTGGAGAATGTTCTCAATGCCCAGCATTGTGCTGTCCCCAACAGGGCGACACCAGGAGCCCGTGTGCATATAGACTGATCATCACAGTGAAATCATGACAAAAATATTATTTGACAAACATAGATGAGTATGCAACATTTTGTTTTGGATCCCTGAAGAAAGATACATGATTCCAGGTCCAACTGCCATTTTGCTCCTTTGTAATCTTGGTCACTTTGGGTTTTCTTCAAGGTTCTCTCATTCAAACATGATCCAAGAAAGGGGAAACCCAAAGGGCCTGGGGTGCTTAGGGGACTCATCACTGTGGCCTTTGGGATGCCCAGGCTCTTGGCCCCCACCTGCAGAGTTTCTGTCTCAGTAGAGCTGGGGAGGGAGCCTGGGCATCTCTGAACTTTAGAGCCAGCTGAGGGAGCTCTGCCACGTGGCTAGATTGAAGGGTTATTGGCTGCCTTGTAGTAAGATGGCAGTTGGGCTTGCAGGAGGGGAGAGTGCGACTTTGCCAAAGATGGACTTGCCTACTTTGTCATTTCACCCCATCCAGTACTTATAATTTGCTCAGAGTCCCAAGGCATTCATGGTAACCACACCGGGCAGAGGCTGTACTGGACCCCTCCCTGGGATTGATGGTGCCTGTACTCTTGCTGGCATCATATGGATTCCCTTACAAGGAGAGAAGGCCCTGGAGTCTGTGGCCATGTCCGCTCAGAGCTGCACACAGTTGCTGAGGAGCGGGCGGTTTTGGAGGTCACTCCCACCCAGAGTTCCACCACCTGGGTCTCCATCCACAAGCTGCAGAGAGCCTCTACACGCTGCGTCTTCATCATGCATTGCCAAGTATGTTTTAAATTACATCCTATGCTCAACAGTTACTAGAACAGGAGCCTGGATTCTTAATGCTTTAGGAAAGGGTGAAACCCTGTCGCCACGACACCAGCCCCCCATGACCCTCGCTCCTCTGACATCTTTCCTGTTAAGGTCCGGAATGCCAGAGGCCCACTCTGCTGTGGGGAAAGGCAGCATGGATGTCGTGGGGAACCTCTTTTCTCAGATCTCCAGTTGTCTCTCGATGATTTCAGTGCTGACTGTCCTTGAAAACATCAGAAGAGGTGAGGGCTCAGCTCAGGGACAATGTCATCAGGGACACTGTCATCGGGGACAGGCTGAGGGCTGGAGGTTGGCTCCATAGAAGGCCAGCCACCGTGGTCAGAGGCCACAGGGGGCCATGGCTGATGTAGGCCAGGTCCTTTGGGAGTTGCTGGCTTGTAAACCATGGGAAGACGCCCCCGCTAGCCGCCTGGAGCACCTCCCATGCTCATCCCTACCTCTCAGCCCGCTGCCTTGCCAGGGTGCCCCGTGAACTTGGGGTTCTTTACCAGAGGCTGAGATGGAGAATCCTCATTCCTATAACCAATGGGCAGAAACAGGGGAAGTGTTTCCTGTATCCTGGGTCCCAAAGAATGCTCACTGAGCATGGAGGTGTAGCCAGCACTTAGAGACACACTTATCTGGGTACCTGCTGATCGAGCCGTGGTCCTCAGTACAGAGAAGCTCTTTGGGGGCAGGGGGAGGGCTTGTTAAAATGCATACTCCTGAGTGTGTTCCAGAATTTCTGGATCAGAATCTCTGGAAGATATGAGCGAAGAAAGGGCATTTTTACCTTGTTCCCCAGGCAATCTGCTTTAAGGAAATTGTTTTGTGGTTCAGCGTGAAATACAGACATGTATTGCATTGTTTCTAAGGGAAAGTCATTCTCAGTTTTAGGGGTTTGCTTACATCTGTGCATTTGGAATGATCCGTGTTCACAACCCCACTGAATGGAGCTTGCCACAGAACATGGAGGATCCGAGATGCTTGTGGTGGGGCTGTGATGAGGGTCAAATGGAAGCGTCTCGGCACCAGAATATTCCATAGCCACATGACACCATAGCTGAGGAACACTTTTTAAATCTCCCATGTTTTAGGTGGGTCTAAGGCACATCGCATTTAATATATATGAATGATAGAAAGAGAATTTGGGGCTGTAGAGACCCCAGATCATGCACTAAATTTTAAGAAGGCTCAGAAGGTAAAAAAAGAGACTGATTTTCCAAACTGACATGAACCAAAACATGACAGTTTTCTACACTGATTATTTCTATCCTGGCTGCATCTCCAGATAGGATATATAACACTGACATTATTTTCCAGACAAGAATTTCTGTTGGTGAAGTACAGATAATGCAGGTGTAACTGCCCACGAAACACACTGGCACAAAACTAATAAATAAAATCAGAAATTCTTTCTGAAAATTACAGTCAATGGGAAAGGGAAGCACCTTTTATTTTGATAGGAAGTCATAGGGTTAGCAAATATTTTGCATCATGATGAATACTTCAATCAAACGATCCATGTTTTCCTCTCCTTGACTTGCTGTCAGTTCATTTTCTGGTTATTTCAGGCAATTCTGTGTCTTTCCTCCTGACTCTTTCAGTTTTGGGGGGAGAGCTTATGAATAACTTGAAACCTGGATGATGTCTTCCCTGCTAACCTTTTCCCCATTGAGGTCAACAGAAATAAACTCTTGATAAACTTAGAAAACCACAATGGTTGGTGTAACCATATCATGGGGACAAAAGGCAAACGACAGCAAAAATCCCAGGCATCATCACAGCAGAAGCACCGTCTTTACGGTGCGATGTAGCCCCATCAGACCTGTGGGGCTACATCCTTGTGTGATGGGGAGTCAATGAATTAAAACCACGAGTCAGCGTGATTCCACCCCCCAGACTTGCTGATGTTCCATTGTGATCTAAGTTATTTATGGTGCCCAGTTACATTATTTAAGATGTTAAATGCAGCTTGGGTGCCCTGGAGTCTGAGTCAGCATCCTCAGGGTGGCAGGAAAATACGCTGCATGTACTGTATTTTATTTTAATTAATTAATTATTTTTTATGTAAAGGACTGATGGCTTTTAATTAATTAATTAATTAATTTAGTTTTGGCTTCATTGGGTCTTTTTTGGTGCACACAGGCTTTCTCTAGTTGTGGCGAGCAGGGGCTACTCTTTGTTATGGTGTGTGGGCTTCTCACTGTGGTGGCTTCTCTTGCTGTGGAGCACGGGCTCTAGGTGCACGGGATTCAATAGTTGTGGCACGTGGGCTCAGTAGTTGTGGCACACGGGCTTAGTTGCTCCGGGGCATGTGGGATCTTCCCAGACCAGAGCTCGAACCTGTGTCCCCTGCACTGGCAGGCAGATTCTTAACCACTGTGCCATCAGGGAAGTCCACTGCATGTATTTTAATAGGGCAACACTCTTCCACAGGCATTGGCCCCTCAGAGGAGTGAATGGTCTGCTTGGTAGTACATTTCAGAATGTAAGAGCCAGGAACACTGTCTGAGGAGACAGGTGGGTGATCGACACGGAGTCAGTTCTTCAGTTTTGCTCCTTTCCTTTAGAAAGAAAGTGTGTTATTTAAAGAAGGTTAGAAATATTTTACATTTTCACACAATGGTGAGAATTTCCATAGGGATATTGAAAAACAAAACAGTGAATCTTTACTGTAATTTGTCTTCATATAAACACTGGATTCTTTGAATTGGATCGCTCTTTAGGCCCTGAACTTGGGAAACATCTGCAGTGTGTGTTATTGAAAATCATAGAGGAAGGACCTGTGTTAACATCTGTGCTCCTCTCTGCAGCCTCGTTTTATCTTAGCTGATGAGTTGAGCTTCCTTCTCAAGTGTGCCGTTATGGTGATCTCAACCAACTCAATCTACCCTTTTCTCTCTGTCTCCAGGGATCTGATCAGCACCAGCTGGGCCCGGCAAGTCGCCCACAGGTTTTCTTTAACGTGGCCAGTCCTAAGAAGGTCAGAAATGTGACTTTGGTATAGTACAGTCATCCCTTTGGCTCCACATGGCACTTGGCTGATGACCTACATCGCGATGATATTGTCAGTGCTCATGATGATGTCATCATTGCTCACAATGGTGTCGCCATTGCTCTCCATCATCCTGTGGCTGGGCTCCAGCTTTGCCAACATGACCTAGAAGAAGCGATGTTGGCATCATCAGAACGGATATTTTATATGGAGGGTAGGAATCCATTTTCCCAGCTTCTAAAATGGAATTTGACTTTTAAAATGTATCGAGATTTCAGTGAATTCCATAGTTACTAAGGAAAAGCTGCAAATTCATCATGATCGTGCTTCTGATCACTCAACACTCCTGCTTGCTAACCCAACAAATGGTAGATAAGTCTACATCCCACCATGACATTTAAGAAGTTTTTATTATCTGAAATCCTATGAAGTGATATTTATGTATGTTTACTATGTGGGTATTATTGCATATTATCTGTGAAAAAAAGAGGATAAAAATTAGGATCAATCAGACATCTAAAATTACCCAGAATGGGGAGCTCCCTGGTGGTCCAGTGGTTAGGACTTGGTGCTTTCACTGCCATAGCCCAGGTTCGATCCCTGGTCGGGGAACTAAGATCCTGCAAGCCGCGTGACGTGGCAAAAAATAAAAATTAAAATTGCCCAGAAAATCAGAACTTATAGGTTATAAGTAATTTTAAATTCTAAAGCTAATGTGTACCTTGAGAAATATCTCATTATTGAATATTGACATGAAGACATTCATTTTTATCTGCTCCCTTATCAGTCTTGTTCTCTTGTCCTCGGATGAGTTAGATGTGGATTATGTTTTGTGGGGGACATACTCCAGCCATGAAAAAACTGGAAATGGGCAACATGTTCTTTCATAAATAAAAGGGAAAACACCAAAAAACTTGTATTGCTTTTCTTAACTCTTTACTATTCAGGGGGTAGTTTAAAGAATCATAGAGCTTAGGAACCAAGAATTTTCCAAGAAACAAAACAGAGACCTCTATAAAACTTTTTTTTTCTTTTTTCATGTAGAGATTTTCAGTGTATTTTGCTGTCCACCCCATCACTTCATATTTAATGTAGAGGCTATTATTTGGCTGTGCTCTGCCCTGGTTGGAACAGATTGCTATGATGGTCAGTAATTAGCAACTGTTCTGGGCCCCCAGGCCCAACCATGCTATTGCTGAAGTGGAATTCAACTTTTTTTTTTTAAACATCTTTATTGGAGTATAATTGCTTCACAATGGTTTGTTAGTTTCTGCTTTATAACAAAGTGAATCAGTTATACATATACATATGTTCCCATATCTCTTCCCTCTTGCATCTCCCTCCCTCCCACCCTCCCTATCCCACCCCTCTAGGTGGTCACAAAGCACCGAGCTGATCTCCCTGTGCTATGCAGCTTCTTCCCACTAGCTATCTATTTTACATTTGGTAGTGTATATATGTCCATGCCACTCTCTCACTTCATCCCAGCTTACCCTTCCTCCTCCCCGTGTCCTCAAGTCCATTCTCTAGTAGGTCTGCATCTTTATGGAATTCGACTTTTAAAAGTGTTAAGATTGTGGTGAATTCCTTGAAGTTACCTGGTAGAAGACACAAATTCATCGTGATGATATTTCTTACCACTCCACACTCCTGCGTGCTAATCCAGTGGTAGAGAAGTCTATACAGGCAGACCTTGGAGATGTTGCAGGTTCAGTTCCAGAACACAGTAATAAAGCAAGTAACAGGAATGTTTTGGTTTCCCAGTGCATGTGAAAGTGACATTTACACTATACAGTAGTCTATTAAATGTGCCCTAGCACTATGTCTAAAAAACAACACACAGACCTTAATTAAAAAATATTTTCTTGCTAAAAACTGCTCACCATCATCTGAGAGTTCAGTGAGTTGCAATCCTTTTGCAATAGCCACATAAAAGATCACTGATCACAGGTCACCATGTCGATTGAAAAAACCTGCACAACCTAAAAGTTGAGAATTATGTTTTACTTGGCAGACTTTCTGAGGACTTCAAGCCTGGAAGGTAGCCTCTCAGTTAACTCTGAGGGACCTCTCCAAAGAAGGCAGGGTGGAGCCAGGATATATAGCAGTTTTGCAGCAAAGAGCAGGTAGTTGGAACATCAAAAAGTTACTGTTAATTAAAGAAATCCAAACACCTCAAGCTAAGGAATTTAGTGCTTTTCTCTGTATGGGAAGATGCAAGAGTCCGGGCTCACTGAAATCATTCCTTCGATGTGCACCTCAGCTCTCTGGGGCCAGCATCCTCTTCTTTCCCATCCTGAGTCCCCTCGAGGGCACCACTTGGGGAGGGGGCTGCAGTGGTTGAGGTCTTGATGGCTGCACCACCCTTTGTTTGCTGATATGGCAGCCAACGTTGTTCATCCACAACCATGACGAGTATAATAATAATGAAAAAGTTTGAAATATTGCAAGAATTACCAAAATGGATCAGAGACGTGAAGTGATCAAATGCTTTTGGAAAAATGGCGCTGATAGACTTGGGCTGGGGTGTCACAAACCTTCAATTTGTAAATAATGCAATATCTACATAGCACAATAAAGCAAAGAGTAATAAAACAAGGTGTACCTGTATACTATCATGATTTTTAAAGTATTTCTTCATCATAAATCACATTTACTCTCTACCCTGGACCCCCTCCTATGAACTGACAACTAACTCAAGGGGTATTTGCTGGTACAACGTGGGGCTGTGTTCTGTTCCGTACTGTTCTGATTGGTCGGTGCCCCTACACTACCCACTCTGATTGGGTGGTACCCATACACTATCCATTCTGATTGGGTGGTGTTCCTGTTTTATAGGTTGTCAAATATTTTGTATATGCCCGCTACTTAGAGGATCCTGAAAAAAAGATCACCTTTTCTAAGACTGTGTCCCTAATGTGAGGGAATTGGTCACTATTTTCTTTAGAGTAGAACTAAAATGCAAAATTTCGAAACACCATGAATATAGCTATATCACTATTGTCACCTACACATTGGCACTTGCCATCTAGATTTACAAGGATTAAATTATGAGCCAGAGCAGTGCTGACCTTCAACACCATCTGAAAGGAGTTCAGGGTGGAGATCAGGAATGAGGCCCTCTGTGCTCCAGAAAAAAACTGGCAGAACAGGCCTTCAGATAGTTACTTTCAGAGCCTAATTCTTGCATCTCTGCATATCTAGAAACACATTAAAATCCTTCATGGTGATGTCTGCTTCTCGTGACTAGCAGTAACCTTCACGAGACTATAGCAAACCTTCTGCAAAAATGATGTGCTTGATGGCGTGGACTCCCCTTTCACCAAAATCACATATATACTGACCTTCCCCCCTGCCTCTTTGGAACAGTTTCTCAGAGCTCTCTGAGATGCTATCTCCCGGGCTATAGTCCTCATTTTGCCCCAAATTAAACTTAACTCACAACTCTCACGTTGTGCATATTTTTCAGTTGATACTTTCCGAAGAGTCCTTTTTATGAGAAAAATTGACAATTCAACTGCTTAAAAGTGAGACTCTTGTTTATTATAATAACTTCTTTACTCCTTGTCAATGTGATCCTGTCTCCTGCTACCATCCATGAATGGGCACAAGCCAAGGATAAAGCCCAGAAGGTTCAGGAGACCTCCTGGTCTCTTGTTAAGCAGAGCTGTTCAGTGAGTGAATTCCATATTCTTTGCTTCACAGTTTACTCTCCCTAAATTGCCACAGAACATGGATCCTGAGACAAAGCAAATGTCATGTCATTTATGCTTTTTGTAACCTTTACAGAACCTAGCATTCTGGAGGCACTGAGTATATATTGACCTCAAACAAGTCAATATTGGGAAACATAATATATTGAAGTATAATGAATATTTGCCATCTGCCTGCTATAAGAATCATATTCTTGTGGTTATTTTAGAAGTCGGTGGGGGGTTGCATGTAGAATACAGTTGAACTTCAAGTTTTAAACTCTGGAGAACAATGCCGAATGATCTTCATAGAAATTTCTTCAATTTGCTATGTGCTTGGTGAATCAGTCTATTATATTTTTTCATTTATCAGGCTCGGGAAGTTTTCCTGTGTCACAAGTAAACAAGTTCTTTCTTATAATAGCTTATTCTACGAGTAAGTTTTCTCAAAGGGACCCCTGGCTAGTTTTTATTTTGCAAGAGGTATGGATATTTTATAAACAAAACTATCTAGAGTTGCTCTGTCCAATACCATAGACACACGTGGCTATTTGCATTTAAATTATTTGAAATTAAGTAAAATATAAGATTTATTTCCTCAATCCTACTAGCCACATGTCAAGTGCCCAGTACCACGTCTGGCTAGTGGCTACAGTATTGGACACGCAGATTACAGCCTTCATTGTTGCAGAAAGTTTTTTCTGGACAGTGCTGACCTAGAGCTAGCTACTTGGAAATGACCTAGATGTGTCAAGGGTGGGCTCTTTTACACAAACACGCAATCCATGTTTTCTCTCAGTGTTATGTCTGTGTACTTGCCAGTTTCTATTTAGGAATCCTGCAAACCCCAGGGCAGCTCTCAACTGATAATGGGAGTTTGCTGATGTGGTAGATTTATCTCTCACTCCTGCAGTGCAGAGAGCTGAAGCAGGCTCAAGGGGAAGGGGTGAAAAGAGTCAAAACATCATGGCCAAGGGTGTTTCTCTGAAAGATAGATACGGCTCTCTGCTAATAAATGGCTGATGAAGGCCCAGATATATTTAAACAAATGTTCCTCAAAGCCTTGAGTCATAAAATGCTACCCAGGGAGACCACACCTGCCCATGCTTCCAAGGGTCTTTGACCCTGGTTAAGCTGTCAGATTCCAAGCCTGCCCTATGGAGTCAAGGATCTTTCATCATTTACTTACGAGTAGGACTCAAGTCATAATGTCAACACATTGAAGATAATTGGAGAGGTCCAATAGAAGCACTTCCTTTGCTCTATGTGGCCCTGTTCTTGGAAAACAATTAGGGCCATTAAAGCTGCATTGCCAGTTCCTAGGCGGTGATGACCTCAAGGTGAATGGATGCTGCCGAGGATACAGGAGATGCTGTGTCAGCATCTGGGCCTGCCATTCAAGTGAGTATGATGCCCTTGGGGAAGAACGCGTGTCCTGTGCAAAGAGGGAGGAAAATCCTCTCTGTGGAACAGATGAGAACGTGGAGTTCAGAGACGAGAGGATTAGGTGAGCGGCAAGACAGGAGGGAGGGTTCGAGGGCACGTAGGGTGGGATAGATGGTGGTTCAGCAGCCCTGTGAAGGATGTGTATGTCTGAGGAGCTGCCACCATCCATAGGGCTGACGGGGTAGGAGAGGTGGCCAGCCCTGTATGGAGAGGGTCTCTGACGGTTGCTGGGCCACAGGTAGAGGGACACAGACAAGCTCTGGAAAGCTGGCAGGGAGGGAGTCAGGTGACAAAGAGGCCACCTCCCCACTCTCCTGCTCACCAAGCCCATCCAGAGCCAGGGGTCCAGGGAGCCCACTGACGGTGTCCACACGGGATGGAGAAGGGCAAGGGTGGCTAATGGATGGGAGAGGCAGGCAGAAGACACCCAGCCAGGAAGGTCTGGTAACATTTAGTAAACAAATCAAGGGATGGAGACATGCCTTGTGCTCGTGACATCACGGGGAAAGATGTTTTGCCTTGTAGGGTTCTGCTTTTTCCTCTCCTTGGGATGAATCCATTTACCAAAAGAGGACACACATGGGGGGAAAGGAATTTGGCTGCATTGAACTTGAGTAGGTCATGTCTTTGGTGACACATCAGTAGAACAAAGGGATTGAATTGTGGACCCCTGAAGTCCCTTCTGGTGCTTACCCTCATGGAGATGTTCACACACAGACACACATGCACACTTACATGCCCTGCCCTGTCTTCACCTGACGTGGCCCACTTCTTAGGCCTGAGGCTGCCCTGCTCTGAGTGTGTGCAGGCCTCCCTCATCCCCGCAGCCTTTGGAGGGAGTTGCGTTCCCCTGCAGATGGTACATATTTAATTCTCACGCTGCACAACCTGTAAGTCATGCCACAGGCCACGGCCTTGGATGAGACTCACTCTCCAACATTTATGAAGCAGGTGCCCTGGCTTCTCAGCCCAGAAAATGCAGAGTTTGGGGCAGCAGGCTGGGTCCTGAGCTGAAAAAACCCCACAATTGTCTTCCTTCTTTTGTTGGGCAAGACATGTTATTTTTAAAACTACAATGAGATTCAGAACCCTGCGGGCTGGTGGGAAGACTTGTGAGAATCATTGCTCAACCAATGGCTTCAGAATGAGAGATTCCTGCTTGGCCTCATAATCATACTGTGTGGACAAAGCAGAAAATTTATAAGATTCCAGTAAAGTCTATGGGGAAAATGTAGTACAGAATGTATTGATTACATTTCTCTACAGAAACCTTAAGAATGTGGGATGTTTCACAGAGTAACTTAATTTGGGAACTCTTGGGAATAACTGCTTCAATTTCATGGCTAATAAAGTCTGTGGTAGTTCAAATCATAGCACATTATTGTCTAAATCAAAAACCAATTTTAAAAATTCCAGTTGATCTAGTTTTGTTTTCCTCAGAATGTACAAATTGGACTGAATTAAAGGAAATGCAGTCAGCATGAAGGCTTATATTATGGCAGCAGCCTCTTCACAGTTGTGGGGTGTGCATGCGTGCATGTGTGTGTGTTCTGTGTTTGTGCATGTGTTTGTGTGATGTGTATGTATGTGTGGCTCTATGTGTGGGTGTATATGGTAGTATATATATGAGTGTGTGTGCATGTGTGTGTAAAGAGCAAAGTTAACGGGAGAGACACTAGTTTTGTGTCTACCACGGGGGCCAACAAACTCTAGCCCATGCGTCAAACTCAGCTGCTGCTTAGTTTTATATGGCCCATGAACTAAGAATGGTTTTTACATTTTTAACTGGTTGAAGATAATTGCAAGAAGAATAATATTTCATGGCATGTGAAAATTATGTTAAATTCAAACGTCAGTGTCCACAAGTAAGATTTTTTTTCGGAACCTAGTCAATATTTACATGTTTTCTGTGGCTACTTTCAGGCCTGATGGCAGAGTTGAGCCGTTGAGACCAGTTGGCCCACAAAGCCTGAGGCAGTCACGATGTGGCCCTTTGCAGAAGAAGTGTACCCACCTGCCTCACGCACACTGGCAGTTTCATGGGTTATTTCCCTTAATCCTCGCTCAGTCCTGTGCGGTTCCAATGAACAAAGTGAGCTCATGAGCTGTGGTCGCAGAGCAACACGTATGCCTTCTGACCCCAGGCCTTTCGGACTCCTAGGCTGGTGCTCTGGCTTCCCTCTGTGCAGGGCAACATCTCCCCTGCATCTCCACCCCTCTTCAGACGAAATCTAAAACCCTGCCAAGGCCTCCAGGGATCAGCTGGGTGTATCCCCAACCCTCCCTGTCCAGGCGCCACTCTCTACAAATCCCACTGTGGTCTCCGAAGCGTGGAAGGTTCCCCCAGGGTCTGTGGTCCTGCCCGAGTCACTCTCTCCTCCTCCCATCACTTTGTCCAACTCTGGCTGATCCTTCAGACTCTCCTTGGTGAAGCCTTTTGGATGCTTCTGTACTCTGTCAGTCAGCCACTCTTCCTGCTGTGGTTCCGGGTGGGAGCTGCCTGCACAGAAAGATGCCCGTGAAGGGCCATAGGCAATGCACGTGGAAGGGTGGTGTGCGGCTCCCCGTGCCCTTAGAGCTCACACCTGCGGAGGCTGGCCTGCTGCCTGCTGGATCTGCAGCCCCTCCAGCACTGTCGTGACCATCTCCTTTGCTTCTCTGGGTCCTGGCAGGTGTCTGTGGCTCTAGGGGGAAGGGTGCCAGCTTCTGCAGGGTGCCTGCATCACTGGGGGTGGGTGAGCTGAGAGAAAGGCAGGTGGCCGTGTTTCTCCCTGGGTTCAAGTTTGCGTGGCTGCTGACTGTTGCTTCACACCCCACTCTTCTACTGGGGCCTGATTGCAGGGACCACGCTTGCAGTGGACTTCTCAGTTTCCCTTCGCAGGCCCTGGTTAGTGACTCTTTTCTGACCATCTAACCCTCTGCTTCTGGACCTTTTCTTCCCCGGCATCTCCTGTGATGTGGGAGGTGGAATTCTGATAATTAATCCCTTACTGTGTATCACTTGGAACTTTCTGCTTCCCTAATGGAACTCTGACTCCCTCCCTACTGGGTTAATGCTTCCATGCTGCTAATATGTCACTTTAGGCGTCTCCTTCATTGCATTAGTGACGTAATTGTGTAATTAATTACTGACTGCCTACTTTCGCATTAAATTCCATGAAGGTGGGCGGGCTTCTCGTCCACCTGCTCCCCCATGGTCCTGGCGTTGCTCTCATCAGGGCAGGCTCATTCCGCGTGGTCTATAAATGTTTGCAGAATGAACGATTTATCCCAGAACCAGCAAGGGAACATGGAAATTGGTTTTGCTCTTAGGCTGTGGTTCACATTATTTTCAGAACCTCCAGGCTGTTGAGACCCTTTGACCAAAACACACGTTAGTGGCCACTCTCTCCTCCTGGGCTCACCTGGTTCCACAGTGTCCCCAGCCAAGGGGACACGAGCTGAGGCTCAAAAGACGCACAGTTAAGGTAATCGTGATGATTTAAAAAATTTTTGGTGTGGGGGGGTGTTGCAGAGTTAGATTTTCCCTTTTTGGAGCTTAGAAGCCCCCAGAAACATGATGCAGAGGAAACATCCTGCAAAGAAGCGACTGGGCTTGCAGCCAACTTGCCCTGTGACCTCCTCTGAGTCACGGCATCTTTGGTCAAAGGCGTGGCCCTTCTTCTGGTGTAGGTGCAATGCTTGAACTTCTTAGTGATTGACAGTCCTGGTGACCTTCAGTTGAGGGCGTGTTCCTAGACGTCCTGCAATACTTGGGAAAAGCCTAAAAAATTTCAAATGTCCCATCAGACATCTACATAAGTGATAACTCTGTTTACTTGAGCCTATATTTCACTATAAATATTTCACAATAAAAAAATCTTAAAGTATATTTATCATGTGTGTAAGGTACATCTAATTTTCTATGAATGAAGCTACCTTGAAAATCATGGGAAAGTTAAAGTTGGTTTTGGGAGGAGCTTCCTCAAGACTTGTTTGCCATTTTGGAAAACTGCATCACCGATAGTACTGCTAATTAGAGTATCTGAGTTGCTATTACAGCGTACTGGGATCTATCTGGATTTATAGCTTCTGTGTCCCTGGTAATTCTTATTGTAGATTCAGGGATTTGACTACTTCATATCTTCTGGTGTTGTCCTAATGGGTGTTATTTTTGCTGTCTTATAAATGACTTCCCTTTTATATCTCCTTTACTTTTTAAAAATTTATTTTATTAAAGGTAGTTGATTTACAATGTTGTGTTAAATTCTGCTGTACAGTAAAGTGATTCAGTTATATCTATATATATACATTCTTTTTCACATTCTTTTCCATTATGGTTTATCACAGGATGTTGAATGTAGTCCTCTGTGCTCTACAGTAGGACCTTGTTGCTTATCCATCCTATATACACTAGTTGGCATCTGCTGACCCAACCTCCCAGTCCATCCTCCCCCTTCCCCTACACTCCCTCAACCACAAGTCTGTTCTCTTTGTCTGTGAGTCTTTTTCTGTTCCATAGATAGGTTCATTTGTGTCATATTTTAGATTCCACAGATAAGTGATATTCTATGATATTTGTCTTTCCCTTTCTGACTTACTTCACTTAGTGTGATTATCTCTAGGTCCATCCATGTTGCTGCAAATTGCATTATTTTATTTTTCTTTATGGCTGAGTAGTATTCCATTGTATATATGTACCACATATTCTTTTTTTTTGAATTTTATTTAATTTTTTTTAATACAGCAGTTTCTTATTAGCCCCACATATTCTTTATCCATTCATCTGTTGATGAACATTTAGGTTGTTTCCATATTTTGGCTATTGTGAATAGTGCTGCTATTCTATGAACATAGGGGTGCACGTATCTTTTCGAATTATAGTTTTGTCTGGATAAATGCCCAGGACTGGGATTGCTGGATCATATGACAACTCTATTTTTAGCTTTTTGAGGAAACTCCATACTGGTTTCCATAGTGATTGTACCAATTTACATTCCCACTAGCAGTGTAGGAGGGTTCCCTTTTCTCCACAACCTCTCCAGTATTTGTTATTGTAGACTTTTTAATGATGGCCTTTCTGACATGTGTGAGGTGGTATCTCATTGTAGTTTTGATTTGCATTTCTCTAATAATTAGTGTATACCTCCTTTATATCCTATGCAGGGCATTATGTTGGAGTATTTTATTTTGAAATTTAGGTATGTAGTTAAGTTACATTATCTATGAACTTAATTTCAGAAAAGTAAAATAGACATGGCAAAATAATTGTTACTCATATGCAAAATAATCTTTACTCATATGGCTTTGCATTTGAAAGTGTAAGAGTCTTTAGACTATCTGCTTATGATTGTCCTTTTAGCTTTAAAATATCTCTGTGTTTCCCCCATTCCACAGAGTCACATGTGGCTTCTGAAGGAGGTCTGGCAAAGGGAAAAGAGAGGAATCCCTCAAACTGTTTAGGTACGTTCAGGTATTCATTTTGTCTCTTCCCATCTGTTGTTTTTCTTAACTGGATATTTACACATTCCTTGGAAATTTTTTGACTGCTGGAGAATTATCAGTGATATCAGAGCCTCGTGGTAATTATTGTGCTGGGCTTGATATTGACTTTTTGCAAAATGTGTTTCTGCCGGTGCTGAATTCAGCATTTACATGCAGCAAAGGTGCCACTTAAAATTGGATGTGGGTTCCACTCCTGCTTCGGATGGAGAAAGCTGGAAAGAACATCACTCAGACGTCCATGAGAAAAAGCCAGATAAGCTACAAAATCATAGCTTTTCCTGAACCCATCAGAGGCGTAATCGAGTAGCCTGAATTCCAAGGGGGCAGAGTCTCACCCCTGAGAATAGTCAGGACACAAGTACTGAATCAGAACAGAGAGAAAGTCACCTCTGCCATAAAAGTGTTTCAAAGAAATCAGCAAAATTTTGACTAGTCGTTACAGGTCTAGTGTGGACTAGCATGGCAGCAGAGAGACACCCAGACATAATGGGGTTCACACTCTCCCCCAGACTCTCTCCTATGGAGCTCCACCTGGGATTCTCCAGGTGGATCGGGTGTGAGGCTGGAGAGAGCCTTCTTGGTGATGCAGGCCTGCTGACAATCTAGGTATCACTGCAGGGATAGAGTGGGCAGGAAATTGGGGGGAGGGTCAGGAAACCCCACCCTAAGGCCTGATCCTTCACTCAAAGCCTTACGCTTCTGGGAGAAGAGGCAGTGGGATCTGTAGCCTCCAAGGTGCAGGTACACACCCATTGCTGCTGAGGGAAGGAGAGAAGACAGAGCCTCTACCCGGGAGAGGGGAAGAGAAAGCCGTGGGCCCGGAATCCTACACACACTACTAGGATCTCCTGTCACTGGGGTGGTTAGGGAGCACTCTTGTGTAGGACTCACTGAAGATACAGAGCAGCTTGACCTTCATGGGAAGAAGGTTCAAGGATACCCAAAAAGCTCCACCCTCAAGTCCCAAGCACACAGGCCCGTCTGAGGCTGATGCTGGGCTGGGTGACAGAGATGCTGGGCACATCCTCCTGCCAGCCCAACAAGTACCGTGCAGCCAACAGCAGGCTGCAGGGGAGGGAGCGAGAGCCCCCAGAAGCTCAGGAAACTCAGACAGGCAGCTGCGCAGGGCTGGGTGAAAGCTGAGGATGGGGCATGAACACAGAGGAGAAACTTTCTTCACTCTAGCCCCCACCTGAGCACAGAGCATCTTAGGGAAAGTCAAGCCTTTGGTTCCATGAAGGTAACTGGATCAGTCAGCTTGGGCTGCCATAACAAAGTACCACCGACTTGGGGGTTTGGAACAACAGAATTCATTTTCTCACAGTTCTGGAGGCTGGAAGTCTGAGTTCAATGTGTCAGCAGGGTTGGTTTCTCCTGAGGCCTCTCTCCTTGGCTTGCAGACAATGGCTGTCTTCTCACTGTGTCCTCATATGGTTTTTCCTCTGTCCACATGCATCCTTGGTGTCTCTTCCTCTTCTTATAAGGACATCAGTCAGGTTGGATCAGAGTTCACTCTTTTGACTTCATTTAACATTTATTACCTCTTTAAATGTTCGTTTCCAAATGCAGTCATGTTCTGAGTTGCTGGGGGTTAGGGCTTCAACATCTGGATTTTGGGGTGAGCAATTCAGTCTACAACAGTAACAAAAAAAAAACAACAAAAAACAAAAAACAACTGAAACCCAGTTCGATCCTAACTAGATTTACTCAATTCCTCACACTTTTAAAAAATCACCTGCCATTATATTATAAATTCTTTTCCTGTTGCTGTACAATCTTTGTAGTTACCCTGTTTAATGGCGACATAATATTTCTTCATGTGGTTTTGTCATCCTTATGCTCCTTACTGTTGTTGCACATTTTAGGTTAGTGCCGTATTTTTTTCCTGCAAGTAAAAATCTTTATGCACATGTTTTTCCATGTGCATAAATGATGATTTTAGAATCATCCCTTAGTATAGATTCTAAAAAGGGACATTATTGCATCAAAGGGCATGACCCCTCTCATGGGTTAAATTGTGTCTCCCACAAAATTCATGTGTTGAAGCCCCTAACCCTAATATGATAGTATTTGGTGGTGGGGGCTTTGGGAGGTAATAGAGTTAAACAAGGTCATAAGGGTGGGGCCCTAATCCGAAGGGATTGGTGTCCTTATACGAAAAGGAGATACCAGAGAGCTCTTTCTCTCTCTCTGAGCAAACGCCCACAGAGGAAAGGCCATACAAGCACACAGTGAGATGACAGCCTTCTGCAAGCCAGGAGGAAACATCACCAGGAATCAAAGTTCCTGGCACTTTGATCTTGGATTTCCACCTCTAGAACAGGGAGAAAAAAATTTCTGTAGTTAGAGCCACCCTTCTGTGGTATATTGCATGGCAGACTGAGCCGACTATTACAACCCATTTCCACACATGCATTACTTATCTATAAATGCCCATATTAAAAGTTAGCTGCTTTTCTTCTGGCTGTGCCTACCCCCTCTGAATGGACTTTTCTGTCATCTGTAAACTTAAGATATTCAAATGCACTTCTCTCATTTAAATAGTTTTTGAAAATCTATGTCGGATCCTAACACTGATATCCCATAATTCAGAAGTATATATTTTGTACCTTTAAGCTTATTAGTAACAAAGTGGTACCCTAATTCTGACACTTATTTTTCTCTTTTCTTTAGATCATCCCTTTCATGTACCAGGAAACAAACACATGAGCAAATGAACAAATAAGCAAAACAAAAAACTAAACTGAAAAGACCCAAACGCCCCCCAAACCAAAACACTCTAGAATTATAGAAATTCATGCCTAAAGCTTATAAATATTTTTTAATATAGAGATTTTTCCAAAGTATATTTTTATATGTTAATACATAAAGACTGTTATTTAAATACTTGTTGTTATGACATGATTTGTGTTTGTTTAAAAAATAGAGGAAAACTTTAATAAAACATTTTTCTGTCATGTGAGTCAGCAAACACTGTGAGTGAGAGTTATATAAAAATTACAAATGAATAACTGAGGAGAGATTTACCACTGCTGGATGATCTGACTTTTAAGATAAACCCTTGATTTGCTTTTCTGGGACTACAGAAGTATCCTGCCAAATTTGCTTCAGAACCTTTATTTTGCTATCTTCAGTTGAAGAGTCAGTCAATAAACATTCATTGATTTTCCAAGGTTCCTTAGTACACAAAGAATAAGATACTGTTCACATCCAATTTTCAAGTCATTGTTTTGTTAAAGTCTTGTTTTAAGGCTGGCTGCTGCTTACCATGGTCTCCCTGTAGACTTGTGTTTGGATTCTCACATGAGCTAATATTGTCTGAGAGACAGAGACATCTTTGTTTCTTGGGTCTGTCTATTTTGTGCTTCTTCAAAGACTGGCTATATTGCAGCCAATGTACAGGCCAGGACTTTCTGAGGAATTAGGGAAATTTTCAGATGATCCAAAATTTTCACTTAACAAAATTGGCTCATAAATTCAGTTACCTCCTCACCCAGTTTCTTGAGGACACACATAGCAAAACTGATAGGGTAGGGGTAGAGTTTTAGTGTGAGTCTCCTCCCCTACCAAAGGGCAAAGAAGGCGATTCCATGAGGCGGGAGTTAGGGAGCGAGAGAGGGAAGCAGGGAAGGGGGAAGCCAATGTATGGGCATGGATGTCACCAGTCTCATCTATAAAGCCAGCGGGGATGCTGTTGACCCAGTGAGGGCTCCTTGAGGAAGGGCACGGGAGCCCCCCAAAAGAACCCCCTGAAGGACAATAGGCTGCAGCACCTGTCACCTGCTCCATCCCCACTGATGGGGACATTAATTTCCTTCTCCTTCTCTCCCAGCTTCTGAGAAGACCCTGCAGCACAAACGGGAAAGACTAAAGGCGGCTACCTGAGTCGGGAGTGGAAGGGGGCTGCAAAGTGCAAGATGAGTCTGAGGGCTCCCCTAACTCCTCACATCAGTGGACAGTGGGTCAAGGAGGTGGTACTCAGGGCACCAGAAAGCATCTGCCTCAGGGAGCCTCATCTCCCTTTTCCTTTTCCTACTGATCAATTGACTCCACAATCAAACAAGTGAAGATAGGGGAGGAAGAGAAGAGGAGGACTTGAAAAAGCTCACATTTGATGAATATAACTTTGGTACCCAGATTTGAAGACTAAGTCTTTCTGCTTTATGGGCAAACTGCTGAGGAATTGTGCAGAGCTTGCAGCTGCTCTTTGATTATAATAATTATAAGGAAACGAATGAATGAAGAAGACCAGGGGTATAGATGAGCATGCTTCCCTTGTCACAGATATGTAGGTCGTCCTCTCCATGGTCTATGGGAGTAACTAGACCTAAAAATGAATGAGTGTAATAGGCTCTAAACTCATGCATCTTTTCAGGGCCAATGTGGGCAGGAGCAAGGGCAACCTGCAAAATGCAAAATTTAGATCTGTTCTCTGGAAAATGCACAATTCTAAGCTTCAGTGACCAATGGAAGATCGTGGTGAGAGTGCGTTGGCTACAGTTGGTCATGTGTTGGGTTAGCACCAACGTACCCTTGACTTTTATTTCATCACTAAGATAAAAACAGTTAACGTCTATCTGAATGTGACATGCCATGATATAAAGATGTAATTGATGCCTTCTTAACAGATTAAAACATAGAACAGATGGCTGAAGTAAGAGACTAGATAATGTAGTGTCAACTGTGTAAATGTTTGAATGAATGTTTTGAAAAGTGAGCTGTTAGCCTCATTACCAAGTAGCAAGTTTGTGATGGAGGACAATTGACTTCGGGGAGTGGGGTCTGGGAGATTTTGCTGTTGTTTTCATAGAGCAGTGAGTTATTTGGAAAAAATGCATCTCAAGGACTTTTCACATTAAGGAAGAGATAATGCTAAGAGAGGTGGTCAAGGATGGTGAGACTGGGACCCCAAAGATGACCCAGAGTTGGGACTGTGGCCAGCGGTCCATCATACATGTTTGCCAGAGAAGAACACATCCTTTAGGCAATTTATTTTATTTTTTATTTTATTTTATTTTATTTTATTAACATCTTTATTGGAGTATAATTGCTTTACAATGGTGCATTAGTTTCTGCTTTATAACAAAGTGAATCAGTTATACATATACATATGCTCCCATATGTCTTCCCTCTTGCATCTCCCTCCCTCCCACCCTCCCTATCCCACCCTTCTAGTTGGTCACAAACCACCGAGCTGATTGTCCCAGCTTACTCTTCCCCTACCCCATATCCTCAAGTCCATTCTTTAGTAGGTCTGTGTCTTTATTCCCATCTTATCCCTAGGTTCTTCATGACCTTTTTTTTTTTCTTAGATTCCATATATATGTGTTAGCATACGGTATTTGTTCTTCTCTTTCTGACTTACTTCACTCTGTATGACAGACTCTAGGTCCATCCACCTCACTCCAAATAACTCAATATCTTTTCATTTTATGGCTGAGTAATATTGCATTGTATATATGTGCCACATCTTTATGCATTCATCCAATGATGGACACTTAGGTTGCTTCCATTTCCTGGCTATTGTAAATAGAGCTGCAATGAATATTTTGGTACATGACTCTTTTTGAATTATGGCTTTCTCAGGGTATATGCCCAGTAGTGGGATTGCTGGGTCATATGGCAGTTCTATTTTTAGTTTTTTAAGGAACCTACATACTGTTCTCCATAGTGGCTGTATCAGTTTACATTCCCACCAAGAGTGCAAGAGGGTTCCCTTTTCTCCATACCCTCTCCAGGATTTATTGTTTGTAGATTTTTTATGATGGACATTCTGACCAGTGTGAGATGATATCTCATTGTAGTTTTGATTTGCATTTCTCCAATGATTAATGATGTTGAGCATTCTTTCATGTGTTTGTTGGCAATCTGTATATATTCTTTGGAGAAATGTCTATTTAGGTCTTCTGCCCATTTTTGGATTGGGTTTTTTGTTTTTTTGTTATTGAGCTGCATGAGCTGCTTGTAACTCTTGGAGATTAATCCTCTGTCAGTTGCTTCATTTGCAAATATTTTCTCCCATTCTGAGGGTTGTCTTTTGGTCTTGTTTATGGTTTCCTTTGCTGTGCAAAAGCTTTGAAGTTTCATTAGGTCCCATTTGTTAATTTTTGTTTTTATTTCCATTTCTCTAGGAGGTGGGTCAAAAAGGGTCTTGCTGTCATTTATGGCATAGAGTGTTCTGCCTATGTTTTCCTCTAAGAGTTTTACAGTGTCTGGCCTTACATTTAGGTCTTTAATCCATTTTCAGTTTATTTTTGTGTATGGCTTTAGGGAGTGTTCTAATTTCATACTTTTACATCTATCTGTCCAGTTTTCCCAGCACCACTTATTGAAGAGGCTGTTTTTGCTCCACTGTATATTCTTGCCTCCTTTATCAAAGATAAGGTGACCATATGTGTGTGGGTTTATCTCTGGACTTTCTATCCTGTTCCATTGATCTATATTTCTGTTTTTGTGCCAGTACCATACTGTTTTGATTACTGTAGGTTTGTAGTATAGTCTGAAGTCAGGGAGCCTGATTCCTCCAGCTCCGTTTTTCGTTCTCAAGATTGCTTTGGCTATTTGGGGTTTATTGTGTTTCCATACAAATTGTGAATTTTTTTGTTCTATTTCTGTGAAATATGCCAGTGGTAGTTTGATAGGGATTGCATTGAATCTGTAGATTGCTTTGGGTAGTAGAGTCATTTTCACAATGTTGATTCTTCCAATCCAAGAACATGGTATATCTCTCCATCTATTTGTATCATCTTTAATTTCTTTCATCAGTGTCTTATAATTTTCTGCATACAGGTCTTTTGTCTCCTTAGGTAGGTTTATTCCTAGATATTTTATTCTTTTTGTTGCAATGGTAAATGGGAGTGTTTTCTTAATTTCACTTTAAGATTTTTCATCATTAGTGTATAGGGATGCCAGAGATTTCTGTGCATTAATTTTGTATCCTGCTACTTTACCAAAATCATTGATTAGCTCTAGTAATTTTCTGGTAGCATCTATAGGATTCTCTATGTATATCATGTCAGCTGCAAACAGTGAGAGTTTTACTTCTTTTCTGATTTGGATTCCTTTTATTTCTTTTTCTTCTCTGATTGCTGTGGCTAAACTTCCAAAACTATGTTGAATAAGAGTGGTGAGAGTGGGCAACCTTGTCTTGTTCCTGAGCTTAGTGGAGATGGTTTCAGTTTCTCACCATTGAGGACGATGTTGGCTGTAAGTTTGTCATATATGGCCTTTATTATGTTGAGGATAGTTCCCTCTATGCCTACTTTCTGTAGGGTTTCTATCATAAATGGGTGTTGAATTTTGTCGAAAGCTTTCTCTGCATCTATTGAGATGACCATATGGTTTTTCTCCTTCAATTTGTTAATATGGTGTATCACATTGATTGATTTGTGTATGTTGAAGAATCCTTGCATTCCTGGAATAAACGCCACTTGATCATGGTGTATGATCCTTTTAATGTGCTGTTGGATTCTGTTTGCTAGTATTTTGTTGAGGATTTTTGCATCTATGTTCATCAGTGATATTGGCCTGTAGTTCTCTTTCTTTGTGACATCTTTGTCTGGTTTTGGTATCAGGGTGATGGTGGCCTCATAGAATGAGTTTGGGAGTGTTCCTACCTCTGTTATACTTTGGAAGAGTTTGAGAAGGATAGGTGTTAGCTCTTCTCTAAATGTTTGATAGATTCCCCTGTCTAGCCATCTGGTCCTGTGGTTTTGTTTGTTGGAAATTTTTTAATCACAGTTTCAATTTCAGTGCCTGTGATTGGTCTGTTCATATATTCTATTTCTTCCTGGTTCAGTCTCGGCAGGTTGTGCATTTCTAACAATTTGTCCATTTTTTCCAGGTTGTCTGTTTTATTGGCATAGAGTTGCTTGTAGTAACCTCTCATGATCGTATGTATTTCTGCAGTGTCAGTTTTTGCTTCTCCTTTTTCATTTCTAATTCTATTGATTTGAGTCTTCTCCCTTTTTTTCTTGATGAGTCTGGCTAATGGTTTATCAATTTTCTTTATCTTCTTGTTTATCTTCTTCTCAAAGAACCAGCTTTTAGTTTTATTGATCTTTGCTATCATCATTTCCTCCATGTCTTTTTCATTTATATCTGATCTGATTTTTTGATTTCTTTCCTTCTACTAACTTTGGGGTTTTTTTTTTTTGTTCTTATTTCTCTAATTGCTTTAGGTGCATGGTTAGGTTGTTTATTTGAGAGGTTTCCTGTTTCTTAAGGTAAGATTTTATTGCTATAAACTTCCCTCTCAGAACTGCTTTTGCTGCATTCCATAGGTTTTGGTTGGTCGTGTGTCCATTGTCATTTGTTTCTAGGTATTTTTTGATTTCCTCTTTGATTTCTTCAGTGATCACTTGGTTATTAAGTAGTGTATTGTTTAGCCACCATGTGTTTGTATGTTTTACAATTCTTTTCCTGTAATTGATATCTATCCTCATAACGTTGTGGTCAGAAAAGATACTTGATACGATTTCAATTTTCTTAATTTTACCAAGGCTTGGTTTGTGACACAGGATATGATCTATCCTGGAGAATGTTCCATGAGCACTTGAGAAGAATGTGCATTCTGTTGTTTTTGGATGGAATGTCCTATAAATAACAACTAAGTCCATCTTATTTAATGTATCATTTAAAGCTTGTGTTTCCTTATTTATTTTCATTTTGGATGATCTGTCCATTGGTGAAAGTGGGGTGTTAAAGTCCCTTACTAAGATTGTGTTAATGTCGTTTTCACCTTTTATGGCTGTTAGTATTTGCCTTATGTATTGAGGTGCTCCTATATTGTGTGCATAAATATTTACAACTTTTATATCTTCTTGGATTGATCCCTTGGTCATTATGTAGTGTCCTTCTTTGTCTCTTGTAATAGTCTTTCTTTTAAAGTCTATTTTTTCTGATATGAGAATTGCTACTCCAGCTTTCTTTTGCTTTCCATTTGCATGGAATGTATTTTTCCACCCCCTTACTTCCAGTCTGTATGTGTCTCTAGGTCTGAAGTGGGTTTCTTGTAGACAGCATATATATGGGTCTTGTTTTTGTATCCATTCGGCCAGTCTGTGTCTTTTAGTGGGAGCATTTAATCTATTTACATGTAAGGTTATTATCTATATGTATGCTCCTATTACCATCTTCTTAATTGTTTTGGGTTTGTTATTGTAGGTCTTTTCCTTCTGTTGTGTTTCTTGCCTAGAGAAGTTCCTTTAGCATTTGTTGTAAAGCTAGTTTGGTGTGCTGAACTTTCTCAGCTTTTGCTCTCTGTAAATGTTTTAATTTCTCCATCAAATCTGAATGAGATCCTTGCTGGGTAGAGTAATCTTGGTTGTAGATTTTTCTTCTTCATCACTTTAAATATGTCCTGCCACTCCCTTATGGCTTGCAGAGTTTCTGCTGAAAGATCAGCTGTTAACCTTATGGGTATTCCCTTGTGTGTTATTTTTCCCTTGCTGCTTTTAATATGTTTTCTTTGTATTTAATTTTTGATAGTTTGATTAATATGTGGCTTGGTGTGTTTCTCCTTGGATTTATCCTGTATGGGACTCTCTGTGCTTCCTGGACTTGATTAACTATTTCCTTTCCCATATTAGGGAAGTGTTCAACTATAATCTGTTCAAAAATTTTCTCAGTCCCTTTCTTTTTCTCTTCTTCTTCTGGGACCCCTATAATTCGAATGTGGTTGCGTTTAATGTTCTCCCAGAGGTGTCTGAGACTGTCCTCAGTTCTTTTCATTCTTTTTTCTTTATTCTGCTCTGCAGTAGTTATGTCCACTATTTTATCATCCAGGTCACTTATCCATTCTTCTGCCTCAGCTATTCTGCTATTGATCTCTTCTAGATTATTTTTAATTTCATTTATTGTGTTGTTCATCATTGCTTGTTTCCTCTTTAGTTCTTCTAGGTCCTTGTT
This sequence comes from Mesoplodon densirostris, assembly GCF_025265405.1. Classification (NCBI taxonomy): domain Eukaryota; kingdom Metazoa; phylum Chordata; class Mammalia; order Artiodactyla; family Ziphiidae; genus Mesoplodon; species Mesoplodon densirostris. The sequence continues at coordinate 5,757,184 of NC_082665.1, read as the reverse complement.
AAATGTTTCTTGCATTTTGTCTATTCTATTTCCAAGATTTTGGATTTTCTTTACTATCACTTTTCTGAATTCTTTTCCAGGTAGACTGCCTATTTCTTCTTCATTTCATAGGTCTGGTGGGTTTTTACCTTGCTCCTTCATCTGCTGTGTGTTTTTCTGTCTTCTCATTTTGCTTATCTTACTGTGTTTGGGGTCTCCTTTTCACAGGCTGCAGGTATGTAGTTCCCGTTGTTTTTGGTGTCTGTCCCCAGTGGCTAGGGTTTGTTCAGTGGGTTGTGTAGGCTTCCTGGTGGAGGGGACTAGTGCCTGTGTTCTGGTGGATGAGGCTGAATCTTGTCTTTCTGGTGGGCAAGTCCATGTCCGGTGGTGTGTTTTAGGGTGTCTGTGGCCTTATTATGATTTTAGGCCGCCTCTCTTCTAATGGGTGGGGTTGTGTTCCTGTCTTGCTACTTGTTTGGCATAGTGTGTGCAGCACTGTAGCTTGCTGGTCTTTGAGTGAACCTGGGTGTCAGTGTTGAGATGGAGATCGCTGGGAGATTTCCACCGTTTGATATTATGTGGAGCTGGGAGTTCTCTTGTGGACCAGTGTCCTGAAGTTGGCTCTCCCATGTCAGAGGCACAGCACTGACTACTGGCTGCAGCACCAAGTGCCTTTCATCCACATGGCTGAGAATAAAAGGGAGAAAAAGTAGTAAGAAAGAAAGAAGAGGATAAAATAAAATAAAATAAAGTAAGATAAAATAAAATAAAGTTATTAAAATAAAAAATAATTATTAAGAGAAAAAAATTTTTAAAGTAAAACAAAATAAAAAACAAAATTGGATGGATAGAACCCTAGGCCAAATGGTGAAAGCAAATCTATACAGACAAAATCTCCCACAGAAACATAAACATACACAGTCACAAAAGGAGAAAAAGGAAAAAAAAATATATGGAAGAGAGCAATCAAATCAGTAAACAAATCTACCAATGATAATAAGCTCTGAATACTAAACTAAGATAAACATAAAACCAGAAACAAATTAGATGCAGAAAGCAAACTCCAAGTCTACAGTTGCTCCCAAAGTCCACCTCCTCAATTTGGGATGATTCGTTGTCTATTCAGGTATTCCACAGACGCAAGGTACATCAAGTTGATTGCGGAGCTTTAATCTGCTGCTTCTGAGGCTGCTGGGAGAGATTCCCCTTTCTCTTCTTTGTTCACACAGCTCCCGGGGCTCAGCTTTGGATTTGGCTCCACCTCTGCATGTAGGTCACTGGAGGGCGTCTGTTCTTCGCTCAGACAGGACAGGGTTAAAGGAACCGCTGATTCGGGGGCTCTGGCTCGCTCAGGCCGGGAGGAGAGAGGGGCATGGAGTGCGGGGCGAGCCTGTGGCAGCAGAGGCCGGCGTGATGTTGCACCAGCCCGAGGCACACCATGCGCTCTTCTGGGTAAGTTGTCCCTGGATCCCGGGACCCTGGCAGTGGCGGGCTGCACAGGCTCCCGGGAGAGGAGGTGTGGATAGTGAGTGACCTGTGCTCGCACACAGGCTTCTTGGTGGTGGCAGCAGTGGCCTTAGCATCTCATGCCCGTCTCTGGGGTCCATGCTGATAGCCGCAGCTCATGTCCATCTCTGGAGCTCCTTTAAGCGGCTCTCTGAATCCCCTCTCCTCGTGCACCAGGAAACAAAGAGGGAAGAAAAAGTCTCTTGCCTCTTCGACAGCTCCAGACTTTCCCCCAGACTCCCTCCCGGCTATCCATGGTGCACTAACCCATGTAGGTTGTGTTCACGCCGCCAGCCCCAGTCCTCTCCCTGCTCTCCGACTGAAGCCTGAGCCTCAGCTCCCAGCCCCGTCTGCTCCGGCGGGAGAGCAGACAAGCCTCTAGGGCTGGTGAGTGCTGGTCGGCACCGATCCTCTGTGCAGGAATCTCTCTGCTTTGCCCTCCGCACCCCTGTTGCTGTGCTCTCCTCTGCAGCTCCGAAGCTTCCCCCCTCCACCACCCACACGCAGTCTCCGCCCGTGAAGGGGCTTCCTAGTGTGTGTAAACCTTTCCTCCTTCACGGCTCCCTCCCACTGGTGCAGGTCCTGTCCCTATTCTTTTGTCTCTGTTTTTCCTTTTTTCTTTTGCTCTACCCAGGTACGTGGGGGAGTTTCTTGCCTTTTGGGAGGTCTGAGGTCTTCTGTCAGTGTTCAGTAGGTGTTCTGTAGGAGTTGTTCCACGTATAGCAGTATTTCTGATGTATCTGTGGGGAGGAAGGTGATCTCTGCATCTTACTCTTCCGCCATCTTCCTCAGCTCCCGCATCTCTCATTTCTGATGACATTGCTGAAGTGTGAAACATCAGGGCCTACGATGTTAAAAAAAAAAACTTATTCACAGAACAACTCCTTAATCTAGGGAGGTGTGTACTTGGATCTACATGACCAGCACAACTCCTCCAAATCACTGTGCACTTCCTCCCACCCATGTTTCAGGACCCAGTTGGCACTTTAGGACTCAAGCTTCTGTAGCTTCTTCACTTATATCATGTATTTTCTAGTAGTTTTGATCATCAGGTTTTTTACTATGATTGGAAAATAGAAATTTACATTTTTTTTTAATTAAAAAAATACTTTGTCCTGGTCAAGTTCCTCTGCTGGTACCCTTTTCCTGGGTGATGTAGCATCTTGGAGAGCATGTTAACTTTAGAATTTCTATCTGTAGCAATCTACAGCTTAGGAGTCACGTGGGGCTGCAGAGGAGCCATGTCGTGTGATGCCTAGTGATACATCCTATCATTCATTGGAGTTTACTCTGTGCCAGACTCTGTGCTAAGAACAGCACTTTATATGCACAATCCCTCCTCCTCCATTCTCTTTTTGATTCAGTCCAGCTTCTGCCCCTAGCACAGTATGGAATCAGCTCATGTCAAGGTCACCAATGACTACCATTTTGTCAGGATCAAAGACATCCACATGGGTTACCTCACAGGTCCTCTTGGCAGTGTTAGATCAAGTTGACCACTTCCTTCTCTTGGAGGACTTTCTTCTTTGGTTTCCAAGTTGATTCATTTTCTTGATTTTCTTCCTCCCTCAAACTGCCTTCATTATTGCTTGTTTTTACCAGATGACATGTTGGAAAACTCCTGGTGGTTGACTGTCCTTCTTTCTTCATTTATGTTTTCCCCTCAGGTGTTTTTTTATGATCTCATGACTTTGAATAACATCTAAATGCTGATGACTTCCAAATTGATGTTCATCCCTGAATTCTTCCCTGAGCTCTAATCTCATATATGCAACCACCCCCTTGGCATCTCTATTTCAAGGTCTACTAGGCTGCTGAACCCAAAAGTTTAAAACAGAACTTTTGGTCCCTCACTATAAAATGAAAAAAATAATCTAAAAGTAATCCTTGCTTCTTCTCTTTGACACATCCAATTGCATCAGCAAGTCCTGCTAGCTTTCCCTCCACAATGTACTTCCCCAACCCATCCATGTGGCTCATCCCCACAGCTCCCAAGCTGGTCCAAGCCATCATCACTGCCTCTCTAGACAACTGCCCTAGCCTCTTCACTGGTCTCCTTGCTTTCACTCTAGCTCCAGTACTCATCATTCTCCAAATAGCAAGGAGAGACTTTAGAAATGTAAATCAGATAATACTTTTTCCTTTGTTAAAACTATCCAATGACTTCTCATTATGAAATGGAGCAGGACCCTATGGGACCTTCCTGGGAAAAACCCCTGGCCCCCCTGCCCCATGTCCTCTGCCTGCCTCTTGTCTGTAGAAAAACTTAGCCAAAGAATAAATTTAATCAGAGAAGTGAGAAAATGCAGAAGTGAAGGAAAATAGTCAAACAGGACAAAATAATAATAGTTTAGTCATTACACAAAGTGAAGGACTTTTAGTTCCTCCTCAAGGGCTATAGATAATATTCTGAGCCATATCCTTTGAGCTGTTTTGTAGATACTGAAACCTCCACCAGGTGGAAGAAGTTAACTACATGATGACCAGACTGTAGCCATGACATAGCTGCTCCACCTTACACAATTTCAAGAACTGGCCTCAAGGAAATGGGAACAAACCAACCCTGGAACTAAAGATTAACTGTAGTTAAAACAATCAAGATGACACTGATCAGACCATCACATGACCAATTTCAAGAGGACTGTCAGAGCTGACTGTGCTGCTGGGCATGTAGCCCCCTATTTCTGCCTACACACCCCTGAAACTCCCCTTTAAAAGCTATTGTGCCCTAATCAGCAGTGGGGAGCTGGCTATTGGACACGAGTCCAGCTTCTCTCTCAGTTGCCAACCTCTGGAATAAAGCAAGCTTTCCTTTCCTACCAACACTTTTCTCTTGAGTATTGGCTTTGAGCAGTGAGCAGCTGGACCTGAGTTCAGTAACAATTATACTTAAGAAAAAAATCCTCCAAGCTCTCTTAATCTGGCTCTATCTTATTTTTCTGACTTCAGTTGGTACCCCTACCACTTCATCACCCATTGACATACTTATGCACTGGAATACCATGCCACCAACTCCCCGGCATACTTGTCTTCATTGGTCTATTTTGTTTCTATCTCAGGGCCTTTGTACTTGCTGATCCTCTGCCTTGAACACTGTTTCCGCACATCTTCACATCACTCAAGTCTCAGATTCATATCACCTCCTCAGAGAGGACTTCCTTGCCAGCTGAGTCTCAGAGAAGTCCAGTAACTTGTGTGAGGCTGCTCCTCTAGTAAGTAACACGTTTGAGATCTGAGTCCAGGTAATTGAAATCCACATCCTGTGTCTTGACCACCATCTTCTCTGTCTTTATTCTTTCATAGTAGGGGCCAGAGAACACAGTATGATGCAGGGCTTGTTGCAGAAGATACAAGGGATGAAGGGAAGCAAAGGAGATGAATAAGGAAGAAGTGGGCCTGTGAGCATTTTTAACAACAGCAGCAGAACTCAGTAACAGAACAACTGGATGTTGAGTAAAATGAAGAGTAAGACTGTTAACTCCTCAGTACAGCCAAGAATAAGATGCTAGATCATAATTCATAGATTACAAGATCAGGACTACAAAACTAAACTGCTGTCCCCAACTAGAGAATATTATTTATTTCCTAGGAAAATAAAATACAAGTAAGAACCTAACTCATATTTGCATTGTGGTTAGCGCCTTATACTTAGTTTAACATCTTAGTAAATACCCTCAGCAATTTATCACAGTGTGATGGTTATTCTCAAGTAAGTCCTTTAGTTTAACTTTACTATTAAAATAACCCCAGTGGGAACTGGTTTGAGTAGAAATACCTAAAACTGGTGACCAACATTGTCACAGGGTTGGAATTGGAAAAGACCGGGGGAATAATAATAGGAACAGTGAATGTATCAACTCTTGTGTTAGATCATTTAGGTGTTCCTTATGGGTGCATCTTTACCCCAACCTTCCTGGGAGAGAGAAAGACATGAGGTTTCTATGATGGGTCCAAGAAAGATGGTAATTATATAAACACACTGAAACACCAGCATGATCTTTAGAGCATGTCCTGAGCTTAATAGTGTCCTCCCCAAATTCATATCCATCCAGAACATGTGAAGGTGACTTTGTTTGGACTTAGTATCTTTGCAAATATAATAAACTTAAAATTATTTAGTCTTAAGTCCAATATGACTAATGTCCTTACCAAAGGGACAATTTGGACACAGAACCATACACATAGGGAGAAATCCCTGTGAAGACAGAGGAAGAGATTGGAGTGATGCATCTGAAAGTCAAGGAACACCAAGGATTGCTGGCAACCACCAGAAGCTAGAAGAGTTGGAGGGATCCTCTCCTAGGGTCTCCAGAGAGCATGGCTCTATCAATACTTAGATTTCAGAGGTCTGGACTCTAAAACAGTGAGGGAATCTTCCTTTATAAACACCTAGTTTGTAGTAATTTGTTATGGGAGCCTCAAGAAACTAGTACAGTGCATCTAAATAATTAGACATCATCAGATGCTCAATATAAGTAAAAATACCCCATAATCACTTTTTTTTGGTTATTGTTGAACCAACTGATTCTTATTTTAAAACGTGGTTTCTAGTAATTTATATGAAGAGATGGTGCATTCACAGGGTTGTCAATAAAAACTTAAACAGGAATACGTGAAAAGCCTCCCTCCTTTCCCTGCTCCATTTCCCTTCTCCTAGGCAATATTTTTCATTTCTTTCTTGTGTAATCTTCCAGGAGAGTTTTATGCACATACAAATAATTCAAGGGCATATTCTCCCCCCATTTTTAAAGCAAATCATAGCATACTATATACTTTGCTTTGTACCTTGCTTTTTTTCATTCAACTATTTATCTTGGGAAATTTTCCATATGAGTATATAAAGAACATCTTGATTTATTCTTACAGTTGCAACAATTTCCATTGCATGCTTGGAAAGATGATTTATTTAGCTGGTGCTCTCATGATGGCCATTGAGATAGCTTCCAATATTTTGCTGTTATAAATGATCCTGCAACAAATAACTGTATACATATGTAGTTTCATGTGTTTGTGACTATATATGTAGGATAAACTCCACAAAAGTAAAATGACATAATCCTAAGGGCATGTACACTTATTGTTTATAAAAATTGTTTCATTGTGGTAAGATATACATACCATAAAAGTTGCCATTTAAATGATTTTTAAGTGGCACTAAGTATAGTGTACATTTCAGTGGCATTTATGTACATTCACATTGCTGTGCAATTATCACCGCCATCCATCTCTAGAATTTTTCATTTTCACAAACTGAAACTCTATACTCATTAAACACTAACCCCTCATTTTCCCCTTTCCCTAGCTTGGGCAACCACCATTCTACTTATGAATTTGACCACACTTGGTACCTCATACAAGTGGAATCATATAATATTGTCTTTTTGAGCCTGATGGACTTCATTTAGCATAATGTCTTCAAGGTTTTTTCCATGTTGGAGTATGTGTCAGAATTTCTTTCCTTTTTAAGGCTGAAAAATATTGCATCATATGTATATACCACATTTTGTTTATCCATTCATCCATCAATGGACACTTAGGTTGTTTCCCCCTTTTGGTTATTGTAAATAATGGTGCTGTGAACACTGGCATACAAATATGTGTTCGAATCCCTGATTTCAATTCTTTTGGGTCTACACTCAGAATTAGAATTGCTGGATCATATGATACTTCCTTCTTTAAGTTTTTGAGGAAATACTATACTGTTTTCACAGCAGCTGCACCATTTTACATTCCCACCAACAGTGCGCAAGCATTCCAATTTCTCCACATCCTCACCAACACTTGTTATTTTGTTTATTTTTTTTGATAAAAATCATCTTAATGGGTGTGACATGGTATCTTATTCTTATTTTGATTTGCATTTCCCTAATCATTAGTGATATTGAGCATCTCTTCAAGTGCTTATTAACCATTTGAATATCTTCTTTGGAGAAATGTATTTTCAAGTTTTTTACCCACTTTTTAATTGGTTTGTTTATTTTCTTGTTGTTGAGTTCCTTATAATTGCATTTATATATTTAAAAAATCATAATATTTTTGTGCTATTTTTGTCAAACAATATATAACTGGCAGTAGTTATATCATAACCACTTTCCAGTTCATTAATTTAATTAAAATTTAATAAGAAGCTGCTATGTAGTAGTTACTATTCCCAGGTTTATGAAACAAAAATGAATTAGAAATCATCACTGTCTTTGCAGAAGTGGCAGATGAATAAATAAATTATCATAACAGTGTTCAGTAAGGGCTGCCTGTCATGGGGGAACACAAGGAAACTTCTTGGGCATAAATTAAATCAGGAATGTCTTGGGCTCTATTGCATGAGTCCAATAGAAGAATATTACTCTATTAGATAGTCATATATGAGAACCATAAGAAAGGTTATTTGCAATGTCTCCATCCTAAAGTGATCACTTTCCCATAAACTCTTCAGCTACAAAATGGTACAGAAAGTGTGGCATGAAACTCACCAAGTGAACATTACTAGAGTAGAGACTAATTAATCTAATTAATTTTTCTTGAGCACTTACTGTATGCCCAATACTGGGCTAAAGCAGGGTCAGAAAAAAGCTCCTCTGATCTTCTCCATGTCTGCCTTGTACTAATGTCCACCTCCTAGGGCAGGACTGACAAAAATATGGCATGTGGCACCCATGGTGCCTGTTGCATCACTAATTGATGGTGGTCTTTTCCCACTTTGCATATGGCACCCGTGACTCCAGGCAGACACTACCAGCCAATAGGTGTAGGCTCTGGAGACTAGCCCCATTTTCTATTTGGCTGTTGAGGGTCTCTGTGTATAGGAAATTTAGGGGTTCTCTATTAATGTCTACTGTTTCGAGGGGAGAAAAACTGGGGGCTACCGGAAGTGAAATCAGAGAGTCTGTCCTCTCTGGGCCTAGATACTGGTGAGCCAAGGTTGCCACCTCTTTTGTTTCTCTTCCTAAATTTATAATTTCTGTTTTCATATTGCATTTTTTTATATAAATGTATAATTTTATTTTTTCTTCTAGTTTTATTGAGATATAATTGACATACAGCACAGTATAAGTTTAAGGTATACAGCATAATGATTTGACTTACACACATCAGGAAATGATCACCACAGTACGTTTAGCGAACATCCATCTCATATAGATACAAAATTAAAGAAATAGGAAAAAAAAATTTTCACCTGTGATGAGAACATGAGGATTTGCTCTCTTAACAACCTTCAAGTATAACATACAGCAGTGTGAATTATACTTATCATGTTGTTAAAGGTATTTTTTTTCCTACAGGTCTTTCAGAGTTTTTATTTTATTTTTTGCATTTTAAGAGTGAAAAACTCAATGTACTTACCTCTGGAAAAAAAAAACTATTGGAAGGCAAGCTTTGATTTGATTGATTTGACATTTGTTTGCATCTTGTTCATCTTTCTATTCTCAGCGCCTGGGACTTGATAGGGCCTCAGAGAACATGAGCTGGATGAATGACAAGTTACAGGAAGCTGGAGTCTGGAGCCTCCCCATTTGGTGAAATAACTGATGCCCAGGCAAGGAGGAAAACTCTGAGACTCAATGACTGCTCCTTGGGAAGCATCATGCATTCATGCATTCATTCAACAAATGTTCAACCTTTAGACTAGCGGCACAATCCCCAGCCTCTTGGAACTTCCAGTCTAGCAGGGGAGACAGACATTAGACAAATAAACACATAACTATAAACTGATCAATCAGGAAGGATGCAGTCTAGATGGTTCCAGAATTGGCTGGTGCAGAGGTGGGTGGGGCTCTGCGCTCAGTCACTTACTTTGCCGTCCTCTGAGCCCTGACGCAGGTCCCCTGTGGGAGGGACCAAGGGCACAGTGATCAGCTGCCCAGGCTGCCTTAGAGGTCATGGGTTTTTAAGTGCGAATGTCTCTCCTCCACGAGTGAGAGGTCTGTTATCCAACACGCTCCACGGACCCAGCCAGAGGTGAGAACAGAGTGTGTTTTCTAACACCATTAAAATTTTAGCCACTGAGACTCTGGTTCCAAAGAGGCAATAAACTAAATATTTAAGAGCGCTTGAATTAAAATTGACAGAGAGACCCAAAGAAGCCTCTTACTTTGTAATTATAAAAATTAGCATAGCTTCCACTTCATGAAAATGTACACTTACAGGCTTTATTGGTTTTCATTTTATGGTGGCTTAGCTAAATCTGAGCCCTCAGAGTTTGGATTTTTACAAATTTCATAAAAATAGTGACTTCATTCTCTTCTCTTTTTTTAAACATCTTTATTGGAGTATAATTGCCTTACAATGGTGTGTTAGTTTCTGCTTTATAACAAAGTGAATCAGTTATACATTCTCTTCTTTTTAAAGCTTCAATGTCTTTTTATGAAATGATGGGCCAGTTCCCAAATCCTCCTAAGATTTTGGGATGCTTATTCTGTTCGATTGGTTTCCTTTTTTGAGTGCTCTTTTTCTCTTTCTTTCTCTCTCTGTGCAAAATATAAAATTTGAACCCTAAAATAAAATCCCTAAAATTAAACACTAAAGAAAAGTTAGAACCTGTATTTTCTTTACTAACACATTCCATGAAGTATTTGGAGGATAAGACAAAGGAGACCAACTAAAGCCCTCTCTACCAGTAAGGATGTTATGAAGACCCAAATGTTTAAACATTTAGTTGTTAGTAATCTTCCTGTCACGTGACCGCAATATTGATTTCAAGGAAGTCAATACTGTTAGTTTCCCACTTGCTGTTGTACAGTTGAGTTTGCCCCTTGTGTATTTTTCCTGCCTGATCGCTGATGTTTGTGGTTCCCTCATTGCTTCATTGGCTTTGGACAGTGTTTCCCAAATGTTTCTCTCAGTGTTCTCCTTGCAGAAGAGAGAGATGTGTGTCCCTGCAGTTCTGGGGGATAACCCAGAATGACTTACCAAAAGCACAACATTTTTGGGTAATCTCCTATTTCAGTTTCCCACTTACCCCTATGATTTATGTTCTTATCACATTCCCACTTGTTTTAACATAAAAATGTCTATTTCCCCAAACCCTCAAGTCACACTGATGCTTTGGGATGTTGTGTCGAGCAGGTGTGCCCTACAGGGGTGTGTCTGAGGGATGAGGTGTACTTGCCCCAGCTGAGCTGCACAGTGTCTGGGGATGGGATTCAGCATGAGGTGTATTGAGCTTTCCATGCGGCAGGGTAAGGAACAGACACTGACCTTCTCTTGTTGCCCCAAGAGCCTAGCAACTGGTTGTCCTGATGGCTTTTTCAATCTCCTTCTGCATTTCCAAATGCCTTGTCCCTCCTAAGATTTCCTTTATTATCCCAGCTAGAGGAAGAATCTCCCCTTTCTTCAAATCCACGTGGCAAAAGCAAAGCAGAACAAAATGAAAGGAGGAGACAGAATTAGATGGAAAAGGATGGAATTAGTAAATTCTTATTTTGCAATCATGACTATAATGGAATCAGGTGAAGGTGATGGGATGAAAAATTGCTGGGGAACAGGATAGACACATGGTCTCAGGGTAACACTCCCTGTGTTATTCATTAATTACGAGGGGAAACTTCCCTTTCCAGCCCAGCCATCTGTCAGCATCAGGGTCATGGGAAAAGCTGACTTCACCGGCTCTTGCTCTGATGCAAGATGAAGGGCACAGCATCAAATATTTAGCATTCTGGCCCAAGTTGTTTTAACCTGAATCTAACACTGAGGACACAGTCAGACTCAATCAGACTGTAGGACATTCAACAGAGCAACCAGCCTGGCCTCTTAAAAAGGATGTTGCAAACAAAACAAAAATAAAAAACACAGGCAAAGGATCTGTTCTAGGTAAAGGGAGGCCAGAGAGCCATGATAATTAAATACATTTCATGATCCTTGATAAGGTCTCTGAGGGCTGGGACATTTGAATACGGACTGTATATTTGATAATATCATTTATCAGTGTTAAATTTCTTGGATGTGAAAATGAGATTCAAGTTATGTAGAAAAATATCCTTTTCCTTAGAAGAAATATTTGAGGATAAAAGATTTGTGAATGAAGTGTTATGATGACTTCAACTTACTTTCAAATGATAAACAAATAGGGAGGGGGGGACTCAAATGTTGGGAGGATTTAATTGGTGAATTGGGGTCAAACGTACATAGGTGTTTGTTGTAATCTTTGACTTTTTCTGTAAGTTTGAAGTTTTTCAAGCTACTGCAGAAAAACAAATCCACATATCAACATAACCATCTACAACTCTCATTTGGCAATTTTAACCTTGTTTTCTAGTTGTTTGTGGGTGTTCTACTGTCCCTAATGAGATGTTGACTTTTCTAAGATGAAGTCCCATCTTGTACACTCCATAGGCACCCACAGAGGCTAATTCATGGCTTTCCATGCTATATGTGTCCAATAAGTGTTACTTACATGAATGCCAGAGTACTAATCCCTTGTACACTGAATGAATGAATGAATCTCTCTGCTACTCACCCTAGGGCAGTAAAATAGCTCAGTCTCTGTTGCAAAGAGTAAGGAATTTTAACCTTTGAGGGTCATGAGCATCTTGTGAGTGCTTCTGGTATGCAAGCCTCACATTTAGAATGCCAGACTTCTTGGCCTTGAAAGCCTGACCTTCTTCTATACAAGACAATGGGATTTGTGTGTGTGTGCACGCGTGTGTGTGTCTTGTGTGAGGGTGCTGCCCAAATCAGTTGAGAGCTCTGCAATAACGATGCTTTTATAGTAGAGGAGAATGGTACAAAAAGTTTCATATAATAAAGCTCTTATGAAGTGATGTTTTAAGGATATTGGGCATGAACAATAGGAAGGAAATGCACATTGAAGTTAGAGCAATCATACTTTTCAGAATTACATATTTATCCAAGGTTCAGACCGCTGTGTATTTTTCTCATGTTCATTTGATTTGGGAAGCACTGGTTCATCTTCTAGAGGGGCTCGGTGATGGAGAGGAGGGGCTTTACATCTTCACATGGCTTTAACTATGTTTTACTGAACTCATCATGGATGGGGATGGAGGCATAGTTTCTTCACTGAAGGGTCAGGTCGATTTCGGGAGATCGCTCCCCTCCCCTTAAGAGGACGGGCTTTCTTCAGTGTGGTCCCTTCATGAGGCTTGGATGCTGAGAGCCTCCAGGTTGGTCTGGATTCTGGTGGAGAAGGTTACTGCTGCTGAGACCCCAAGGGGAAGGGTCAGCATTGTCCAGGGGATGCTCAGGAAAGCAGACTCCCCACCTCTGGCTTGGTCCAACCACTAGCCAGATGGGCAGTTGACCGCCTTCCTAGCTCACCTGCAAAGCCAGCACCTTGCCAAGGTGAGTGTTATTTCTACTTGGTGACAACGTAGTTGGTCTCACCCAATGAAAGCATGTCATTCCCATTACACGACCTTTCATTGCCCCATGCAAAACAATGAGCCTTGGCATCACTGTGCCCAGGAGTGTCTGGCTTCTTCCCAGGACCAGCTTCCATTACAGGCACTTCCTCGCTGGCTGTGAATGGGTCTCTCTTTGCCCACAGGGAGGAGGACACTGTTCTAATGAGATTGTTTTACTTCCAAATCTTCCCCAGTGATTGCGCAGTGGCAGCCGCACAGGATACAATAAAGTAAGACCATAGTTCTACACTATGTATCACTCTTTGTTGTTGTTTTCCCATTTTGATTCCATTTTGATGTGTTGATTCTACTGTGGGGCATGTAGAGATTCTTCCCTTCTCTGCCCCTTTTGTGGACCAATGGGGCAGGGGAGGAGCAGATGGGTGTAATTCCTCTCTCATTCTGGGTCCCACTGTGTCCCAGTGGTTGACTTCCTTGAATATTTAAATTTTCCTTTATAATCATTTATTTGAACAGGAACCCCATTTGCATGTCTTGAATATGAAAGCAATACAAAAGTGTACACTGAGATGTCTCCAACCAGCCCACCTCCCACCGGCCCTGTGCTCTGCACTTGCCCTCAATGACCATTCTCCACAACACTCTTCCTTCCTGCTCAGCCTGGAAGCTGCCCCATGGACCACACTGACCAGACCTCTTGACTCCATTTAGTCAGAGGGAGATGCTGACAGAGTTTCCTGAAGTTATTGGTCCTGGGTGGTTAACTTCCTCTGCTGTTTTGTTAATCCTGCCTACACTTGGGTACACAGTTTCGACAGAAAACTCTTTTCTGTTAAACCCATCTGAGCGGACCAACAGCTTGTGGTCAGACCCAGATTGACTGAAGGGTGAGAGAGCAGGGCTCAGAGAGGTCACTCGGCTCTCTCAAAGTCACACAGCTCACTTGTGGAGCACAGCTCTGCTATGGACGGGATGCTTGTGTCTTTCCCCATCCCCAAGTCACATATTGAAGCCCTAATTCACAGTGGGATGGTGTTGGGAGGTGGGGCCTTTGGGAGGTGATTAGGGTTAGAAGAGGTCATGAGGGTGGGGTCCGTGATGGGATTAGTGCCCTTATAAGAAGAGAGAGAGACATGAGAGCTCTCCCTCCACAGGCATGCACTAAATAAAGGGCATATAAGGAGGTATGAAGGAGGTGACCTGTGCAAGCCAGGAAGCAGGTTCTCACCAGCACCTGATCTTGGAATTCCAGCCTCCAAAACTGTGAGAAATCAATGTCTGCCTTTTAAGCCACACCTTCTGTGGTATTTTGTGGCCCCAAAACAACCCCAAAAGCCAGGAAGTCATGTGTTTTTGCCTGACTTAGTACATTCTGACTTCCTGAGGAGGGCATTGGGGTCAGCAGCGTTTTGGGTTTCAGCATGAGATGGTCTATGATCAGGAAGAAGCCTTTGCCCCAGCGATGGCTCCGTGGAGAGGCGAGGCCATCAGCAGGAGCCTGCAGGGCGGATTCTCAGAGGGGGCAGTGATGGGGGAGGTGGAGGGGACATCTGGGCAGGGCTTGAGGACAGCTGGTCCAGGTTGGGGGCAGACTCCAGGCTGAGGGACCCGCTCATGGGCACAGAGGGGAGGATCTGTTTGGGCGCGTTTCCCCTCCTTCTGAGCATGAGTGTCTTTGATCGCAGTGGGTGGCTGCACTCTGGCTTCACCTTTGCAAATTTCTCTCCTCTGCCCTTTGGTCTGTAAGGCTCGAGCCCTGGGGAGTCCTCAGTTCTGTGGCCTCAAAATGTGCTGGGGGTCCAGCGGAACAGCTAAAAATGACCTACATTGAGGTCTATCAAGTGAAAGAGGATGTTTTTGTTATATTCGACCCAGGTTCTAATTTATTCATGGGGTGGGTGGCCTCTCAGCATGTTGCCATCTGACACGACTTCACCAGAGGAGCTGAAAGCCTTTGACCTCCCCACAACCCCCATTTTCCCTTCTCAGTGGCTGACTTACTCTTATCAAGTAAACGTTACCAGTTCAATTTTCCATCCAAGGAAAGAAAGGAAGGAAAGAAAAGGCCGGTTCTGAAAAAAGTGAAGAATGTCTCAGAAGGAGAGTTTGGAGAGAAAAAAAAACACAAAGTATAAATAACACAGGAAGAGGGGTAGAGAAACATTTCTCTCCATTGGTCAACTCTGCAGCATGAGGTCTGTTAAGGTGATGAGAGGAGAGGTCGCCTTGTTTTCCTACCGGGGAACATTTTTCTTTGAGCTCTAGCAACCTCTGAATGTGGAGAAAATCCTTCCTGACTTTGTGGTATTCCTACCTGCATTTAGAAAGCCAAGATCTGTGGGGGGAAAATCAGTAATAAACTTAAGAAAAGAATGATCTGGAAGGGAGTCTAGTGCAGGACCAGCTTCCTAAGATGACCAACCTGCCAACAGCTTCCCTTTCTACTGGGGGATGTGCCCCACCTCCTGAAGTTTTCTATAATGGGGACTTTAAATCTTGAATGCTCCAATAGGAGTTGGGTATGGCTGCCCTGACATTCAAGCTTCCTGAAACCCAAAGGGGAGAGTAGGGGCAGAGGTATACTTTTATCATCACCCCTTTTCTAAACTGCAAGAAATAATTATCGAGATCTTTTTAAACACATTAATTCCCTTGCCTGAATAGAGATTGAAATTTGTTAACCAATAATTAATGTCTTTTTTACCTTTTAATGAAAAGTTGACTGCAAGTGGAAAGTGCCAAGGAACTTTCTCCCGCTGTACCCAGGCAATTCACACACTCTGGGCTTTCCTGACCTGCTGGCCAGTTAAAGGGCCAGAAGGTGGCCTTTGTATGCAAGTGATGAGAGACTTGGGAAGCTTGAAGGAACAGTTATTTCTTTTATGCAAAATGATGCAAACGGTAAGGCTGAAACAAGAAAAATGAAAATCATCTCCAAGTCCACAATCCCTTCAGCTACCAATCACAGCCCCACTTCCTTGCTTCTGGAGAGGAGAGGAAGGCTTTGTTTTGTCTTCCTGGGGATGACTGTTGAGTCATCACAGGTGACTTTCTTTAGCTTTCTCCAGCATCTCTCATAAACGGAGGACAGCTGGCCACCATGTTCTAAGGCTCCACTGGGAAGGTGCCTCCATTTCGCTCTTCTGATTGTCAGGAGCTGTCACAGATGGCGTTTAACTAAAATTTCCCCAAAGGATACTGTCTTCCCATCATTGTTTATCCCTTAGTTCATGGCATGTGCTATATATTCTGTCCAAGGTTGGAGGATGGGACACAAAGTCCTTACCTAGAAATTATTATTTTTTATTGTATTTTGCACAATCCAAGTTTAACTTACGTCCTTATAGTGTTCATATTTACCATTTATTGAGCTCTTCTTAAGTGCCAGGCGCAGTGCTAAAGCCCTGGGATGTTGGTCTGAGTCCTATGAAATTGCAGATATTCAACTGCAATTGACCTACAAAACCAGACATTTCCCATGGTTTAACATAATACCTAATTTCACTTAATCCTCACAATACGTTTATAGGGCAAGTGTCATTTAATTAATTTTTTGGATGGTGAGGAACCACAGTTCAGGGAGATTAGGGTATTTGCTTAATCTTGCAGAGCCAGTAGGCTGGCAGAGACAGCTGTCTTATACTAAATAGCTTGCACTATTTTGCACCTTACTTAAGGGCTTGGGAACCATACCTGTGTGTTTCAAGAAGTTTGGACTGAAAATCAGTGCTTTTCAACAGGATGCAGTGCTGTGATCTTAGGAGGTACTTTAAGCAAAGTGGGCAGGTTCAGAGTCACAGTGACCAGGGAGGGGCCCCTTTGACATTTACTGGGTGGGCCAGGGGTGCTAAGCATCCTGTAAAATGTGGCGTGGTCATGACCCAGGATCAGTCATTTTGCTCCAGGGCCAGTTGCTTCCTCTTTAGGAACTTGGGCTCCACGGGGCTTCAACCCTAGGTTTCTTTGGCATTAGAATCCAATCATTCTGAGGCTTCAAAGGGGGCATTTATTTCTGTGAGTAGCTGACGGGCTGTCTGACCAGCCCCCTTTTGTGGATGTGCTGGTCCTGCCAGGCTCAGGGAGGGCTCCTGGGGAACATGATTCTGGTACGTGACCGCATCCCAGGCATAGTTGATTCATCCAGGGGTGTACGCCACACTGTGCTGATTTTTGGGAAATCTGACCACATGTACACACAGAGACCGAATGTGGCTGGAATCACTACACGTGAACTTGGGCTTGCAGTGGTCATCTTCCATCCACATGGGCCTTGAGTAACCGAGAAGCCTAGTTTGCAGTGAAAGAGGGTAGAAGCCAATCAATAGCGCTTCCTGGTTCCCTAGCAGCCTCCATCCCCCACCCCCAGCCTTCTTTGTTCATCCTCATCTTGCCCTTGACTTCTAGGAGGCAGGCTGCTTCCCTGCAATCAATCCTCTTGGGCTTAAGCAAGCTGGATATGGTTGCTATTTTTCAAAACCAAAATAAGCCTAAGCAAGAGGATTCTCTCTGCTCTACCTTTGCACACACAGGGGGATATAAAAATGAGCATGCTTCAGACTCCCTCTTTAGAAAATAAAGTTAAACTTCATGCAAATGTGAAGATGCTCATCTAAATTTGACTCCACAGGAGGTTAATATTTTTAGAGTAGAAAAACTGAGCTTTCATGGATCAAGGTGAATTTTCCATACTTATAGAGGCAAATTACTTGTGACACTGAAAGCTGTTATTAATTAAAACAATTTATAAAGGAAAAATTCTTGGTTTCCCAACTTAAACACATTTATTTTTCTTGAAATCCTTCTTTGAAATCGGTGCTGTTATTTAACTGGAAGTGGATCCAATATTCACCTGTTTATTGTGTGGCTAATTTTAATAAAATGGACAAGCATTAGTATAATTGAGCTACAATTCAAAGTAAGAACATGGGTGCATTCCACATCAAATAACTATGACCTGTGAATGTTTTTCATCTCACTAATTTTTTTGTGGACATGGGGAGCAGCTACTTTCCTTGCCTTCAGATTGTTACTGCTTAAGTATTCTAGCTTAATTATCTTCAAGGTTTCATCTTCATAAAAGTCACCAAACTACTTGGAAGTAATAGTTTCAACATCGACTAACAGAATTATATGTGAAAAAGTTCCATCCTCAGATGCTGAAAGAAATGATGACAGCAGGAGACATCTACACTACACTTCTTTTCTTTTTTTAATTATACATATCAGATCCCATTGTTATGAAAAAATAATATACTTAATTTATTTAAAAAATGGATTGTACCTGTTACACAATGCAAATCAAATTCTCAGCTCATCAGGCACTTAGGGAAATTCTTTGAGATATGAGAATTTTCAGGAACATTTTTTCTGGAGTTGACTTTCAAGGTGAATCATCAGGATTCTAGATAACTTCTAGTGTTTTGGAACTGAATCCAGCTTCTGCAGAGGCCCTGGCTTTGCTCCAGGCCTTGGTCTGGATTCTTCATGTCTGCATCCACTTCATTCATTTATTTGTCCTCCCTCCTTGGGAGGCTGGGGGAAGGGCCTATTGAGTAGGCCCTGGACTTCCCATGATCCCAAACCTCATGATGGCAGGAACATGTAAGAAACAATAGGAAACCAAGACAGGTCACTTCAATTCTCTGAACCTCAGGTTTTTCTTCATATTTAAAACAGGCTAATTATGCCTAGATCATGGAGGGATTAAATGTCATAAGGCAGATGAATGTGCTTTAGAAACCAAAATGAGGCATTGGCAACTGAAACCTTGGTAATGTGATCTCTCTGTGATGCTGAGGGGCCATGAGGTGTATAACCATGGAGCTGAAACACAGGCTGTCCATTGCTTGACTTCTGGTTTCCATGCTGATGCTCTCCCTTTGGTTTTGTGGGTCTTACCCTACTTTCAAAAAGCAAGCAGGTGAGGACAAGAGCCACGCCCACAGACTCCAGAGGTGAGCGGTCTGACTGCTGGCCCCTGGACTAAGGCAGAGTGACACAGTGGTGACCTGAGGCTTTGGAGCGGACGGCCCAGCATTGAAACCAACACTTGTTGGCTCCGGGGTCATGGGCTGTGCTCAGTGGTGGCGAACCTTTCTACCCCACGGTACCACGTACGTCATTGGGATGTGGTGAGAAGTAAATGAGATTGTGTGTGGGAAATGCCGAGTGCAGGAGGCCCTCGGTGGGCGCTGGCCAGTTATGACCCACCCTGCATAATTCCTGCTCCCTGAAAAACCTGTCGTCTCCACCCTGGCCCAGAATAACTCAGGGATGGAGCGGTGACTGGGTGAGCGGGGGGATGAAATAGCCCCGTTATCTCCCCCGGGGGAATGTGTCAGAGATGAGATTCCTTTTTGTCTGCTCTGCAAAACATACTCTTGTTTCCCTGACATCTGGAGGTGAGTGACCCCAGCACTGTCCTGGCCCAGAATGATAACCACCCCATGCATTACACTGGATAGACACAATGGCCGCTAACAGAAGACGCGTTCCTGGCGGGTGTCCTTTGGGTCAGCTTTCAGGCAGATGGCGCTGGTGCCCGTGAAGTCCCTTCTGGTCAACCCCTTACTTAGTTCAGCCTAGTTTCATCTGTAAGAGTTCGCCACACCTAATAGGACAATCCAGGGTCACAGAAGATGCAGCTTTTCCTCTTCAGACCAATGTCCAGAATTGCCTGCCTTTTCTACCTAGCATTGCAACCTGGCCGTCTGACACCGAGTTCCTGACTTCACTGGCCCTGCCTGACCCTTCTCATTTAAAGCACGATGTACGTACACATAACCTCAGACCATTTCCATTCCTTGGCTCTGGGCCTCTTTCCCTCTCCTGCACTCAGTGATTCTTTGGGAGACCTTTTGGGGAACTTCCCCTGGCTCCTCCCTTCCTGTATCTTGACTCCACCCACCCTCTAGTCTCTGCTCATCCTTGGTCCTCCCAGGACAGACTTCACATATGGTGAGTGTCATGCTTCCTCCCCACTGCTGGGCTCCTCCATTCTCCCAGGGATAAAGTCCCTCCCTGTAGCCATTCATCTCATACCCTATATCTCTACCCTCCGCCCCCAGGCTGGTATCTCACATATTTCTGGATGCTCTTTCAATAGTTCACGTACTTCATGAAGTTTTAGGTATTTTTCCATGACCCTGGGGATCAAAGGATGCACATCCTCTGGAAGAATTACATGTCCCTCTGGATCTTATTAAAGGCATTGCTAGTACTGTTAAAGAATATGTGTTTATGGGGGAGTGGGCAGTGAGCTCATCCACATTTTAATATTTTGGGTAAGGGAGTTGCTATAAATGACATTCTGGCTCCTAGACTGTTCAGGCCAAAATAGGACCACTGAGTAGAATATTATCACCCAAAATATTTTTGACTTGTAGGCACCTGTTTGCAAAAGCTATTTTTCATCAGATGAGTGAAAGTTTTTTTTTCTAAGTTCTCTACGTGATGAAAATGGCCTTGCCCTTTGGAATCCAAGTATATGATGGCATTTATGCATTTTTAACCTTCCTTCTCCACAATTATGTCTTAGTCAGAATATCTCATCTATGAGCTTAGTAACTCTGCAGCCACTGTGAGGAGAACATTGCATTCATCCTCCCCACTCGGCCAGCTGCTTAATTAGAGAATTAAATTTTTCTAAAGACTTTATTTCACTGAATTGAACTGACTGAGATTTTTTTCTAATTTTTACTATATTGGTAATAAGTTCTTTGGTGTGATTTAGTATTTGGAATTATTTAAAGCAAGTGTTCATATTAAATGGAGTGAACTTATTTTTTATGCTAATGTTTTACTGTCTTGAAATGACTAAAGTGACAGGAAGGTTTTGCAGGAGATCAAGTGTGGACAACAATTTTGCTTTCATCTTGAAAGATTCTAGCACAATTTCCCAGCATCTATTGACATATGCATTAGGTCCAGAGAGTGGGCACGATATATAATTCTTTCATGACCCATTTAAATGCTGTTTGACTTAGAAGGTGCCACTAGGAATACATTATGATTGTTTACTTTCTGTCTGCCCCTTTCTCCAGCCCTTGGGACACACACACGTGTACACATCGCCCGCCCCCCCCCCAAATCTTTGTCCTGAACAACCCTTGGTACAAGGAAAGGGCTCTATTAAGGGGTTTAAGGGAATGAGACAGTGGAATCCACCAGGTTATACACCCAAGAAGAAAAACCATGATCAAATTTTTAAATTTTACTACCATGTAAACTATTATTTGTTTTTCTCTTGAGGGAAAATAGATGGATTATCTGAACTCAGGGAATTGAAAGTTGTATTGTGGGTGAGTAACAGCAACTAAACCACCTGTTCCCTGGTATTTTTATTTCCGGATCACTTGGGGTGTCTCACGTAGACACTGTCTGAAATGCAAGACTCATTTCATCCCACATGACCCCGAGGACTTCTCCTGGGTGCTCTCGTGATCACGGGCTGACTGTGTGTAGTATTTACGAATCCTCCTAACCCCTCTCTAGCCTCTGACGGACACTTCCCCCGATACCAGTGAGTCCAGGCATGTTATCGTTACAGGCTGCCATGCAGTCAGCACACACATTTTGGAGTCATGCTGCTTGTATCTAAAAACAAACCTTTACAGTTACTAACTGTGGGACTTCAGGCAAATTACCAATTTCTCTGAACCACAGATTCTTTATCTGAAAAAATGAGCTTAATAGAATTCCCTACCTTATTCAGTTTTGTGAGCACTAAATGTAATGAGGCACCTAAGGGGCTATCCAGGCGGGCTTTATCAGGAGGCAGAAATCACACCAGTTTTTGCTCAGATTGGAGTTGGTATAAAAATTGATAATGAGTAAAGTTGTTGACTAGCAACTAGCAAAAAGAAAGCATTAAGGTGTCCTAGAGGAAGCAAGTATGGGAAGCAGCTCCCACCCTTGGGGCTGAGGGAACAAAGGGAAGAATTGGGATTATTAAAACTTAGAAGCTTAGAGGAAGGGCCTCGTGGAGCTGAGGTTCAGACCTCAGGACGGGGGTGCAGCGTGGCTCGGGCTGGTGTGTCTGGAAGGAGCCCGGTGAGGCTTGTTCTGCAAATATAGGCAAAACCACCAAGGAGATCCAGCCAGGAGGAGTTGCACTGCTGGGGTGAAGAGGTGCTGCCACCGAGAGGAACAGCAATCAAGCAGGAAGAGCAAGAAAGAAACGGGAAGGAACACATCTCTCCTCCCTCCTCCATCCTTGAAGCATCCGTCCCGTGCTCCCTCTTGGCTGATTCTGGAAATGAGTGGCTGGCCAAGCTGAAATGTGTATTGCAGAGCCCCACATAAAGGATCGTGGAGCAGAGATATAGGAGGGAGAGCCTACTAATTCCATCCCCTTTGTGATCAGTTTCTATGAAGTGAATGAATTGTATTTTCCTGCTTTTTTTGGTATGCCTGGTGATTTTTTGAGGCCAGACACTATGAATATCAGATTGTCGGGTGCTGGATTTTACTTCATTCTTTCAAAGAGTGTTGGGTTATTTTTCTGGTACATGAGTAAGTCACCTTGGGATTGGTCTGAGTCTTTTAAGGCTTGCTGTCAGGCTTTGTTATGTGAGCCAAGAACAACCTTTACTCTGGGACTAGTTTAACGCTGTTACTAAGCCATGGGCCGTTGAGGTCTTGACCCAATGCCCAAGATTGCTCCTCTTTGCCTGGTGGGAACAGGCATGGTTTCCAGTTCTGTGGGACCTCCAGGGATTCTTCAGGGGCTCTTCCCCAGTGCTGGGAGGTTTCTTCCACTTTGGCATCAGGGAGTGACTTTTGCATAGATCACTGTTCAGTCCAAGATTCAAGGGAAACTGCAGATCTCTGCAGCTCTCTCTCTGCCGCAGCCTCTTTTCTGCTTTTCGATCTTGCAAACCTCAGTCTCCCTGGTGCCCTTGGCTTCACGCTTAGTCTTCAATTCCTAATTAATCACCCCAGCCTTGCCTTATTTTTCTCCAAAGCCTTGATTTCCCCAGCAACAGCCATCTCATTCTGCTGTCCTTATGTTACACTTTCCTACCTATTTCTCGAAAGCCTGACACACGTCTCCTTACCTTGCATGCTCGCTTCTGCAGGGGTAGCACCCCACCTCACCAGGGTGAACGTTTCAGCCACCATGTGGCTGCACCCCAGGGGCCTCCACGCTCCACCTGCTGCCATTGGGGGTTCTCCTGGCCAGCTGGCCAGCAGGTGGTCCAGCTCCCAACCCCAGGTCAGGTTCTGCCTTCTCCCATCACAACTGTCTGTGTCAGGTCGTACCTGTAAGTAGACTCTGAGGTGGAGGTTAAAATATTCGCCGGGTGATCGAGCGGGTGTCCTGTCATCATAGTCATGTGGGAGTTGTGAGTGAAAAAGGGCTGCCTGGCATATCAGTAAACAAAAGATGTTGCAGCCACCACACTACTACAGCCACCCCATCGGTGAGCCCTGAGGGAACTCAGAAGGGAGACAAATGGGCTGCCCACTGCCCAGCTCTCAGCCACTGCAGCCGCCCCCAGCTGTGCACTGTGAGGGGATTCAGGACAGAGAAAAGCAGGATACTGGCCCTAGATGGTTAGGTGCATATCAAAGGAGTGATTTCAATAAGCCCAGACTCTTGCATCTCCCCATACATAGAAAGGCGCTAAAGTCATTAACTTGAGATGTCTGGTTTTCTTTAAGTAACAGTAATCTTTTGATGTTCTCACTACCTGGTTTTTGTTGCAAAACCTCCTGTATATCCTGGCTCCTCCCTGACCTCTTCAGAGCAGTCCTTCAGGGTGATCTGAGATGCTGCGCCCCAGGCTTAAATCCTCACCTTTGCCTGCCAAACAAAATGTCATTCTCAACTTTCAGGTTGTGCTTTTCTTTTCTCCGGTCGACAGAGTGGAGGCCAGGGTGGAGCAGACGGGGAATGTGGGCTGTGATTCCAGCAGGTCCCACAGGAGGCTTCAGAGCTGGGATGGATAACCCTGAGGAATTGCCCTGAATTGTGGCAACGGGGCCAGGCCTTTGTTGGATGTGGGTGTGTCTCCAGCATGGCATAGCGGCTTTGGTTGAGGCAGCTCCCTTGGCTTGAGAGCAGGCTCCCCGGGGGACTGAGTACAGGGCTGAGTCCATCACCATCACTGACACTCAGCAGCCAGGGAATCAAGGCTTCCATCTTGGGAGATCGAGGGTCTGGGGTGGCCACTGGAGCGTCCTCCATAGAAAGAACCTCAGTCACGGTCCAGTGTCCAAGTCTGCTTGAGCTTCCATAACACAGGACCACACACTGGGCGGCTTAAACAACCGACATTTATTATCTCACTGTCTGGAGGCTGGAAGTCCAAGATCAAAGTGCCAGTAGGGTTGGTCTCCTGGGATCTCTCTCCTTGGCTTGTAGATGCCATTTTCTCCCTGTGGCCTCATGAGGTCATCCCTCTGTGTGTGTTTTTGTCCTAATCTCCTCTTCTCATAAGGACTCCAGCCATATTAGATTAGGGTCCACCCATATGACTTCATTTCACCTATATTATGTCATTAAAAGCCCCATCTTCAAGTACAGTCACATGAGTGTTAGGACTTCAATGTATGAATTGGGGTTTGGGGCGGGGAATGGGGACCACAATTCAGCCTGTAACGCCGGACAAGTGGGATGGCTCTGCAGAATCACTGATTTGAAAATGTGAGTACAGTTGTTGGAGGATGAATTGGAGGAGTTCATCTGTGTAGGAAGGAAAGACAGGGAGAATAATTAAGGACTCAACAAAGCACGATTCTGAACGCTGTCACAGCCTCTGAGATGGGACAGCCCTCCCAGCAGGCCCCAACGTTGGCCTTCTGAGAAGGGGCTCTTTGAATACAAACACCCACTGACCTTTCCATCAAAGAGCACGCTGCAGGGTGTGGCACGCTGGCTCTGGGAGCTGTCCAGGAGGCCTCATCCCGGGGACTGACTTGGACATTTAATTGGGCTAAAAGGGACCACAGGTTATAAGAAGACCTTTTCATCTATAAAGAGGGAGTGATTTAAAAGTTTTTTTTTAATTTTAAAGATTTTTTATGATGTGGACCATTTTTAAAGTCTTTATTGAATTTGTTACAATATTGCTTTGGTTTTATGTTTTGGTGTTTTGTCCATGAGGCATGTGGGATCTTAGCTCCCCGACTAGGGATCGAACCCTCACCCCCTGCATTGGAAGGTGAAGTCTTAACCACTGGACCGTTAGGGAAGTCCCTAAACTGGGAGTGATTTAAACCTTGAGAATAGTAGCAGCTTCAGGTAAGACTGTTGCACTTGAAATTAGAAGAAGAGACAAGAGGGAGGGTCCACAGAACCGTGGCAGAGGGTTTTGACCCGCATGTGTCCGTCTCCCGTATAATCCCCCTTTCTCTTCTGCTGGTGGAGCCTTTTGTAAATAAAGAGTGACCTCACCAAGGGTCAAGGTGGGGTGGGAGGTTGGATCAGTAAACTCAAGTTCTTTTAGCTGAGACAGAGAGATATGGGGTGGGTGGGAGAGAAGAGAAAGCTCAAAGATAACAAACTTGCAATGCCTTCCAGAAATAATAAAATGTACACATATATCATCCAGAGTGGCCAGTTAAGGGTGACCTCTAGAGCAGGGGTCCTGAACCCCCAGGCTGTGGACCAGTACCGGTCCACGGTCTGTTAGGAACCGGGCCGTACAGCAGGAGGTGAGCAGTGAGCGAGTGAAGCTTCACTGCCGCTCCCTATCGCTCGCATTACCGCTGGAACCATCCCTGCCCCCCGCTCACCTCCCACCCCACCACCAGTCCGTAGAAAAATTGTCTTCCACTAAACTGGCCTCTGGTGCCAAAAGGGTTGGGGACCGTTGCTCTAGAGCACAGAAGGTGGGGAACCCACGTGTTGGGCAGGGGCGAAGTAGCAGAGGCAGGACGGCAGCAGTGCGATATTTGCTAAAACCTTGGAAGGCCATGACCGAATATTTCTATTAATCTATTTTTTCTTTAAAAAGGCAGTAAAACACAGTCATGGAGGTTTACCACAAGTCAATCTCTTGCCAGAAATTAATTAATTAATTAATTAATTAATTTACAGCAGATCCTTGTTGGTTATCTATTTTAAATATAGCAGTGTGTACATGCCAAGCCCAAACTCCCTAATTATCCCGACCCACCTCACCCTTCCACTATTCCCCCTTGGTAACCATAAGTTCATTCTCTAAGTCTGTGAGTCTGTTTCTGTTTTGTAAAAAAAGTTCATTTGTATCATATTTTTAGATTCCACACATGTGATATCATATGATATTTTTCTTTCTCTGTCTGACTTACTTCACTTAGTATGATAATCTCCAGGTCCATCCATGTTGCTGCAAATGGCATTATTTCATTCTTTGTAATGGCCAGCAATTTTTTGAAATGTTTTAAAAAGTTGTCTTAATAACATAGAGATTTTTGAAATATCCTCTTTTCTCCTTTTCAAAAGAGAAAATTCTTACACATTAGCTTTGGAAAGTGAATCTAATTTTATAGAGAAAAAAAGTTTTCTTTATATAGCAACATTCACACTTAGTGACCAATAGGATACTTATTTGTTGGAAAGTAGTGTTGGGAGCTGACACCATGCTGGGCGGGGGCAGTGGAAGAGTGTATTGGGTGGGATGGTGTCATTCTCTTCCAAGAGACTTAAAGCCAAGGAGAGACTAGATTTGTGTAAACAGCAAACACATGAATGAAGCATTATGATAAAGAAATGTCTCTAGGAGAATTTTGTAGAATTAGGTTGCATTTCCACTTTTGTAGATACAACCAGGGTAGCCTCCCAGCTCTGGACCATGTGACATCCAGAGGTTGGCAGAGGGCTGGGATCTGTAGGAGGGATAAGAATTCAAGGCAGCAGAAAACAAGGTGGGGGATCAAAGACAGGAGCCCGCTGGGTCTGCCCATTAGGGTGGGGATGCTGAGACTTGGGGGTGGAGACCTATAGTCCCCAAGGGACCAGTGTTGGCTTCTGTTTGGGGAGCAGTAAAGGCAGAAGGGAGGGGGAAAACCAGTCACTGATGCTGAGCTGGTGAATCCTCCATCATGGGAGGATGATCACGTTCTCTGTCCTGAAGCCTTTCATGTTCAGGGATTAGGACAACACTGCAGCTGCACATGGAGTTCACAGAAAGCCACAAAGGATGAAGCAGTAGAGAAGCAAAGGTGGAGAAATGAAAGAGGAGGTGGATATTTTTAAAAGTCCCACATCTCCCGCCATTGTACGCAAGTGATGCATTGCGTCTGAAAGTCTGAGGAAAAGCCTTAGGTCATGAATATAGAGTATCCCTCTAAGTAAGCCCAAAGGAAGATGTGAAAGACTGCGTGGTCCAACTCTGCACCTGCAGGCAGGATCACACTTCCAAGAAGATGAAAATAATCTATCCATATTGTATATTTTTTCATAAATTATAGAACCACATGTCTGTATTTTAATTCAGCCAGGCTGAAGAATTCCCCCAGGTCTAATATAGGAAGCTGTCGATCTAATTCTCCTGAAGTTCCTTCAAAATTTATTTCCCAGCTCAATATAGTTAGTGTATATATTTTTGCTTACGTTGGAAGATGTCAGGTTTTAATACTTCTATATTACCAGTGGAGCAAATGAGACGCTGGGGAATGCAGGGGCTTGGCCAAGGTCATAGGGAAAACGATTGCTCCTGTCAGGGATTAAAGTTCTAAGCTTCCGGTTCCTGGCTCCATCTATCATGTAATATGGTGTTTGGCTGATCTGAGGAGGGTCATAGGATAAGAATGTGTTGAAGCTGTTTAAATAACACTGGTCCATGTAAGAGTCAGCAATGTCTGTGCACATCCTAACAGGAGGTAAGGGGAGTGGGGGTAGGTGGCAAGATGGAGCCTGGGAAGTTTGGAAGGAGTGAGTCAGTGATGTGTGTGTGTGTGTGTGTGTGTGTGTGTGTGTCCTATCACTGCTTCAAGCAGTGATTCTCAAAACTGACTGCTTATCAGAATGACCTGGCAAGGTTTAAAGACCATCCGTTTATTGTTTATTACCCTTGTCCTTGGGGAGTCCAAGATGAGGACCTTTGCCATCCTTGGTCTCATGGCTGGTTGGGGCACCAGTGCCCCAAGAGCATGGATGGGGCTGGCTGAGATTTGTGGTGCAAGAGCCCACCTGGGCATGTGACAGAGGAGCACTCAGTGTCAGGGTGCTCGTTGAACTGGCCGCGAGCATCGTGGACATGTGTGGGGCGCACAGGCAGATGCGTCCTGTGTCAGCCATGGGCACTGATTTCCCACGGGCAGCTTGCTTCTCCCTCTGTGGCCACACTCAGCATTTGCCTTGTGTTTTCTTTTTTTTTTTTTAACATCTTTATGGGAGTTTAATTGCTTTACAATGGTGTGTTAGTTTCTGCTTTATAACAAAGTGAATCAGTTACACATAAACATATGTTCCCATATCTCTTCCCTCTTGTGTCAACCTCCCTCCCACCCTCCTTATCCCACCCCTCTAGGTGGTCACAAAGCACCAAGCTGATCTCCCTGTGCTACGCGGCTGCTTCTCACTAGCTATCTATTTTACGTTTGGTAGTATTTATATGTCCATGCCACTCTCTCACTTTGTCCCAGCTTACCCTTCCCCCTCCCCGTATCCTCAAGTCCATTCTCTAGTAGGTCTGTGTCCTTATTCCCATCGTGATCCTAGGTTCTTCATGATCCATTAAAAAATTTTTTTTTTAGATTCCATATATATGTGTTAGCATACGGTATTTGCTTTTCTCTTTCTGACTTACTTCACTCTGTATGACAGACTCTAGGTCCATCCATCTCACTACAAATAATTCAATTTCGCTTCTTTTATGGCTCAGTAATATCCCATTGTATATATGTGCCACATCTTCTTTATCCATTCATCTGTTGATGGACAATTAGGTTGCTTCCATGTCCTGGCTATTGTAAATACAGCTGCAATGAAAATTTTGGTACATGACTCTTTTTGAATTATGGTTTTCTCAGGGTATATGCCCAGTAGTGGGATTGTTGGGTCATATGGTAGTTCTATTTTTAGTTTTTTAAAGAACCTCCATACTGTTCTCCACAGTGACTGTATCAATTTACACTCCCACCAACAGTGCAAGAGGGTTCCCTTTTCTCCATACCCTCTCCAGCATTTATTGTTTGTAGATTTTTTGATGATGGTCATTCTGACCAGTGTGAAATGATATCTCACTGTAGTTTTGACTTGCATTTCTCCAATGATTAATGATGTTGACCATTCTTTCATGCATTTGTTGGCAATCTGTATATCTTCTTTGGAGAAATGTCTGTTTAGGTCTTCTGCCCATTTTTGGGTTGGGTTGTTTGTTTTTTTGTTATTGAGCTGCATGTGCTGCTTGTAAATCTTGGAGATGAATTCTTTGTCAGTTGCTTCATTTGCAAATATTTTCTCCCATTCTGAGGGTTGTCTTTTCATCTTGTTTATGGTTTCCTTTGCTGTACAAAAGCTTTTAAGTTTCATTAGGTCCCATTGGTTTATTTTTGTTTTTATTTGCATTTCTCTGGGAGGTGGGTCAAAAAGGATCTTGCTGTGATTTATGTCATAGAGTGTTCTGCTTAGGTTTTCTTCTAAGAGTTTGATAGTGTCTGGCCTTACATTTAGGTCTTTAATCCATTTTCAGTTTATTTTTGTGCATGGTGTTAGGGAGTGTTATAATTTCATTCTTTTACATGTAGCTGTCCAGTTTTCGCAGAACCTCTTATTGAAGAGGCTGTCTTTTATCCAGTGTACATTCTTGCGTCCTTTATCAAAGATAAGGTGACCATATGTGTGTGGGTTTATCTCTGGGCTTTTTATCCTGTTCCATTGATCTATCTTTCTGTTTTTGTGCCAGAACCATGCTGTCTTGATTACTGCAGCTTTGTAGTATAGTCTGAAGTCAGGGAGCCTGATTCATCCAGCTCCATTTTTCTTTCTCAAGATTGCTTTGGCTATTCAGAGTCTTTTGTGTTTCCATACAAATTGTGAAATTTTTTGTTCTAGTTCTGTGCAAAATGCCATTGGTAGTTTGATAGGGATTGCATTGAATCTGTAGATTGCTTTGGGTAGTAGAGTCATTTTCACAATGTTGATTCTTCCAATCCAAGAACATGGTATATCTCTCCATCTATTTGTATCATCTTTAATTTCTTTCATCAGTGTCTTATAATTTTCTGCATACAGGTTTTTGTCTCCTTAGGTAGGTTTATTCCTAGACATTTTATTCTTTTTTTTGCAATGGTAGTGTTTTCTTAATTTCACTTTCAGATTTTTCATCATTAGTGTATAGGAATGCCAGAGATTTCTGTGCATTAATTTTGTATCCTGCTACTTTACCAAATTCATTGATTAGCTCTAGTAGTGTTCTGGTGGCATCTTTAGGACTCTCTACATATAGTATCATGTCATCTGCATACAGTGAAAGCTTTACTTCTTCTTTTCCAATTTGGATTCCTTTTGTTTCCTTTTCTTCTCTGATTGCTGTGGCTAAAACTTCCAAAACTATGTTGAATAATAGTGCTGACTGTGGCCAACCTTGCCTTGTTCCTGATCTTAGTGGAAATGGTTTCAGTTTTTCACCATTGAGAATGATGTTGCCTGTTGGTTTGTCATTTCCATTTTATTGGCATATAGTTGCTTGTAGTAATCTCTCTTGATCCTTTGTATTTCTGCAGTGTCAGTTGTTACTTCTCCTTTTCCATTTCTAATTCTATTGATTTGAGTCTTCTCCCTTTTTTTCTTGATGAGTCTGGCTAATGGGTTATCCATTTTATTTATCTTCTCAAAGAACCAACTTTTAGTTTTATTGATCTTTACTATTGTTCCCTTCATTCCTTTTTCATTTATTTCTGATCTGATCTTTATGATTTCTTTCCTTCTGCTAACTTTGGGGGTTTTTGGTTCTTCTTTATCTAATTGCTTTAGGTGTAATGTTAGGTTGTTTATTTGAGTTCTTTCTTGTTTCTTAAGGACGGTTGTATTGCTATAAACTTCCTTCTTAGAACTGCTTTTGATGCATCCCATAGATTTTGGGTCATCGTGTTTTCATTTTCATTTGTTTCTAGGTATTGTTTGATTTCCTCTTTGATTTCTTCAGTGATCTCTTGGGTATTAAGTAGTGCATTGTTTAGCCTCCATGTATTTGTATTTTTTTTACAGAGTTTTTCCTGTAATTGATATCTAGTGTCATAGCACTGTGGTTGAAAAAGATACCTAATAATATTTCAATTTTCTTAAATGTACCAAGGCTTGATTTTTGACCCAAGGTATTCTCTATCCTGGAGAATGTTCCATGAGCACTTGAGAAGAATGTGCATTCTGTTGTTTTGGGATGGAATGTCCTATAAATATCAGTTAAGTCCATCTTGTTTAATGTGTCATTTAAAGCTTATGTTTCCTTATTTATTTTCATTTTGGATGACCTGTCCATTGGTGAAAGTGGGGTGTTAAAGTCCCCTACTCTGATTGTGTTACTGTCAATTTCCCCTTTTATGGCTGTTAGTATTTGCCTTATGTATTGAGGTCCTCCTATGTTGGGTGCATAAATATTTACAATTGTTATATCTTCTTCTTGAATCGATCCCTTGATCATTATGTAGTGTCCTTCTTTGTCTCTTGTAATAGTCTTTAGTTTCAAGTCTATTTTGTCTGATATGAGAATTGCTACTCCAGCTTTCTTCTGATTTCCATTTGCATGGAATATCTTTTTCCATCCCCTCACTTTCACTTTCATTCTGTATGTCTCCTTAAGTCTGAAGTGGGTCTCTTGTAGAAAGCATATATATGGGTCTTGTTTTTGTATCCATTCAGCCAGTCTGTGTCTTTTGGTGGGAGCATTTAATCCATTTACATTTAAGGTGATTATTGATATGTATGTTCCTATTCACATTTTCTTAATTGTTTTGGGTTCGTTATTGTAGGTCTTTTCCTTCTCTTGTGTTTCCTGCCTAGAGAAGTTCCTTTAGCATTTGTTGTAAAGTTGTTTTGGTGGTGCTGAATTCTCTTAGCTTTTGCTTGTCTGTAAAGATTTTAATTTCTCCATCAAATCTGAATGAGATCCTTCCTGGGTAGAGAAATCTTGGTAGTAGGTTTTTGGCTTTCATCACTTTAAATATGTCTTGTCACTCCCTTCTGACTTGCAGAGTGTCTGCTGAAAAATCAGCTGTTAACCTTATAGGGATTCCCTTGTGTGTTATTTGTTGTTTTCCCCTTGCTGCTTTTAATATTTTTTCTTTGTATTTAATTTTTGATAGTTTGATGAATATGTGCCTTGGTTCGTTTCTCCTTGGATTTATCCTGTATGGGACTCTGTGTGCTTCCTGGACTTGATTAACTATTTCCTTTCCCATATTAGGGAAGTTTTCAACTATAATCTGTTCAAAAATTTTCTCAGTCCATTTCTTTTTCTCTTCTTCTTCTGGGACCCCTATAATTCGAATGTTGGTGTGTTTAATGTTGTCCCAGAAGTGTCTGACACTGTGCTCAATCCTTTTCATTCTTTTTTCTTTATTCTGCTCTGCAGTAGTTATTTCCACTACATTATCTTCCAGGTCAGTTACCCGTTCTTCTGCCTCAGTTATTCTGCTATTTATCCCTCCTAGGGTATTTTTATTTTCATTTATTGTGTTGTTCATCACTGTTTGTGTGCTCTTTAGTTCTTGTAGGTCCTTGTTAAACGTTTCTTGTATTTTCTCCATTCTATTTCCAAGATTTTGGATCATCTTTACTATCATTGTTCTGAATTTTTTCAGGTAGACTGCCTATTTCCTCTTCATTTGTTAAGTCTGGTGGGTTTTTGCATTGCTCCTTCATCTGCTGTATGTTTCTCTGTCTTCTCATTTTGCTTAACTTCCTGTGTTTGGGGTCTCCTTTTGCAGGCTGCAGGTTTGTAGTTCCCGTTGTTTTTGGTGTGTTTCCCCAGTGGCTATGCTTGGTTCACTGGGCTGTGTAGGCTTCCTGGTGGAGGGGACTAGTGCCTGTGTTCTGGTGAATGAGGCTGGATCTTGTCTTTCTGGTGGGCAGGTCCATGTCTGGTGGTGTGTTTTGGGGTGTTTGTGGACTTATTATGATTTTAGGCTGCCTCTCTGCTAATGGGTGGGGTTGTGTTCCTGTCTTGCTAGTTGTTTGGCATAGGGTGTACTGCACTGTAGCTTGCTGGTCATTGAGTGGAGCTCGGTCTTGGCATTGAGATGGAGATCCCTGGGAGATTTTTTCTGTTTGATATTATGTGGAGCTGGGAGGTCTCTTGTGGGCCTGTGTCCTGAAGTTGGCTCTCCCACCTCAGAGGCACAGCCCTGATGCCTGGCTGGAGCACCAAGAGCCTGTCATCCACATGGCTCAGAATAAAAGTGAGAAAAAAAAGAAGGAAAGAAAGAAGAAGATTACATAAAATAAAATAAAGTTATTAAAATAAAAAATAATTATAAAAACAATTTTTTAAGTAGTAAAAAAAAAAGAAACAAGAGAGCAACCAAACCAAAAACAAATCCACCAATGATAACAAGCACTAAAAACTATACTAAAAAAACAAACAAACACAAAAAACCTGACAGACAGAACCCTAGGACAAATGGTAGAAGCAAAGCTATACAGACAAAATCACACACAGAAGCATACACATACAAACTCAAAAAAAGAGAAAAAGGGGAAAAATTATATATCGTTGCTCTCAAAGTCCACCTCTTCAATTTGGGATGATTCGTTGTCTATTCAGGTATTCCACAGACGCAGGGTACATCAAGTTGATTGTGGAGCTTTAATCCGCTGCTCCCGAGGCTGCTGGGAGAAATTTCCCTTCTCTTCTTTGTTCACACAGCTTCCAGGGTTCAGCTTCGGATCTGGCCCTGCCTCTACGTGTAGGTCGCCTGAGGGCGTCTGTTCACGCCCAGACAGGCCAGAGTTAAAGGAGCAGCTGATTCGGGGGCTGTGGCTCACTCAGGCCGGGGGGAGGGAGGGGTATGGATGTGGGGTGAGCTTGCAGCGGCAGAGGCTGGCATGACGTTGCACCAGCCCGAGGTGCACCGTGCGCTCTCCTGGGGAAGTTGTCCCTGGATCCCGGGACCTTGGCAGTGGCGGGCTGCACAGGCTCCCCGGAAGGGGGGTGTGGATAGTGACCTGTGCTCGCACACAGGCTTCTTGGTGGCAGCGGCAGCAGCCTTAGCATTTCATGCCCGTCTCTGGGGTCCGCACTGATAGCCGCAGCTCGCCCCTATGTCTGGAGCTCATTAAGGCAGCACTCTGAATTCTCTCTCCTCGCACACCCCGAAACAATGGTCTCTTGCCTCTTAGGCAGCTCCAGACTTTTTCCCGGACTCCCTCTGGCTAGACATGGTGCACTAGTCCCTCCAGGCTGTGTTCACACAGCAACCCCAGTCCTCTCCCTGGGATCCAACCAAAGCCCGAGCCTCAGCTCCCAGCCTCGCCTGCCCTGACGGGTGAGCAGACAAGCCTCTCGGGCTGGTGAGTGCCGGTCGGCACCGATCCTCAGTGTGGGCATCTCTCCGCTTTGCCCTCCACACCCCTGTTGCTGTGCTCTCCTCTGCGGCTCCGAAGCTCCGCCCTCCACCACCCACAGTCTCCGCCCTCGAAGGGGCTCCTAGTGTGTGGAAACCTTTCCTCCTTCACTGCTCCCTCCCACTGGTGCAGGTCCCATCCCTATTCTTTTGTCTCTGTTTTTTCATTTTTCTTTTGCCCTACCCAGGTACGTGGGGAGTTTCTTGCCTTTTGGAGGTCTGAGGTTTTCTGCCAGCATTCAGTAGGTGTTCTGTAGGAGTTGTTCCACATATAGAACAACTACATATTGTTTCACATGTATTTCTGATGTATTTGTGGGGAGGTAGGTGATCTCCATGTCTTACTCTTCAGCCATCTTGAAGCCGTGTCTGCCTTGTGTTTTCTAAAACAGACACAACCTCACAACTTATTAACAAGAGATAACTGCTTTTCTAAAGATGCCCTGGGGAATGAATAGTGTTAAATTGTGTGTGACAGGGCAAACACTGATGAAATCCCCTTTAAGGTCCTTCTAGCCTTTCCCCAAAAGTCCTCTCCAAGTGCTTGCTAGGTTTTCTATATGTTTGCTTGAGTTATCATAACAAAGCACTGCAGGATGGGAGGCTTAACCAATAGAAAGTTACTTTCTCTCAGTTCTGGGGGCTGGAAGTCCAATATCAAGGTATTGGCAGGGTTGGTTTCTCCTGAGGCCTTTCTCCTTGTGTTATAGATGGACATCTTCTCCCTGTGTCCTCACATCTTCTTCCCTCTGTAATGGGACTGTGTCCAAATTTCCTCTTCTTATAAGTCACCAGTCCTATTGGACTTGGAACTATCCATATGACCTCATTTTACCTTAATTACCTCTTTTAAGACCCTATCTCCAAATACAGTCACATTTGGAGGTATGATGGGTTAGAACCTTGATACATGAATTTTGTGGGGGACACAATTCAGCCTATAACATCATCCATCCATAACCTTTATACCCCACCCCCCCAGTTTGTCCCAATCAATTGCACGCTCTACTCAGTAAAGCCACAGCCCACACTCTGTGCACCACCAATCCTGGCCCCTCCCCTTGGGAACCCCCGCTACAGTGTACTTACTGATCCCTAAACCTCAAGCTGTTGCAATTCTATACGTGTGTCTGTGGGAGGAGAAAATCCGTGTCTGCACCAGAGCCAGGGCAGCAGAGCACAGGCTGGTTCTTGGTGTCCCTTCTCTTGTCCCCTCTGCCCGAGCACAGCCTGCAAACCCATGGGACCCCACCAAGGTTGCCGCTGGGAGAGCTCCCCCACTCCCTCCAGGCACTGGGTGCTCAGAATTCCCAGCCACACAGGCTCCCCCTCGGAAGGTGTGGTTCTGCTCCTCAAGGGGAGGATGGAGCCCTGCTCTCCCTCCTGTGGTCTGTGGTACATTTGCAGATAGCACTGCAGTCCCAGTTCTCCACCTTGACCTTCCTCTTCCCAACTCCACTTTCTAACCCGCTGGGGAGTCCTAAAAGCATCCCACCTGGGCTCTCCCACGTGTGAAATTGGGAACAGGGGGCGGGAGAAAGGGGGGTGAGAATTTCAGGAGCATGCTGTCAGGATGTGCCGGCAGGCAGATGCTTTGATAGCTTGCAAATGATTTGTGTGGTTAGGATATGTACATGCATGCATAATTTATATATTAAGTCCATTTCTGTTGCTCTGTGAAATATGATTTATTATAATGAATGTACCAATCTTCCCATTGAAAGGGGCCTTCTACAGACACAGTTCCTACCTAAAGCGGCTATAAATTAAGAAGATGGGTTCCCACAAGCCGTAGGAGACTCGTGTTTATTGCTGCTTCGTGGTCTTGCTCACTTGTGCTCACAAGGCACAGACGAGGGCTCAGACCCAGCGCTTCTGCCTCAGCCTCCTCGGGCAGCCCGTGCTCACAGGTTTTGAAGTTTCCATCCGGTGCTCATGCTGTTGATTGAATTTATCTGTTCTGGTTCCATCTTGAAATGTACATTCTGGTTTGAACACTCCCCAAAGAACCACGTTCAAGCCTCTTCTTTGATGGTGTCCAGAGGGGTTCTGTTCTCTCCTTTCACTGTGCTTTTATTCTTTGGTATGAAGCTCATCACCCCCCTCCTGGGAACTGGGAAGCTGCCAGCAGGGCCAGGACCATGCTGGCACAATGCTGGCACCCAGGGCACACAATTTAAGGAGGCGCTGATTCTCGGGTTTGAGCAAGTGCAGCGTCAGCATGTGCATGGACATGAGAGTCAGAGCCCCCTTAAATCTTGCACCTGCCCTGCAGTCACCACTTCTTACTTCCTCCTCCAAACTCAGGAAGTAGCTTCTGTGGATCCAACAGGCTGGGTTTCAAACAGTAGGTCACTCAAATATTCCCAGGTCCCACCAGGGCATCTGCATCCCAGGATGGCTGCGAGGCAGAGATGGTGGGACTCCACCTCGGAGCAGTCACCGTGGGCCATTCCCAGGCAGGAAAGACAATCAGGAAAGAACAGGGAATGGGGAGAGAATTAAGATTTGCCAGGATTGTTGGGGTGCAGAGCTGGGGGTGCCCACTGGGAAGAGAAAGCCTGGACAAGGAGGGCATGGAGGTGGCCTGAAAACCCCATGGGGCGTGAAGTGAGGGAGGGAGGAGCCCTGGAGGAGGAAGTTGAAGGGAGATGCTGCTGAGGTGATGGAGGTGATGGAAGCCGATGGAGGAGAGTCAGAGACAGGGTTGTGACTAGCATTGATTCCAAGAGCAGTTGCTGATTGAATGTCTGTGTTCTGGGTGAAAGGTGAGGCCCGTGGGGCATCTGAGGATCATATTGCTGTACCCAGGTCCTCATTTATTTATCTACATGAGCTATTCCATAGTCATCACTTGGGTATGTTTGTATTTCCAGTAGGTCCTTGGCACGTGAGGAGTTACTGTTATCCTTCAGAGGATTTGCTATGAGAAGGCATCGTTGTTACCACTCTGAGGCTCCTGTGCTTGAATCTGGGCCCAGTTGAAGCTGGCAGGTTGCAGGAAGGACCAAGGAGACAGGCAGTCACACACATCTCAGTTCTGTGCATCAGCTACATTCTCATCTGTGACGTCTGTCTTGTGAAAATCAAGGGCCCACTCGGATGCTTCTCAGGGTCTTAGGAGTCCAGACCTGGGCAAAAGGATCTTCACAGCCAGGTTGGACGGGCAGATTCCAGGGTCAAAGCCATTTTCCTCCTGGTTCTTGCAAAGCTATGACACCCATAGGCAAAGCTGGGGGAACTGCTCTCCTCTGAGGTCACAGCGTGACTCTCCAAGTCCATGACCCCAGCAGGGGATGAGTACCTGGGGTGCAAGCAGGCTGGCAGGTTTGGGGCTGGAGGAGGAGTGGAGAATGTTCAACTCTCCAGGCTGAGACTGTGCTACAATGGATGAGGAAATGACAGCTCCTGAGAAAACCAGGAGGGTGTGGAACGGCCGGCACCGGTGTTTTCAGACTGGTCTTCCTTCGGAAAAAAAAACCTTTCTGTCCACCGACATTGAAAGTGCATTTTCCACATGTCTAAATCCTGTACCCCTTGAAATTATGATCCATGGCAAACCTGTGATGACCCGTGTGCCTCTGACTTTGACTGTTTTGTCATCTGTGGTTTCCTTCCCTCCCTGGCAGGACTTGGAGATGTGACCGAGCCCGCCTTCTTCCGTTGCTCCACTAGGTGGCCCTGGGAGCCCTCAGATATCTGCCAGGCGTTCAGACAGGTGAATGAATCTCATTGGTTCACCAGAGGTATGATGCCACTGGGCAGCCCTTTTTAAGAGAAAAGCCAGGACCGGGGGAGCAGCGACCCCTGAGCAGTGCTCTCCGTGTGGCTGGTAGAGATACCGGAGCTGCTGTTACAGCATCATGAGTGAGGTGAGTGGGGCTTTGACTCCTGGAGGGAAACCTGGGGGTGAGAAGGGGCTCATTTAGGCTCAGAAAATGTAGAACACTTTGACTCTGGAACCGTTTGCTTGGGGGACTGACTCTGTTCATATCTGGGTTTGCATGACAAGTGCAGACATTGGTTGTTTGCAACTTTTAAAAATTCACCTTAGGTAGAGAAAGGGATTCATTGTTTTGCTTGTGATTTAATTGTGACTTTGGAAAGTGCTTTGGGGTCTAGACCTCAGGAGAGAAAGCTGAGTGTTTTTAGTCTCTTGCGAAGATTTGCACTCCTGCAGCGTGTGTGTCTTCACGTGTTTTCTTTGGTGGGTACCTGTCAGAATGTGAGCAGGCAGGCCAGCTGGCGAAAGTCAGCCTCAGAAGAGAAGTGAGGGAAGGATTGCATTGCGTGGCCATGTGGAAGCATTGCCTATACAAACTACATCTGCAGTTAATCAGAGTAAAACCAGTAGAGAAATGCAAATTGTACGAACCACAAAAAATCTGCGCGTATGGGCGTGTGAGTCTAAGATGGGAGAAACTCTGGCTCCAATTTTCAATTGAAAGTCACTGCTCTGTATCTGTTTATCCAGAAGAGTTTGTTGGGGCAAACTGATAGCTCATTGTATTTTTTAAAAGATCCTATTCTCTGTCTTTCTTTTCAAAAAGGCAGTTTGGGGGTTGTACACTATCACCCTCTAATTCCACTTGGTAGCTGAGACAAATCCACTTTCATATCCTTTTGGCTGGCACTTAAATCATTATTTTAAAAAATCTTTTATTTTGCCTTTTTTTTTTTGACAGACGGGGGATCCTTTTGTTTTTTGAAATCTACAGTAAAATTAACAGCTTCAGAAATAAAATGCCTCTTCCCTGCTTTCATCTCTCTGATGGGTGACTTTTGATATAAACATGACATGAAGATGGAGCAGGCAAAGCGTTATAAAATTTAGGAACAGGGTTTGGTATGGAGCCAAGGGATCGGGCAAGGAAGAGTGCGAGCGTGGATGGAAGATGGGAAGGCAGAAACCTTCCAGCAGCAACAAACCTTCCACCACAGCAGCTCCTGTTTGCCCAGTGTCCCCAGTACCAAGCAGGGCATCTAGTTACCTTATTTGAACTTCCCCACAAGCCTGTGAAGTAGGTGCTATTATGATTCCCAATTGACAGATGAGGAAACTGAGGTGCAGAGATGTTCAAGGTCAGCTGGCTCAAAGCCACCAGCTAGTGAAGGGCATATCCAGGACTTGGGTGGGTCTTGATGTCCAAATTGCATGTGGAATTTTCTGATCCGTATGAACAATGCATGCCAGAGAAAGCGAAAGAGGTGGAGGGTGGGGAGCTGGGGTTCTGAAACAGAGACAGGTCGATAAGAGCCAGGCCTTCTTTTCCTGAATGCTCCGGTGAGGGGCTTTCTGTAGACTGGACAGAGATTTCAGTATATTCTCTGTTTGCATCGGCTCACCATGCTTTCAAGTAGAAGGGATGGCCGTGTGGGGTGGGTTTTTTTTTTATGCAACTTAATAGTTTCAGATAGAAGAAGGACTTAGAAACCTGTGTAGCCAGGGGGCTCCCTGTCTTCGATCAAGTTAGCTAAAGGGGACTCTTTGGGAGTGGGGATCCCCCCATTGGCTCTCCCCTCTGGCTGTCAACCATCTTCAGCAGAGGCTCCTTGTCCCATGCCATACTCATGAGCTTTCCAGAATGCCTCAGCTTGGCAGTGTCACTTAACTGTGGGTCCCCAGGGAGACAGCAAACGTCCCAGAGCTCACCCATCATTAGGATCACAACCTCGTTTCCGCTGAACATGTAATTAGGGCAGCTCTGCAGCCGCGGCCCCGCCCCCCAGCATTCCATCAGAGGCCTTTGTGGGCTCTTCCAAGAACTCTGCCTTCCTTCTTGAATGTTGATAAAATCCCACAACATGAACATCTCACACCTTTGCCCCCCTTTGCTTCCCTTCCACCTCTCTCTGCCTTTCTCCCTCCTGTGCCCATCCCCCCAACCCCCACGTCATGTGCAGCCCTGGTGACCAGGTCTGCGGCTCATCTCCAAGTTTCTGGGAGCGTGCCCCTTGGAGGGCGGGAATTTGTCCCTCGACTCAAACTTAAATCTGCTTAAAACATTTAATAAAGTTGAACAGAAGCTCCTTTCTGGGTAGAGGACGGGATCTCTCCCCCCTCCCCCCTAAGCTTTTCTTTAGTTGGATGACTTCCATGTGGCTTCTAATTTTAATAATTCTCAGGCGGGGATGGATTTCAGATGATCATTTACTTACCTGTGTAACTAATTACTCCAGAGGGGCCAAAGCAATGGGTCTTGTCAGACTTTCCCCTGACTTCAGGATTTATTTGAGTCTCATGGGCACAGAGTTGCTGCTCCAGCTGTCAGGGTATAGTGCCGGCTGCAGAAATTCCCTAGCTCACAGCTGGGCTGGGAGGAGAGGCCCCGAAAGGGCCAAATTCTCCCTGGGCTGAGCTCTCTCTTTGAGTTCTTGCAGCCTTTGGTGGGAGGACTGAGCCTGGAGCTGGCTTTAAACTGGGTGACTTTACGACAACACATCTTTTTCCCCTTTGACAACGCTTTTTGGGGGTAAATGGCATGTGATTGAAAAGAGAAGCTCAAGTATAGCAAGGAAAGTAAAGTCCAAATTTAGGGTAATGTGAGAGAGTGGAGGTGGTTTGCAGGGGTGTCTAACTGGCATTTCAGTATTAGAGTGTGTCAGATGCGCCTGGAGCAATCTATGAAATGAGCTGGAAGATAATTTAGCCGGGACCAGGATACAGACTTCGGTACGTTCACTGGATCAAAAATCCTAAACACCAGGGTTGAAGTTTACAAAATGTATTGTCATCTCTTCCCTGCCCAAGAAAGAGAAAGGCTTCTTTTTTTTAGTGACCTAATAATACCATTTGAAAAAAAGTTCCACCAACAGTGACAATCAGTTCTGTCTTCTCGTTCAGGTGTCTGTTTTTAAGTTGCTTTTTAAAAGTACTTATTTAGCAGAGCCAGGAGCAAGATTTTAATGATTAAGGCACACATTTGGAGAGCTGATTTAAAAAATGACACACACCATCGCCCTGTTTGTGAGAGAATGGGGGAGTTCCCAGTTGCATAATGCATCCGTTGACAGCTGTGAATTAGACTTGAGACTCCTTTGGGAAAGCACTCTCCTGACGCTTCCCTGTTGCTGTTCACAGTCTCTTTTCTTGCATCGGCTTGGATGGGATGTTGCAATTTGGTGCCAGGTTTCTGGGCCTTTCTCCCATCCAGACATTGGCCACGACAAAAGGACCACACCTGTCAAGGCATGGTTTGAACACACCGAGGAATTTTGTGGGTCAAATCTTTAGACCCACATGTGTATCCTTAGCACAGAATCAGAAGCTACTTGCCTGATACATTAAATCTCTAAAGCAAGAAGAAAGCAGTGAACAGTGTTGCTCTGGACAGAGATTGCAAGGGAAAGCTATGCCCACTTATATTGGGGAGCGGGGGATGGAAAAGACTTGATTTTTTTTCCGGAAGTAGCCATTGGTTTAAAAATCACATATGACACTGGTTTAGGGCTCACCTACTCAGCTCTCAGTGTAACCCTTTGGTGAGAGAAATAGTAAGATGAAACAGGCCTAAAATGAAAATTAGTATAGTTGTGTGCTTCCTATGATGTAATAGTGAACTGAAACAGATGCTGACGGGTGAGTAATAGGTTTGCAAGGAACAGTATAATTTAGACCAGTTAAGCACGGATTCTGAGGGTAACTGTGCACAATGTAGATTTTACAACTGGCCCCAAAGGCTTAGCAAGAGAAGGTCAAATGAAAATGCAATTTCTTATGTAATTTTAACCTCATTTGGGGATATACCTGAGGGGAGATATAGGAAGATCCAGCAAGATCTATATGGTTTTTCTGGATCACACATTGATAGATGCTCTCTCTACTCTAATTGGAAACAATAGGTCTAGAAAGACACCAATTGCAATTTGGGTTCAAGTTTCAACATTTCCTAAGTGGGAAGAGGCCACAGTGAAGCAAGAAAATACGTTTGCTGGGCTGGTGATGGTAATGGATTATTATAAGATTGATTTCCCCAATTCTGCATTTCATTAACGAATGCTGTGGGATTAAGAAGTGTCACCGTTTTTCTCTTTTGAATTCTAAGAGTGACAGAATGCAAGATGTATTTTTTTTTAGAGAGAAAAATTGAATAAATGACTCACAATTGATTTTGTTAGGGGTTTAGTGGAATAGTGTGATCAAGATGAAGAGGAAACATGAGTTTTGTAATGGAAAGTGCCTTGAATTTATGATGAACATGTTCTCTTCATTATTTTTTAAAATTCTACTTTCTGCTCTCAGTGCTTCATCAGAGGTGTTGTCATAGGTGGAAAGAATTCACAATTTGTTTGGGGTCGTTCTGTTCTTGGTCCACTGGGAACACTGGACTATTTGAACACCTGAATGATATCATGAACACAAGCCTGGGGCTTTCCATTAATTTAGAATGACTTTCCAGAAAGGGCTTCATAGTGGGGGAAAAGAAAGATTTTAGGGGATGCATATGCACAGGTATATATTATATTTGATTGGTAGTTTTTATAAAACACAGTAGTAAAGATCATGCTGTTAAAGTATTATCTTGATTTGTCTGGGCTGCTATAACAAAGTACCACAGATTGAGTGACTTATAAACAATAGATATTTGTTGCTCACGGTTCTGGAGGCTGGCAGTCTGAGACCAGGGTGTCAGCATCCTTGGGTGAAGGATCTCTTCTGGGTTGCAGACTTCCCACTGTATCCTCACCTGGTGGAAGGGGTGAAGGAGCCTTCTGGGGTCTCTTTTATAAAGGGCACTAATCCCATCCATGAGGGCTCCACCCTTATGACTTAATCACCTCCCAAAGGCCCCACCTCCTCATGCCATCACCTTTGGGTATTAGGATTTCAGCATGTGAATTTTGGGGGACACAAACATCCAGACCATAGCAAGTATTATGGGTTGCATTTTATTTAGTAGAATTATCCTACCTAGACTTTGAACTTCCTGAGTCATCCACAGACCTGGCTCCTGGTTTGGCACTTTGTAATGTTCAGTAGGTTAATCTACCGGATGAATCAGTAGATTTCAGGTTGTGGATTTATCAGTTACTGTGACCAACAGTCCAGCACCCTCTTTAAATGTTGAGATTTGTGGTCCAGGTGAGTTTGGAGAGAAAAAAGTTCTCTCTTTTGTTGTTTACGGGTTTGAAACCTGTGTTTGCCACTTAAATCCTTTTAAATTGGAAATGGGTGCATTGTTATACATGCAAAATAAATACCTTCATGGCAGGCAAAGAAAATGAGAAAAACTTAGAAGAATCTCAATAGAAAGAACTCTTCACATTTGGGAAAATGTCAAGGAAAATAGGGAGCTGAGGGAGGGATGGAGAATTCTAATATCCTTCAGTTTGGGGTTATTCTTCAATGAGACTATTTTGATTCAGCTAAGTTCTGTGAAATTCAAACAAAAAGAGGTGGTAACCTGAGGGGCAGAACCTGAGACTACCTTGAAAAATGGCTGCTGTATTGAAATAGAAAACCAATTTGACTGGGATTAGAGGCGAATTAGAAATAGTCCAAACTGATCTTTAGTAAGTTAGCTCCATATGCCCAATCGTCATCAGACAAACTGAATTCTGGAGTCTTGTTGCAGGTGCAATATATCTAGCATACAGAAAGCAAGTTGCATATTTAAATATTTTAATTAATACTTAAAAATGAAGCACCAATGTTAGTACTAATTAAAACAAATATTTTAATTATAGGTGCATATTTAAATATTTCAAATTAATTTATATTTGAAATAGGTATACAGGACAATTCGTACGCAGAAAGACATCAATTCATATTTGTCCTCCTGGGAAGTAGGACATTGAATTGTGCATCCAGGCTGCTGTGCAGTCTCGTGGGGTCTGTCTCCACTTTTTTATTGTCCCCAGGCACAAACTACTTACTGTTCTTCCAGCGTTTGGAATGAAGTGAGGTATAAATAAGGAATGGGGAAACATTTTCCATTCGATTTGGTACAGGTGCCCTTTGGGTACGGATAGGAGAATGTTCTATAGCTCATTGTTTTGTGTCATAAGCCAAGCAAGCTTGCCACATCTGGCAACGGCCCAAACCCATAAATCCAACATCCATTTCTGGGCTG
Organism: Mesoplodon densirostris; assembly: GCF_025265405.1. NCBI lineage: Eukaryota > Metazoa > Chordata > Mammalia > Artiodactyla > Ziphiidae > Mesoplodon > Mesoplodon densirostris. The sequence continues at coordinate 5,712,813 of NC_082665.1, read as the reverse complement.
TTTTACATGAACAATTCAGTATAAGTTACACATTCCAGGCATCAATCTGCTTGAATATGGTTTGTGCCTTGCAAATAGCCCTAAATTTATGCTTCAGAATCTCACTAAATAACTTCTTGTTCCATATCTGAAAGGGAAATGCTTGGTCATATTTATAACATTGCCAGTGGAAAAATCAAGCACCCAATAAATGCCATTATTTTATATTTTACTCTTAATCTGCCACTTTTTAAATAAAAGGAAGACAAATTAGAATCATAAAGCAAGAAGGTAATCATCCACAAATTGAAAACGCCCCTGCAGGACATCTAAAGGGAAGAAGCCAAAAAGTGTGAACTGTCCCACTCAAATAGGGCAATTTTCATATCATGATGGAGCTATAAGGAAGAACAGGGGGTCATTTGCTCTGGGAGGTTTCAGCCTCCAGTTTGAGGACACTGGTGGATTTCCTAAGACTGAAATATCTCAAGTCATCCATATTGCAATCCTTCACCAAATGGCCTGGAATGTCTTTTGAATGTCAGTTTTCAAATACTTGTTCATGGTGATTTGATAACTGAGTTTCTTTCTGGATTGATGTGAGATTACACTTTGTTGGCTATTACAATCCAAAACTGTTGTGGAGTGGCATGGTGAAAGAAATGGTCATTTGTCCCCATAACACTGCACCTGTACTGTGGCCAAGGTTCTAACAAAGTGACTAGTTATTTTAATTTTATACGATGCCTGAGAAGAGGACCCCAGAGATTGACAATACTCATTAACATTGGTCTTAACCAAACAAGAGAGTAAAAATATAGCAAGGAAATATGTTCTTCCTTTTTCCCAAGATCTTTTTGAAATTTTTTTTTTTTTAGCCAATACACTTTTCTGTCAGTCATGTGGTTAAGTTCCAATATTTAAAAACTAATTAAGAGGGCCTCCCTGGTGGCGCAAGTGGTTGGGAGTCCGCCTGCCGATGCAGGGGATGCGGGTTCGTGCCCCGGTCTGGGAGGATCCCATGTGCCGCGGAGCGGCTGGGCCCGTGAGCCATGGCCGCTGAGCCTGCGCGTCCGGAGCCTGTGCTCCGCGACGGGGGAGGCCACGGCAGTGAGAGGCCCGCATACCGCAAAAGGAAAAAAAAAAAAAAAAAAAAAAAAAAAAAAAAAAAAAAAAAGAAAAAAAACTAATTAAGAAATTACACTTGTTTTAAAGTTTAAGATTCTTTTTTTTTTTTTTTCTGCGGTATGTGGGCCTCTCACTGTTGTGGCCTCTCCCGTTGCGGAGCACAGGCTCCAGACGTGCAGGCTCAGCGGCCATGGCTCACGGGCCCAGCCACTCCATGGCATGTGGGGTCTTCCCGGACCGGGGCACGAACCCGTGTCTTCTGCATCGGCAGGCGGACTCTCAACCACTGCGCCACAAGGGAAGCCCCATCTTTCTCATTTTTAAGTGTATAATTCAGTCGTATGGTTTATTTACTTTGTTGTGAAACAGATCTCCAGAACTTTTTCATCTTGTAAAACTGAAATTCTACCCATTAAACAACTCCCCATTCTCCTCCCTCTAGCCTCTGTTAACCACCTTTCTACTTTCTGCCTCTATGACTTTGACTACTTTAAGTACCTCATATAAGTGGAATTATACAATATTTGTCTTTTTATTGTAACGGGCTTGTATTACTTAGCTTCACGTCCTCAAGGTTCATCCATGTTGTAGCATGTGACTATGCAGGAATTTTTTAAAGCCACTTACCTACTGTGGTGCGATTAGGTTGGTTAAATGTAGGTGTATAAATATAAATCCTCTTACCGGAGCACAAGGAACTGCACTGCAGCATGTGGTGATATTCCAAGAGCAACTTAAGAGTGAGGGAGTCATAGAAAACAAACTCATGGTTACCAAAGGGGAAAGTGGTGGGGGGAGGATTAATGGATACATACCACTATATATAAAAGAGATAAACAACAAGGTCCAACTGTATAGCACAGGGAACTATATTCAGTATCTTGTGGCCTATAATGGAAATCTATAGGCCTATAATGGAAAAGAATCTGAAATAGTATATATAATATGTATATATAAAAGTGAATCATTTTGCTGTACACCTGAAACTAAAACAACATTGTAAATCACTATACTTCAATTAAAAGAAAAGGGAAAAAAAGAGGGAGGGTGTTCTGGACAATCCTCAGTCGTGGGATTTCCACTGTTTCCCACCCACTAAATGATGATGTCGATATCAATCCAGATAATAGCTACTGGTAACATCTAATTTCTTTCTTACTGATCTTAGATCCTAAACTGATATAAATAGACATTCTAAAATTCTCTTCACCATGCATAGTTGTAAGAGTTGAGCACCTTACAATCCCTGAGGTGCCATCCATACTGCAGTCTGTGTCAGTGGTACCCTCTAGAGTTGTTCAGTGCACAACCTGTGCAGCTGAACATGGTGGCCGTGGCCCTTCCTGGGGCGCAGCTGGCCTTCTTAAAGACCATTGACCCAGAGAAAGAAGGTTGTTTCTACCGTTCTGCTTAGAATAAAGGAGGCCCTATTGTCATTTCATTCCAAGTAGGCATTTAAAATAGGGAACTGAGTGCCCCAAGGCTAATCATGTTCAAAATCACAGAGATTCTTGAGGAAAGGTCAGGCTAGGTTTCACTTACACATTTCCTATCCTATTAAATTTCTCATTTTCTGATGTATCCTGGATACAGCCCAATTTCTTTTATACCTGTCTCAATTCCATTTAGGACTTGGACATGAAGCATATTAAAACTAATATTGTCCTGGATTATTTTTTTCAGAGTAGAAAAAGAACAACCACAGAAATCTTGACAAAGTTATTCTTTCCTTCACCAGGGCTTCCACTTTGTTTCTAGAGATTCAAGTATCCAAGCCGACCCCCTCACCCTCCCACCCCAATCACACATGAAGTTGGTAAATGTCAGTATTGCTACTCTTGTACAATATCTCATAAGGATCTCTGTTCACAAAGTTTCCTTCTGCATCATCCAGCAGAGTTTCCTTGACTTTGAGTTTACACTAGTGGCCTTCATTCCTTGCCTTACCCTCCTTGGCTCTGTTTGAATGTGCAAGACCATTCTAAACTCCCAAAATCAAGCTCTTAGAAAATGTTTGCTCAGGCAACAGAGTCCTTTTCTATGGCAAAACCATTGCACGTACAGGCAGACCTTGGAGATATTTTGGGTTCAGTTCCAGACCACTGGAGCTGAAATAAAGTGAATATCTCAATAAAGGGACTCACACAAATGTTTTTGTTTCCCAGTGCATACAAAATTTACATTTACACTGTACTGTCGTCTATTATTAAGTGTGCAATAGCATTATGTCTAAGAAAAAGTACCTACCTTAATTAAAAATGCTGTATTGCTGAAAAGATGCTATCATCTGAGCCTTCAGCGAGTCATACTCATTTTGCACAGTCACATCAAAGATGACTGATCACAGATCACCATAACAAATATAATAACGAAAAAGTTTGAAACATTGTGAGAATTACCAAAATGGGACACAGAGACACAAAGTGAGTAAATGCTTTTGGAAAATGGTGCCAATAGACTTGCTTGACACACTGTTGCCACAAACCTTCAATTTGTAAAAAATGCAATATTTGCAAAGTGCAATGAAACGAGATATGCCTGTTATTGGTAATTACTTACCCTCTCAAATTTCTGTTTGCCTTCTAGATTATGAACCTTTAAAAGACAGAGACTGTGTCTTCTATATCCTTTCATCTCCCCAGCACATACCATTCAAACCACATTGATGGAGAATCCATTATAGGTTGGACATTGTGCTGGGTGAATGGGCCCCACCCCTCAAAGAGCTTATAGGCTACTGAGGGAGACAGAGTTCACATAAAATTAACTGGACGACAGGGTCCATACAGGATATGGGGCTACTCACTGTATAGACCAAGTGCCAGGGAAGCATTGGTTAACATCATTGTGCAGACCTGGGAAGGGGAGAAGGATGTGACCAGCAAAACCTTCCCAAAGAGTCAATGCTTACAAAAGTAGGGGCTCAGTACATGTTGGCTGAAGAATAACCACCATAACTAATGGTTAATCTTGAAAGTCATATATGTTAGAACCTCATGCGAATTTAGCAATCTTCAGGTCCAATGAATGGATACACATCTATTAGGATACTGTTCAGCTATCCCTTGGTATCCTAGGGGGATTGGTTGGTTCCAGGACCACCCTGCCCACGGATGGATACCAATCCAAAGATGCTCAAGTCCCTTATATAAAATGGCATAATATTTGCATATAACCTACACACATCCTCCCATATACTTTAAATCATCTCCAGATTACTTATAATGCCTAATACAATGTAAATTATGTCAATAGTTGTAAATACAATGTAAGTGCTAAGTAAATAGTTGCTAGCATGCAACAAATTCAAGTTTTGGTTTTTGGAACTTTCTGGAATTTTTAAAAAATATTTTACATCTGCGGTTGGTTGAATCTCAGATTCAGAACTGTCGGATACAGAGGGTTGACGGTAGTTGATTTCTAACTCCTGCTTAGTGATGTGAATTGCTTTAAACATGCTGGACAGGGCTTCCCTGGGGGCGCATGGTTGAGAGTCCACCTGCCGATGCAGGAGACACGGGTTTGTGCCCCGGTCCGGGAAGACCCCACATGCCACGGAGCAGCTGGGCCCGTGAGCCATGGCCGCTGAGCCTGCACATCTGGAGCCTGTACTCCGCAATGGGAGAGGCCACAACAGTAAGAGGCCCGCGTGCTGCAAAAAAAAAAAAAAACAAACAACCAAACAAAAAAACATGCTGGACATTTTTTTTTTCATCCTTATTAATGAATAGTTGGGTTCTACTGACTTGTCATATCTTTCTTTAAAAGTGTTAAGTGAAAATAAATCTGTTCAGTACTTTGGAAGCAGATTACATGAGGACAGTCAATAAGATTTTTGGAATTGTGTATACTGTGTTATTTTCAAAGTTCCATATTCTGATTGTGAGAAATGCCTAAGTGAATTTAGATATGCCTGTAATCTATCTTCTGTGAGGGTATTAACATTTGTCCATGGCAGAATATCATTGCTCGCTTTGTGTCTCAGAGCCCCGGGTGGCTTCTTAAGCATTATTATTATTTTCTTGTCTTTGGAGTTCGTTCAGGGCGTGGGCTCATCCCTGTATTTATAGCTCAGTTCTCACATATGCATAAGTCCTGTTCAGAATACTGAGATAATACAGTGTCACATCGCAAATATTATTTCTGGCAATGTTCTATACCTCTGAAATGTGGGCTATTTTACTTCCTCTTGATATCTTCTTAAAATAGATGTAGCAGTTTGTCAATCTGTATTTCCACCAAATACCTCTTGCAAGTTCACTGTTATTTTTTCATCTAGATTTCGTCTTTCCTAAATTCAGAGCAGATTCAGTTCATTTGGGGGGCACTGCTTTGTGAATTTCCACATCACCCTTTTTATGCTGAGTTCTTGCTGAGAGCCAGATTTGACTGAAATACATGCAAGAGTTTCCCCACAGTTGAATTTTGGTTGAGGATTTGGAATTCTCACCTGACACAAATATATATGCCGTGTAATATAACTGTAGGGTCACAAGCAGGGCCCTCCGGGGTCCTTGCTCTGCTGCTGTGTCCCTTCAGTATTACAACACGGAAGCAGGCCAGGGGCTGAAGAGTAGAGTAGGTTCCCATCAGAAATGAGGCCACTTAAACACAAGCCACAGCTCTGTCATCTTTGGCTCCAGTCCACCTCTGCCATAAACCTCTTTCCAGGTGACAGGGGCTCAGAGCTGGGCAGTCTAAGTGAGCCTGCCACTGGGTGGTGGGAAGAAGACCAGTGACACGATTTCGGGGGACAGTGAAAAAGAGAAATGTGGTGCTCCATGTTGAATATGATAAAGAATTTCGAGAACGTGATGCCAAGTGTGGGCCCTTTAAGTGAGGGACCCTGTAGGGGACTGCAAGTGTCACAGGGCCACAGGGCTGGTCCAGTGAGGTGGGGGAAGGGAGGTGTGGAAATGGGGGCTGCCGATTGCTTTTTAGTGAAAAAAAACAAAACTAAAAATAGAACTACCATACGACCCAGCAATCCCACTACTGGGCATATACCCTGAGAAAACCATAATTCAAAAAGAGTCTTGTACCACTATGTTCACTGCAGCACTATTTACAATAGCCCGGACATAGAAGCAACCTAAGTGTCCATCAACAGAGTAATGGATAAAGAAGATGTGGCACATATATACAATGGAATATTACCCAGCCATAAAAAGAAACGAAATTGAGTTATTAGCAGTGAGGTGGATGGACCTAGAGTCTGTCATACAGAGTGAAGTAAGTCAGAAAGAGAAAAACAAATACCATATGCTAACACATATATATGGAATCTAAAAAAAAAAATTGTTCTGAAGAACCTAGGGGAAGGACAGGAATAAAGATGCAGACGTAGAGAATGGACTTCAGGACACAGGGAGGGGGAAGGGTAAGCTGGGATGAAGTGAGAGAGTGGCATGGACTTACAAATACTACCAAATGTAAAATAGATAGCTAGTGGGAAGCAGCCGCATACCACAGGGAGATCAGCTCTGTGCTTTGTGACCACCTAGAGGGGTGGGATAGGGAGGGTGGGAGGGAGACGCAGGAAGGAGGATATATGGGGACATATGTATGTGTATAGCTGATTCACTTTGTTACAAAGCAGAAACTAACACACCATTGTAAAGCAATTATACTCCAATAAAAATATTTTAAAAAAACAAAACAGAGACAGAGTGATGCAACATAATTCCATTATCGCTTTGCCATGCCTGGAGCTTTTTATATATGGTTTTCCCTGCTTCAAGTGGAGGCTTCCAGAATGGCCCATGCCTGACCATGGAAGCAAGGTGGCTTGAGGGTCTTTGCCACAAATCAGATGGAGCTTTCATGTCAGCTTGGAGGAAGCCCACCCAGAGACATGCTTGAACAAGGAATTGATGATGCTGTCTGACCCCGTGGGACTGTCATGAGGTTGGAGCCATAACACTGATTCAAAAACACTTGGAAAGCATATATTTTTTAAAGACCATATAAATGCTAAGCTATAACCTCAGTGTGAAAAATTCCCCCGAGTCGGATTCCAAACGTCTTTACTGGGTGAGGTTGCTGGGTCTGAGGGGCCCATTTCGTCCTGAGACTTTTCCTGCACTTAAGCCTTCCGTCCTCACCCTTTTCTCCTTGTGTGTGTGATGTCAGGGGACACAGAGGGCAGGTGTGTTATGCTTGTCCAATTAAGGGAACATTTTTGGGCTTGGGAAGTACAAAGCTCTAACCGTAGTAAGAGCCAAGTGGGCGGGTTTGAGACAGGTTGGTGGCGTGAGCTTCCTGCTTTTTTAACAGCCCTGTCCCTGGAAGGCAACCTTCAACTAAATTACGGCTGGGTTTGTTTTCCAGCAAATTAAATTGTTCTGGATTTCGGAGGGATTTGAAAATAAAATTTGGAGCAATATTGCTTGTGAAGAAGGCAGAGACAGTAGATTGAGCTGGTCAGTGCTTCTGGGTGGGTGGGGCCTTGGTATGTTTTGTTTTAAGTGGAGAGAGTGATAGAATTTTCACCTCCCAAGGGGACAGCCGATTCAACGGCCCATGTAGCTTTTTTCTTTTTTTCATTTTATTTATTTATTTTTGAAGCATAGTTGATTTACAGTGTTGTGTTAGTTTCAGGTGTACAGCACAGTGAGTCATTTATACAGACATATATATATATATATATATATATATATATTCTTTTTCAGATTCTTTTCCCTTATAGGTTATTACAAAATATAGAGTTCCCTGTGCTCTATGGAAGGTCCTTGTTGTTTATCTATTTTATATATAGTATAGCTTTTCTCCTGTCTTCTAATTTCTCTCAATTCATTTCTTGAGCTGTGACAGCTGATTTAGGACAAAGCCTTCCCCTCTCTTCCAAAAGTATAAAACCTCAGACTTCTACCATGTTCTGAAGCTATTTTTGTTTTACTTGAGTGGGGAAAAAAACCCTGGTTGCTTCTTTATTACCAAAAAAGAAAGACTCTAGCTTCTGAAGCCTGGAACAGCCCCCTTTTGGAGAAGCTCATGGAGTAGCAATTGGGGCTGAGTCAACATCTGCACTCCATCACAAGAAGTCAATGTACAGGGACCGAGCTTTGGCTTTCTTAGGAGGAGTGTCCAGGCAAGAGTTTATGAAGCTAGTTAAACATGTGAAAATAAATTGGTACACCCAGACAGAGTGAATTACGGAGAAAGAGCTGTCTGCAGTGTCCTGGAGCCCTGTTCTTGCATCTTACAGATCCTTGGGGCTTCCAAAGATGACCCAGGCAGGTTGAGTTGACTGTGGCTGTATATTGACCCACGCATCCTTTTGTTCAAGCTCAGACTTGGGGAGAGTCTGCTGATTGGGTGAGAGGCACACATGATGTAAGGGGGCCACTAGGTCCTTCCAGCTTCCTTCCACCTTCCTTTTCTGGTCATCGTCTACCCTCCTCCTGCATTTTCTCTTTCTAGAAAGAAAATAAATCAGTGATTTATACCAAACACACAAATGCATCCACAGCAGAAGCAGAGGCCCAGGGAACTTCAAATGAAAGTAACAACAACTAACAGGCAGAGGCTGCATAGTTTATGAAAATAAATGAACATGCAGACCAATATTCTATCTTTGGATTCTCATCATAGCCATGTGAAATACATGCTTAATTTAATCGTATTTCTTTTAATTCTCCACGAAGAAGAAACTGAGCAGGTGAAGAAGAAGCTGAGTGAAATCACTTGTTCAGGGTCCTTCAGCCACATTTGAGAGCTGGGTTTCCTTTTTCCTCAAACTGCTGAGCCCCGTATGCCTCCATTACCTTAACTTACTGCAAGTTGAATACGATGGAAAAGAAGGAGACATTTGTCTTTCCAAGCCTCTTTTACCATTACTTTGCAGTCTGACTTTTTTCTAGGGACCACATCTAGGCAATGTGATTATTTTTATCTCATTGAATTCTCACAACCTGATGAGGTCGGTGTATTGTTATGCCCATTTTATAGAAGCAGAAACTGAGGCTCAGAGAAGTTAAATGTTGTGAGCAGGGTCACACAGCTGCTAAGTGACAGGGCTGGAGAGCCTGGAGAGCCTGACTCCAGGGCTCTCTTTCTTTTTTTTTAAAGTCAGGTTTATTAAGGTATATTTTATATATAGTAAAAATTAGCCTTTTTAAAATTGTACAGTGGATGAGTTTTGACATGTTTACAGTCTTACACTTGAGATATAGACTATCAGACTATACAGACTATCAGACTCCCAGAAGTTCTTTTGTGTCCCTTTGGAGCCAGTCCCCTGGCTCTACTCTTAGCCCCAGAAGCCAGCTTCTTCAGTATCACACCTTAAATAAAAGTAAACCCAACTGGTTATGCAAGGTGTTTACAGTGTCTAGAGAATAGCATGATCACATAGTTGAAAATAATTTAAATCGTATATTGCAACAATTTCCAAATGGTGCTTTCCAGTTGAGAGCTGATGTATGAGAAATGTAAAAAAAATGACCAGGGAGGGGTGACAATCCGGGTCCTTGTCAATCACTCCAGGGTCTCACAGAGCAGACAGGGTATGCTGTAAAGTAGGGGGGTGCTCGGCTTCTGCACAGCAGCCTCACCACAGTCTCCATGTGGGTGACTGTCCTGGCCCTTAAACCGACACTCAGCATCATTACCCGATCCCGCTCATGGGGCCTGGCTCTGGGCAGGCTTCTGTGACCACGTGGAAACCAGCGAGGAGCTTCCAGCCAGCAGGACCCCTCTGCCGCTGCTCTGCCCTGCATCACTGTCTGCATTCATGTGGCTGCAGACAAGGATGTCCGTGATGCAGCTGGGAAAGCCCGGGCTCTGGGCTGATTCTGGGTCATGCCATGTGGTTTAAAGAGAGCACTTACCTTCTTTCTAGCCCGAGACAACATCCTGCCTCCGTGCACTTCAGGGTTCAGAAGGGAATTCAGCCCCCTCCCACAGAATGGCACACCCATGGAGAGCAGGCACCCAAAGTGATGCGGAAGGAGGGCGCCCCTGTGCTCTCTGGGACCAGGGTCCAGAGCACGTGGGGCAAGGCCAGTGCAGAGCTTTCTTCTATGTGCATCTAGAGTTCAGCCCAAGTGGAGGACTCTGTTCTTTGACGTGCTGGTTATTTGCATTATTCGTTTGCCAGGACTGCTGTAACAAACCACAAACCAGCTGCCTTAAACCATAGAAGTATATTCTCTCTTGGTCCTGGAGGCCACGAGTCCACAGTCAAGGTGTCAGCAGGGTTGGTTTTTGCTGAGGGCTGTGAAGGAGAATCTGCTCCGGGTTTCTGTCCTTGGCTTGTAGATGACATCTTCTCCCTTTGTCTCGTCATATTGTCCTCCCTCTATGCATGTCTGTGTCCAGATTTCCCCTTTTTATAAGGACACCAGCCTATTGGATTAAGGCCTGTCCTAATGACCTCACTTTAAATTGTTCACCTCTGTAAGGACCCGATCTCCCAATCAGGCCACTTTCTGAGGTCCTGGGGGTTAGGGCTCCGATTCTGGGGACACACAATTCAACAAATAACACTGCAAATATGGTGGTGCCTTCCACCCAATTTCAAAGACCATTTGGAACCTTCCATGCCTTTCATTTTCAAGGAGAATTGACAGCAACGCATGTGTCATCGTGACTCCTTGTTGAGCTAAGTTGAATAAATGAAGCAAAGTGATTTTATTGGCATATTTGAGATACATGGATTTGAAAATTTAGAGGTATTTACTGTAAGTGAATTTAATAGGACATGAACTCATCCCACGATGAACTCATAGGACTCATAATCACATCTATAAAATTAGAGGATCCCATACAGAAGCCGTTACATAGCAACTATTCTTTAAATCGCAACGTTTACCTGTTGTGAAATTGTATGGGTGGCATACGCCATTTTTATAAAACGCAAGCTATGTTTGTGTATGTCCACACAGAAAAAACTGGGAAGCAAATACTCTGGAATATCTCATGGAAGATTACCTAGATTAACTCTGAATAGTTGGATTATAAGTAGATTTTTGCTTTCCTCCTTGTGTGTTTATTTTCCAAAATTTTCATCGTGACCATCTCCCACTTTTATAAATAGAAAACAGTGTTATTGGAAAAGAAGATAGGCACAGAGAAGGGTTTTAAGGGTAGAAAATACTAAGTTAAAATATATGGCTATAGGATAAAGTATAAAGCAAATTTCAGTAACGCAAACCACCAATCCCTAAAAATGAGGGATCTTTCATAAATGGTCTGCCTCACTATAGCCATGATAATTGCTTCTATTACCATAAAGGTCAGGATGAAAATGCTAGAAGCTGAATATAGTATTTGACGTGGAATTATTTGTCTTCCAGAGGTGAAAGCAGGGGGCGGAAGAATTAGGAAGAATAATAAAGGTTAAAGCATTTGTCATGCAAGATCCTGTCATTTTCTTTTTAACCAACTTTTTGGCTTTCTTTGAAACGCCTGCAGCTAAAGTTCTCTTCTGAAATTGGTTTCTACACCTTTAGGGATTAAATTAGTGAATTTTTTGAATACTCAGTTTTTGGAATGTTACCAGGAGAAATATAGATGGTTTTAAAATACCGGTGGCAAGAAATTAAATCAATTCTGTCCTTATCACAAAATATTGGCAGAAAAGACTCTTCTACTTTTCAGACAGATTCAGGGCCTTTGATTTGGAAGGGGCCTTTCATGGTGTGCCTTTGATGTCACTGAGAAGCCACTGGTTTAATGACTGTGGTGGCTCTGAGAACCGTCAGCTACCTGCTGGCTGACCCAGCTGTTTATCTTATTTCACTGCACGATCGCTGTGATTTCCCATCTCTGTCCATTTAAAATCTGATATTTCATCTAAGACACTCACGATCTTTCGTCAGTAAAACATTAATACCGTAGAAACATGCCTTAATATAATACCATAGGAACAGGCCTTTTTGTTTCTTTATAAGCACAGTGATCAAAAAACCCTCAGAAGGGTGGACTGAGATCTTTGGGGCTGGTTCTCCATCTTGTCATCTCTCCTGTGAAGGATATTGACCCTGGTAAGAATATGCAGTATCTGAGCCTTCACGGTCCCTGTGTCCCTTCTACGCCAGACATGCAGATAGGTGTTTTTTCCTCTTCTCTATGACCCATTTGAGGCTCTGCTTGTCACGATGCTGCCATTTCAGGGGCTCCAGAATCCCTGAACCCATTAGCAATCTGGATATCAGGATGCAACAGCACAAAAGGAAAACAGTGCCACGCAGAAAAATAACTTCAGAGGAAATGCATCATCAGGGGATAGATGGTGTGAAGTAGCACTTGCTAAACAAGAGCTTCCAAGCCACCCTGGGGATGGGATGGATTTTTCTTTCCCTCTTTTGCCAAATCTCTGCAACTCCTTGGTAGACAAGAGTCCAACGGAGGCCAGATGTTGGGGACACAGGGGAAAAGGTTAAAAGATGCCTTGAAACGTGTATTTTCCTTTCCCTTGATACAGAGATGCCATCCACTTGATATTGCCCAATAAATAGTACCTCTACTGGAAATTTCCTTCACTGATGGACAGACGGGGAGAGCACACTTGCTGCATGTCAGGTCCCTACCTGTGACAGCAGGAGCCAGAGGTTAGCATCTTTCCTTCTCAGGAAGGAACAGAGACTCGATAAGGGATTTCCCCAGCCGTGCCCAGCTGGTGGGGTCGCTGGGACTCATGGTCCTCCCTTGAGATGTGGAACCCCCCTTGCCCTCACCCACCTCAGTGTGAGTTGGGGACCCTTTTCCGTGCCCCTGATCTTGGTCATCTTTGGTCAAGCTCTTACCCACCATATGAGATGGTTGGTTTAGTCTCTGTCCCTCTAGGCTGTGAGCCAAGCAAAGTCAGAGGATGTGCCTTCTCCTGGGGACCCTCAGGGCCCAGCCCAGTGCCTGCCTCATAGAAGGAAAAGTAAATTGTTAGTCCAGGAGCGAGTCACCCCCCGGGTTGCTTCCGGGCTTCTGTCTGACACTAAATCCGTGACCTTCACTGCCCATGGTTTTGTGCATTGGTGAATATACCTAATTTTGATAATCTGCTTTTGAAAAGAATCTTTCATTTCTTAGCCTGGGAGAGACCGGAGTCCTCTAACTGGGGAATTTTCCTAATTCCCAGCGGTGACAGGCTGACCCCAGGACTCTGAGAAGCCCATTCACTTCCTTCCCTGATGTCTGGATAACGGGGCTGAGAAGAAATGCCTCTGTGAGCCAAATACTTCTGTGGACCCCTCTGTCCTTTGTCCCCTGTGGACCTGGCTCCATGAGGGTTGTCGTCTTTTCTCCAGTGTTGTCAAAGTAAATGCATGCATAGGGAGAGCTCCTTCCAGAATTTCGTGGCACAATGGGTGAGTTGCTTGGGAAGATGGAGGAAGAAGGGATGGAGACTTGGGGGGACCCTGGGGACCCTGGGGATGACCGGGGACCCTTACTGCTTCAGAAGGGACTTCGTTCCCCAACTCTAAGGGGCCTTTGGAACTGGTCACCCTCTAGTCATATTGCACCAAATTAAGCATCAAGCCAAGTTCTAGAGTGAAGGCAGGTTTATCCACTTAATAGGTGTAGATTCAGAAAATATTCTTAGACTGTCTGTTGTGCCCCAAATTTCACCTGCTGGAATTCATTTCATATTTCATTCTTTCCATCCTTCTAGAATGAAAACTAAATATCGTTTCATGGGAACTTGTGTTTTATCCTAAAGATGAAAACAATATATACTGGCTGAATGATTTCCCAAGTAGACATAATCTGTCCAGGGTTCTGAGTTTGCATTAATGAGGAAGCAGGTTTCTGTGATTCCGTGTCCTGTATGACATATGATTGGCACACCCAGTTTTATGGGTATCAATGGCAAAGTATGAAAGATGAGACCCTCCATGGCAGTATTCTAGAAATTGTATAATAAAAACCCACAGGGTTTCCCTGGTGGCGGAGTGGTTGAGAGCCTGCCTGCCGATGCAGGGGACACGGGTTCGTGCCCCGGTCCAGGAAGATTCCACATGCTGCGGAGCGGCTGGACCCTTGAGCCATGGCCGCTGAGCCTGCGCGTCCGGAGCCTGTGCTCCGCAGTGGGAGAGGCCACAACAGTGAGAGGCCCGTGTGCCACAAAAAAAGCAAACAAAAAACGCACAAACCCCCACAGAATGACAGCACAGATTCATGACCCACAGTCATAGCCTGTGAGAAAGCTTCAGATGAAAAGTTTCAAAGGCCGTATTAGAATAATTTTCTAAATCCTTGAAATGACTTGACTTCTTGAATCTTTTACTTGCTTTGGGGAAACATGTGGCCAGTGCATGGTAGCGCTGCACAGGAGCCTGAGATAAAAGGGAATTTCAGTGGTACGAGCTACCTGTCTTTGTGTACAATGTTGCTATTTTGTTTATGACTTTTTGCAGTACTTTTGACTTTCTAAAATATTGCATTAAGATATTATTTGCCTTTTTTCAGCTTTCTTGAAGTAAAATGGACAAATGAAATTGTAACATACTGAAAGTGTACAACCGGATAATTTGACATATATGTATGTTGTGAAAGGATTCCCACCATCGAGTTAATTTCCACATCCATCACCTCACATATTTACCTTTCTCGGTTTTTTTGGTGAGAGCTCTTAAGTTTCACACTCTTGGCAAATTTCAATTTTATAACAGAGTGCTATCAACGCCAGTCAGCGTGTTATGCACTGGGCACTCAGACCTTCCTCATAACTCGGTTTGTACCCTGCTACCCGCGTCTCCTGTTTCCCCCGCCCAGCCCCTGGCAGCCACCATCCTGCTCTCTGCTCCTATGACCCCCCACCCCAGACAGCACATATAAGTGATCCCAGACAGCATTTGTCCTGATTAATGGGTTTCTTGGTGCCCTCTTAGATTCTGTGCCCAAGGCGATTGCCTCTCTCTCCTAAGCCCCTGGTGGTTACTCCAAGGACTCAGGTTTTGTGATAGATTTCACAAGGAAAAGTAGAGGACTGAGAGGTGACAGCACGTGGAGGCTTGGGATGGACACGCAGCAGGCTTGTGTTTGAGACTGTCCGGAATGGGCAGGACGCCAGCATGCTTCCTATTCAAGCTGACATCGTTGAGACAAGTATTCCTGATGTGTGCACGGCCTCTATGTGTAGCACCAAAGGGGTCAGACACACTGTAACGTCCACTCTGAGCTCAAAGTACAGGAGGAAATAGATCCGAAGCCGCTTACGTGCCGGAAAATAGGGGTGGCCTATTCCACTAGTGAAGCATCTAATATGAAAGGACGGTCCGTGACTTTGCAACTTGGTGGAAAAGAGCCACCCAGCCAAATTGATATGCGAGTGAGGTATCTGTCTCATGTCACTTGAGGCCCCTGTGGGTGGCCGGCTGGCATGGGCCCTGCAGACATCAGGCAGGTCTGAAGTGACAACGTGTCACCTCCTGCCCACACCGTGTGTCCCCACCTCCTTCCCCAGGGCATCCTCCTTGTTCCCAAGAAGATGCCAGGTTGGAGACGCAGCCCAGACTAGAAGCATCAGGAATTAAGTTCTGTGGCACATGTCTTGGATCAGGGCAAGATGGGAGCTGGTGGATCCCGGGACACGGTTCAAGCATTGCCGGAGGGCGCAGGCTCGGGGCCTGGGTGCGCCTGGCTGTGCCAGCGGGATGACGAGTCCTCACGTGGGCTGTCTGGGCCCCCCTCCTCCCTCCCGCCTCATTACTGGCACCTCCCTCCCCAACTGAGTTGTAGCACAAATGGCTCTTGCCTCAGGCTCTGCTTTCTGAGAAACCAAACTGACCAAACTAAGACATGTTCCTTGTTATTTTCCTGTAGCCCTTGGTGCAAGGGGGCTGTCAGGAAAAATCACTTCAAAAGTCATACTTGTAATGATTTAAAATCATACTTTTTTTTTTTTTTTGTGGTACGCGGGCCTCTCACTGTTGTGGCCCCTCCCGTTGCAGAGCACAGGCTCCGGACGCGCAGGCTCAGTGGCCATGGTTCACGGGCCCACCCGCCCCGCGGCATGTGGGATCTTCCTGGACCGGGGCACGAACCCGTGTCCCCTGCATCAGCAGGTGGACTCTCAACCACTGCACCACCAGGGAACCCCTAGGCTCCTTTTAATTGGGGTTTTTATTAAACTCTGAAATGCTATCCCTGTATTAGTAAACATCACCGAGGAAGGAAACCTCCCTCCCGAGACCCGTGGGATTTGCCCGGTGAGGGTTTAAGGGCTGAGGACCCAGAGGAGACCTCTCCCGGCCGTTGTTCTGCCTTGTTACCTCACATCCCCTCACAACTGCTCTGCAGACTCCCCAGCATCATGCAAGCCTCCAGCTTGTGCTGCAGAAGAAGGTGACTCCAATGCTGTATGTAATGTTAACTTCTTGGGCTGTGTCCTTAGATGGGGACCTAGCATTTCCTGATGGTGAAATGGGCGTAAGATAGAAGGAGGGGCTTTTAATGGTGATGCATTTTCTCTTAAGTTATTTTTCTCTGTGGTGCTGTCTTCCTTCCCTCCATGTGGAAATCTCCCCACCTGCTGGGGTGGGGCCTCAAGAGGATATTGGGGGATGCACAGGCTCAGTGGTTCTCAGGGCAACTCTGGAGCCAGTACTTCTGGGTTGGAGCTCAGGCTTTGCCACCTCCCCGTTGTGTGACCTTGAGCAAGTCCTCTGTGCCAGGGGATACAATGTGTAGAGTGAAGCTGATGAGGACAGTGGTGTTACCTACCTGGTTAGGGATGCCGTCAGAATTCACGGATGCCCAGGACCACTTGGGGCATGTCTGGCTTCAGCACCTCAACCTCCAGCCTGACTCAGACCCTCTCCAGGTACAGATTCAAGGGAATTTCAGCCACCTCACCTGGTGATAAAAAAAAAAAAATCACCTGTGATGACTGCTGTAGACCCAGGAACAGGAAAGCTCTTGGATGTTCCCCCACTGCTCTCAGCCTTGCCTTAAAAATGTCATCAGGTCTCAAAAAATTCTGAAATGAGGTGCTTTCAAAGACTACTTCTTTTTTGTCAGGATAATTTTCTGATCCGAGACACCGTCTCCTTATGTCATCTATCAGCTTCATTTTACTTTCATCATATAAGACCTGACCCCAAACCCCTATCTTAGAAATCCTTAAAAATGAACCCCTCTTTTCCCCTGTGCACACTTCATTTTGGTGTTCTTTAGGTTTCTAAAAGGTGATCTTTTATGGAACGAAGTATTCACAACATTTGAAAAATATCAGTGTTTAAGGTATTTAAAGATAGTGGGGCTGGGCGTGCACCTATTTTGTACTTCTATGCCATTGAATTTGACTTTATTCAACTCTAAAACCCGTCCTTTTATTCCATGGAATTCACTTTGTTTTCTGAGTCGTCTATGAATTATGTGAGGAAGGATGGAGCGTTTAAACCCTGGAGCGGTTCAGCCCCCAGGGGTGGCTGCTGTGCCTCCAGTTTGATCTTTCACAATGGTGATCAGATTTCCATAGAGCAGTGTGAACTTACCAGCTTTGTGTTTAAAAAGAGGAGACAGAATAAGCACAGGCAAGAAGAAAGTGGCATTTTTACTTGCAAATCTACTGCAGTTAAGAAAGGTGTAATTTGGTTTAAATCAAGATGATGTGTATTACAGGTTGAGATTTTAGATAATGATGCTATGACATGGGGAGCTAAATGGAGTTTACTGAAGATCAGTTGATGTTTGGCCAGATGCAGCCTTCTTCCTCCATGGGAACATGGGCAGGTCTGGATTCTGAAAATTCAAGAACTTTCAAGTGAAATATGAAGAAAGAACCCACACTTATCTAGACTTTCTTTCCACTTCCTGCCAGAGAGTGGTGGTTTTTCTTCTCAGAACGAGGCAGAACACCCCCGTGACCTGGGTGGGAGTTTGAGCTTCTTGTTGACTGAGATGGGATGTGTGTGTGGCGCGTGTGTGTGTGTGTGTGTGTGCACGCATGTGCGCGGCATGTGTGTGGTGGTGTTGGAAATAAACGGGAGGCTTGGCTTTGCCTCTCTCTCGAGTTATCACATGTACCAGGTAATAAGCATACACAGGGATGGTTAATTTTGTTCACCTAAGTCTATATCATTCATTCACCCTGTTTATTTACACTAATCAGAACTTGAAAGCAAGATTTTCCCAGATGATCCGGCTTCTGTTAATCAAGTGTTGACCAAGGACCTGGGAATTTCTCATGACAACACTGAGCAATATTGGGAACTGATTATTATTATTTTTTAATATTGTTTTTAGGCTGAAGTCTTGGACCCAAATATAAATTTTAAGGGCACACGTATCCCTGGTGGAAGTCATCTATATTGATTCTCTCCTTGGTCAGTGCCTTGCCTCTCTTTCCATGATCCCATCAGATAGTTACATAACAATGACAATTCCTGAAAGACACTAACCTTGGCAAGGAAGTCCAGTCTCCCGTCGTAACTTCCATCCAATTAGCTACATGACCTTGGACAAATCAGGCTCCCTGCCTGGCCTCATTTTCTTCACCTGAAATTTAGAGACTACAATCACTTTATTTTTTTTCAACTCGAAGCATATTTTCTGATAATGACCAGAAAATTGGATTAATGAAATACTTCTCTCTAAGGACTAGAACAATTCCGAACATCATGTTAATTAAAGACAGTCGCTGGGCAAGCTTCAAGGAAACATGCTTATAAGTTTGCATATACAATACAGTGCACATAGCTCCCCAGACCACATATCCAGAGAATCATGCCCAAAGATTCAAGACTAACCATAATATATTCATACTTTTGGTCGACCTGGTAAAATGAAAACACACAGCTGTTATCAACATAAACACGGACAGAAAAATAACTCAACAATAGGAGAAACTCTATTGACAAAAGATTTTTTAGTTGATTCCAATTTATTTGAAGATGAGGCATTGAACATAGTGATTGGAACAAAACTATAGCAGTGTAATCGTTGACAAAAGGGACAGCTCTGATCTTCTCGCAGCTGGCACAAACTCTTGGCCGTTTCCCTCATATTTTTGATGCTGTTCCGATCCATCAACAGTCTCCTCTCTGGTTTCCTTGTGACTAGTGAACTGCATGCATAGAGCAGTGGATCTGGTCCGGTGGGGTGGTGGTCTGTAACGTTCCGGTACATCCTTTCATGGGCTGATCTTTTCCTGGTCTCACGAGCATCATGCTTTAACCATCTGAGCTAAAGTGACATAGAATTTGATATAATGTGAGAGGTATTTGAAACAATAAGAGAGACAAAAATAATCCTGAAAGTGTCTGATAACAATTTCTTTCTTTCTTTTTTTTTAATGCCTTTAGCGACAAGGAGCTGGGGCAACCAATGGAAAAGACAAGACATCTGGTGAAAATGGTAAGCCCCCATGAATAGTCCAACTACTTACTTTTTTCCCATCTGTAGCCTTGGGCATGTGGCAGGTGCGGATCATAACTTCCATCCTAACCGGCTACTATATACATCTGCACTTTGGTTTGGAGTGGAGTTTAGCAACTCAAAGTAAGCACCGTGGTCTGGTTTTACAAAGAAAACTGAGTTAAATGCAGTGATGAGAACACTTTCCCTCCCAAAGGAGGACTCCCATTTTGGGCAACATGATTACAATGCAAATATTGTTCTCTGCTTTCTTCATTAGGGTTGGTGAGAATCATCCGAGTTGTTGTGAGGATAAAATGAGATCAAGTGAGAGAAGCGCTTTGAAAACTGTGAAGGGCTCAACTTCACAGGAAATGAGGGTTAAAACTCGCTTTGTTCTCCCTCGTACACAGAGTGTGGTGCTGGACCAGGGGAGGTCCTAGATCAGTGTCACTGCAGGGATATTCACCAGGAGATACTAACAATAATAGCAGAGGCCAGAGCATTTGCCTCCTTGATTCCAGTCTCCACCTCAACCTTAAATTGTAGGAATGATCATTAAATTTTATGGATAGGGAAACAGACTGGGAGCAGAAGAGATGGGATATGGCCAGGAATGGGAAGAGTGTGGACTTGGAAAGAGAGCTGGGAGGAAGCCCAGCTCCCCAGCTTTAGCGGTTGTGATAGAGGGTGACTGGTCATGATAAAAAATCGCCAAGTACAATTTAGAGCCCATTGGCAACCGTGTTGAAAAGAGTTCTAGCGGAAAGGTGAAGAGATGAAGCCAAAATACAGCAGAAGGGGAGATGAGGAAATAGAGACAGTGAGCAATAAAAAAAAAAAAATCGCCAAGTAAGTGCCGAGGGTTAGTTATGGTTCTGGTGGGGTTAGGTTCTGGGTGTTCCTACTTTTTCTTAGTTACAAAATGAACACACCTTTTACGGAAAACTACTCCTGCTTCCTGCTGGATGGAATTTAGGCGGGTTTTCATCCAATTGTGGACAATGCCAATCTCAAATACCAGCTGTAAAGATTCCTTAGAGCCCTGAAAACAACTTAGGGTCCTCAGTCATGAGTCTGAGTGCGGCCTGAACAAGACTAAGGTACTAGAATCTTTCTCTGTGGTGCACTCATCTGGGGCCTTGCTGACTCAGCTGCCTCTTTGGCACCATCGTACTGGACAGGGTCTGTGTGCTGGTGACCGCTGGGATGAAATGGTTGTTACATTAATAAGCAGAGGGGTTGGTGCCCAGGAATGTCCTGATCAGACCTGGGGGGTTGGGGAGGGTGGGGGAGGAAATAAATTCTTTCATAAGCCTTTCACGATGCCCACGGCTTTTCTCATCTTCTCTGTGTGGGTTGTGGTGGGGGTGGGTTATTAGCAAGGAGGTCAGGAAGCAGAGAGGAGCAAAATGAGAGCTGCTCAAACAGAGAAGGAAGGACTTCCACACAGGTGCTTCCTGGCTTGCCAGGTTCACAGATTCATATCCATCTCATCATTGGAGTTCACATCCATGGAATCTGCCAACCTTGGAATCATTGAATTTAGAGTCAAAAGGCTTCTCAGAGATGCCCTTGTGCAGCAGTTCTCAAACATTTTCCTCTCACAACTTCTTTCCATTCTTAAAAATTCTTAAAGACCCCTAAGAGCTTCCGTTTTTGTTGACTATATCTATTGGTGGTTCCCACATTAGAAATTAAAATGGAGAAATTGTTAAAGGGTTTACTTATTCATTCATTAAAAATAAAGTGACAAACCTATGATATGTTAACATAAATAACATTTAAAAAATAAAAAGTAATGATATTTTCCAAGACAGAAAAAAAAATTTAGTGGAAGAGTTTTGTATTTTTGCAAATTGTTTTAATGTCTGGCTTTATGGAAGACAGCTGCTTCTCCATTCAATCTGTTGTAATATCACGTGTTGTGTAGCCTCTAGAAAATTCTATGAGAATTTTCTGTGTGCACCTATGAGTGGATGAGATTTTAAAAAGCTACTAATACCTTAGTACCATTAAAAAATAATTTTGATTTTGTGGGATCCCTCAAAGGAAGGAAGTGCCCCCAGGGCACCTCATCCACACTTTGAGAACTGCGGCTCTAGGTAACTCCCAGGTCATACAGGAGGAGCCTGCAGTCTGAGATCAAGCAGAGTGGTGACCAAGGCAGGACTAGGTCCTTTGTGCTTGATATCTCTGTAGTCCTCTTTTCCCCTGGCATCCACGGGTCCTTCAAAGCAAGTCTACATGCTCTGCTTTGTACCAGCGGGAATTACCAGCTGTTATAGAAGACACTACTTTCTGCTATTCTAAGGCATGAAATTTCCTTCAGATAAAAATTGATCCACTCTAGTGAAAATTGCGTGTGCCTTTTCTGGAGGTATAAAAATTAATAGAAAGAAAAATATTCAAGGTGCTATGGGTAAAACTTTTCTTTATGTAATTCTAGATATCAGAGGATATTCATTTTTGAATAGAAAAAGTTAGAGATTATTTGATAGCTATAAAATAAAGGTGCTATATACATTCAAATTGTTATTAACATGTTCTGTCTTAATTTCGGATAAAACTGCTCATGTGTGATATACGTACATGGTATTTTATTATAATATTAAGTTTGTGCTTCTGCCTCTAAAGATGGACAAAGACAAAAGTCGATAACAACCCAACAAAGATTGGGGTAAAGATTTCTAGAAGTGGTCTAAAAGATGTTTTCCTAAAAATCTAAGTCGTGTAATTCCTTATTCTTAAATTCATAATATGAGACTATCATCTTGGAATTTCTATTTTAATCTAATATTACATTCCATTGAAATTCAGATTATTTGACTCTGTCATCACGGGTATCTAGAGAGACCTTTTATCTAATGTATATTTCCTATTAATACAAATGAAGCTGCCTACACATGTGGAAGGAACAGGGACCCATGAGAGCAGAAATATGAGGCATAGTCTATCAAAATGTTATGAGGTTGGGATAGTAGTCAATTAATTGTAAAATGAACATCCCTCAATTTTGTTAGTTGACTACAAGCCGAAGTGTTCTTATTTCAAATATTATAAATTTATTTGAGATCTGTAACACAAAGCAATGAAGATTATGGTAGTGAATTATGGATGACTTGAAATTCTAAATTGGATCACAGAAGACACAAGTCAGATACATTAAAACCCCAGCGGGATCTAAAGTCTTGGGCTCTGCTGAAATTTTATTATATTGAGTATTATCTCAAAAGAGCCATTGGCTGGGGATCTGGATTCTTTTAAGATTTATTTTTGTGTCATTGCTGTTGTTGCCATGGTATTTATTGTTGTGAAATTTGACATATATCCACCCCGTACTATCCAGAACAACCCTGAAATTGTCCTTATTCTCCAAGACACCAACTTCTGGATACACAACCCAGCAAATCTAGCTGTTCCTCATCTCATCTGCAGCGTGAAGACATTTTTTTTCCCAGAAATATTAGAGTTGTATTATGTTTTAATTAAAAAAAATTCATTAGGATCTTGTTGGTTCAGAGATTTTCATTCCTATATGAACAAACTACCCTTATGATTTGAGTAGTTTAGGCTAAGGACTTAATTTCTTTCTAGATATAATGCCCTACTTGAGTGAAACAACAGTTCAGACCTCCAGTTACAGTTCATCTGCTACATTAAATTCAAACATGTTTATAAATACAGACACTACCATCTGAATCTAGATTATTCACCAGTAGTCACCAGTTTGGACACAATCAAAAGATTTTTTTGTAAGACCATAATTTCACTGGGTCTCTTGATTTATGTCTTGATAGTCATCTTTCAGAGAGACTCTAAGAGTTAAATTCCTTTATTGAACTACAAAAATAGGAAAATACTGGAAGTAGAGCGGCTGCTGGGAGACTTCCAATCCGAAGGAAAGATTATAAGTAATAAACTTCTGATGGAGCTTACTTTCAGAGCTTGGAGGCTTACCGAAGCTAAATTGAATTTCTAAAACTGGAATGGATTTCTTTTGACTTAGTGAACTGTGATCTATTTGTTTCCAAAAGTCTGTCTTTGGAGGTGAGAGGCATGTGGACATACCTGAGTTTGATAAGAGAATCCCATCCCCCCCAATCCAGGCTGTAGGTAAATGCCCAGAAGGAAGGTATCATTCTGAAATACCGTGGGGCTCACCGCCATTGTAGTTTCTCTCTCTCTTTTTTTTTTTTTTGTGGTACGTGGGCCTCTCACTGTTGTGGCCTCTCCCTGTTGCGGAGCACAGGCTCCAGATGCACAGGCTCAGTGGCCATGGCTCACAGGCCCAGCTGCTGCGCAGCATGTGGGATCTTCCCAGACCAGGGCACGAACCCGTGTCCCCTGCATCGGCAGGCGGACTCTCAACCACTGTGCCACCAGGGAAGCCCGCCATTGTAGTTTCTTTGAGATGTGAGTAGCCGAGCAAAAACTCAGCACCGCTTGAATAGGTGCTTCTTCTTTGGAAAAGAGGTCATGGCTTGAGAAATTTCTAGTAGGTGTGGGATTATATTAGGAGCACCTAAGATTTAGTTTGTTTTGATATGATTATACAATGACTAACAATGAATAAGATCAAATGTTGTTGTACTGGGTACTCTCCTCTCCTTGTTTTGAATAAAACTAAAAATCATAGACATTTCAGCTTATCTCACCTTTGTATTTGAGGGAACACACACACACACACACACACACACACACACAGTAATTTTGTTTTTCTGCTATCAAGTAGGTAGAGAGAGAAATGGATTAAGAAGGACCTGCATTCATAGGCAAATAGATATATTAACATTTATCTGAGCCTGATTTTTCAAATAAGAAATAAAATTCAAATATTTATTCCCAAAGCACTTTACACACCACCCACCCCCTTTCCCCCTTGGCTCCAGAGCACCCAAAAGACACCCCATTTTTTCCTGTGGTATTCTTGATGACCTTTCTATGCCTATGCATCAATTTGGGCAGATTGTTTGGGGTACATTTAGTCTATCACCTTTCCTTGGTTTGTGGAAGTGTGTGGGGCAAGGTCTGTGTGCAAGGATGGAAGATCAGCTTGGAGTAGAAAGGGACCACTTTGGGGCCAGGAATAGAAGGGGACTTACTGTATGTTTACTACCACATCCAAGAGAGAAGGTCAGTTCTGGCAGGAGGTGCTGCCGGGCTGGTCTGGTTCCTGAGCCCAGGGAGGTTAGGATGGAAGGCAAGGGGGGACATGCAATTTCCAGAAAGGCCATGGAGGGATCATCTCCTGTAACTGCCTGAGGTGGACACATGACTCTGTTCTGCTTCAAATACCAGATGGGCTAAATCAGAGTCTGAGGCTGGCTGGAGAGAATTTGGATGTGTGTCGGTTCTGCAGGCTGCTGTGTGCAGGGGTCTGGAAGCCAGGGGGGCTGTGAAGCTCTCCTCCACCCTGAGGATGTAATATGCCAATTCTGCATGAATCTCAATATGAGTTTAGGTGGAAACTTACCGCGCTGAGCCTCTAAGCCCCTTCAAACGGGGAAAATGATAACCTCGAATGTTGAGCTGCCACGGGTCTCAGAAATGTGCAGGTTAAACTTTCAGAGACTGCATCTGGCTGTGGGAAAAGCACCCCCCTAAAGTAATCAATCACTAAGGTGTGCAACGATTCCCAGGCCAAGAAGCTCTAAATCGGTTTCCCGTTAGAGAGCTAAAACCTGCATGAAGTCTCAAATTCACCTGGACTGTTGTATTGTGTGTGCTGCCCTGAACCCCAAGTCACACAGAGCTTTCAAGGTAAAAAATCAAACGACTCTGGACTCTGTCGGGGGTCGCTTGGCCCTTTCTCCCCTTCTTTTTCTGCATTTGAAGTAACCAGAAAAAATAATTCAAAATAAGAATGGATGAAATACGAACACGGCTTCCAAATACTATTAGCAGGACGTGCCCTTTGTGCTATTGGCTTTGAACTCTCTAAAGAAGCTCTGTTCCGGAAGGAAGATATGGATACACATGTTTTTTTTTTTTTTCTTTTTGCGGTATGTGGGCCTCTCACTGTTGTGGCCTCTCCCGTTGCGGAGCACAGGCTCCGGATGCGCAGGCCCAGCGGCCATGGCTCACGGGCCCAGCCGCTCCGCGGCATATGGGATCCTCCCAGACCAGGGCACGAACCCGTATCCCCTGCATCGGCAGGCGGACTCTTAACCACTGCGCCACCAGGGAGGCCCAGGATACACATGTTTGCTTCTCATATTGATCCAGATGGGGAAGGAATGAAATTGGAATTGCTTATGAAGCCTGGCTTTTAATCAGGGTGTCCACACACACCTGGTCAATGGGTAATATTGGTCAACAAGTGAATCGATTCTTTGTGAAGGTTATTTTAGGGATTAGTGCTGACAGGGACTTTATTACTGCAAATCTTAGTTACAAGGGTGATTTCCCCCCTTCAGGCTGAGTGTTATAATAACGTCAATGCGCTAGTAATACCTTGGATAAATACGATGCTTCTAATTCATTGTCTTTGGAGTAAACATGCTTGAAGTATTGTTAATAGATGTGGAGCTTTTTACCTGCTCTTGGTTATAATTCTCTATGTCTGTAGGCATTTGCATAGTTTAAAATGCTCTCACACACAACCGATTCCGTGGCCAACTTGGGAGGTGGGTAGGGGATGTGATGTCAGGCCAAGTTACTTGAGAAGTCAGGTGATAGGCCCCAAGGTCACATAAATCACAGGAAAGACAGCAGGTCATCTGGCCTGCCATCTAAACATGCCAGCTTGTCCCCACGTTCGCTCTCTCCTGAGTTCTCCTTGACGGGGAGTCTTGGATGTAAACTGGCCACTGGGGTGGGCTGTGGTCTGAGCCCATAGAACTGAAGAAAGTTAACAGACTTACACCTTGGCCAGGCTGGAAACCATAGTCTCATCAGCACCGTCATTTCATCAGTTTAGTTAACTGTTCTCTGGCAAAGAGGTGTGATCACAGACTAATTACAGGGACAGCCCTGCTAATTTTCAAAACTAAAAAAACTGAAGCAATATTCTAATTTGTAGGCTTATCTTTATTTCCTCTTCCCTTCCCGTCTCTCTTCCTGTCTTTTTGAGATTATATGTTAGACAGCTTTAGACCAACTGAGGATAGAATTTTGTATCATATGGAGAAGGTCCATATGCTTTAGCAAAAATAATGCAGTTATAAATTATGCTAAAAGAATTGCCACTCAAGATCTTTTTAAGCCTATGAAGTAGCTTGTACCAGGAAAATGATGATCTGTCTATCCTTTGCCCCAGTCAGGAGATAGAAATATTTCCTATTCTGCTTATCAATTATTTGTATGGACGTAATACGTCTCAAGTGCTTTAAGTAGGTGATACATTCATAATTTTATTTATAGAATTAGTTTGCACAGCAAACAGCTTTTCAGAAGAGAAAAACAGCTAGAATTTCAGCCTGAGCTACATTTCAGCCTGAGCTAAGATGGTTGAAATTTGTAGGGTTCCTATCAGTGGGTGTATCTGTGATTACAAAGGCATGTAGAAATCCTTTTGAGCAACAGAATGAGCTGAATTGTCTTCAGAGACTGGACCTCCTCTTAGGCTGGACCTG
Organism: Mesoplodon densirostris; assembly: GCF_025265405.1. Taxonomy (NCBI): domain Eukaryota; kingdom Metazoa; phylum Chordata; class Mammalia; order Artiodactyla; family Ziphiidae; genus Mesoplodon; species Mesoplodon densirostris. The sequence continues at coordinate 5,685,829 of NC_082665.1, read as the reverse complement.
CTGTCTTATCTGAGTTATGCAGGAAAAGGAAATCTCTGTGTCTCTGTGATCATCTCCTAGCATCCTTAGAGCAACCACAGAACTCACTCAGACCCGAGGGCAGAAGTCTCCCTGGGTCTCACCAGAAAGTTCTCTGCCAAAGATTCTAGAATGTCACTGTGGTGTGAGCACCGGGGGACTGTTGTGTGTTTCTGTAAAATCCATGCAACATGATTGATTGGTTTCGTCCAACATTCTTAATCAGTAACGAGTTGGAGTTTCCAATCAATCCTAATTAATTGTCACGATTTGGCTCTGAATGCAGACGACTCAGTAAAGAAATGCTGCTATTTCACTCCAACTACAATTTTTTATTCTCTCCTAAGTGGGCCCCTCGTGCTCAGGAAGTGACCACTTTTCACTAACTTTGGCAAGCTGAGAACAGACTGGCTCTGAGTCCTCTTTTAAAAAAATTTTAAATTGAAGTATAACTACTCTACAATATTATATAAGTTATAGGTGTACAATAGCAATGGACATTTTTAAAGATTATACTCCATTTATAGTTATTAGAAAATATTGGCTGTATTCCCTGTGTTGTACCATATACCCTTGTAGCTTTTTTTACACCTAGTAGTTTGAACCTCTTACTCCCCTATCCCTATATTACCCCTCCCCACTTCCTCTCCCCACTGGTTACCACTAGTGTGTTCTCTGTATCTGTGACTTCTTTTTTGTTACATTCGCTAGTTTGTTGTATTTTATAGATTCCATGTATAAGTGGTATCATAGAGTATTTATTTGTCTGACTCATTTCACTCAGCATAATGCCCTCCAAGTCCATCCCTGTTGCTGCAGATGGCAAAATTTCATTCTTTTTTATGGCTGAATAGTATTCCAGGTGTGTGTGTGTGTATGTGTGTGTGTGTGTGTGTGTATCTCACACCTTCTTTATCTGGAATCCTCTTTTTAAGAGTGACTTCAAAATGTGATAGTGGGTTTAGCTGGCCCTGTGCTAAAAACTAGTCTAGCAGACCAGCTGCATCAATGTGGCTTGGCCTCACAGAGGGCAGGTGCCTCCCACTTTGTGGGGAGACAGGAGAACAAAGGCTGTGGATCACCACACAGTGGAGTTTGTCTCGAGGTTGGCGTGGCATCACCCAGCCACAGGCTCTAGAAGACAAACCCCTATAAGCTCATCCTCAGCTGTTGTCTGATTGCTGCCTCTTTACATCTTTGGCTCTCTGCAAAGGACAGGGCTGGCTGCTGTCAGTTGTAGGGTCCAGGGAATATTGAAAGCATGGGCTCCTTCTTAAAAATTATTAAGCAGGGCTTCCCTGGTGGCACAGTGGTTGAGAGTCCGCCTGCCGATGCAGGGGACATGGGTTCGTGCCCTGGTCTGGGAAGATCCCACATGCCACGGAGCGGCTGGGCCCGTGAGCCATGGCCGCTGAGCCTGCGCGTCCGGAGCCTGTACTCTGCAATGGGAGAGGCCACAACAGTGAGAGGCCCGCGTACTGCAAAAAAAAAAAAATTATTAAGCAGATCATTCAGTCAAGCCCTGGCTCTTCTGAGTGAGGGTCCCTGCACACGTTGCCTGCCATGCAGCCGGCCTGAGGGGTGCCACATACAAACTCCTTTTTACAAACAATTCAGTATGTATCATTCATTTCACAATACGTTTTTTCCCAGCACTTTCTAAATTGCTACCCTGGTTTAAGCACAGCAGATAGATAATGGGAACTTTTTGGTTTGAAAACTGATTTGCATCTAATTAATTTTCCAAGTCAGGGGTGTAAAACTTCCCTTCTCTTTATATGTTTCCTTACCTTTTAATGACCTTGGCGAATATTCCTGGATCACTTTGTATATTGGTTATGACTCTGTATGATTTCTGGTTTGGGTTCTGACTTTGAAGAGAATTAGAGATGGCTACAGAGTCTTCGGCTGGTGGAGGGGGAGTTCTAAATCCCCTCCTCTTGCTTTGGGGCAGCTGGGACTCCTCAGGCCAATAGCACACAGCAGAGGGGAGGCCTGAGAGTTTCCAGGCTGGGACCTCAGGAAACTGGCAGCTTCTGCTTTTTCTCTCTGGGAATGTTTGCTGTGGGAGAAGCCAGTTGCCACTTAAGAAGTCCTGCTACCTAAAACCTTCATGCTGTGAGGAAGCCCAGCTAGCTCGTGGGTCAGTCATTTGGAGAGATGTCCACCAAGCCAGTGGCTGTGTCAGCTCCCCCCACCCGGCTGGCAGATGTGTGGGTGAAGGTCCTCGGGTGACCCCAGCCCCAGGGCCTTCTGGCTGCAACTGTGTGGGAGTCTCCGTCCAAGAGGAGCTCAGCTGAGCTTGCCAACCCACAGAACTGGGGGGAAAGAATACTCAGGTCTTGTGCCTAAGCTGCTAATTTGGAGTGATTCATTCCCCAGGAATAGTTAACTGGGACACACGTAACCCGCTCATCTTTGCTAACCCATTGGTTGCTTCTCCTTCACTTACTCCACCCTCCTTCAAGTATATCCTGGATCATTTTCTTTGCTGGTTAGTATAGCATCCCTTCAGGATGCAGAGCTTTGGGTCCTTAATAACCAGAAAAGGGATGCTGCAAAACACTCTGGACTCTAGCTTGGTTTTGCTCATTCATTCATTCATCCATTTATTCAGGAAATAATTGCTAAGCACCTAATGTATGTTGGAGATGGTACTCAGAGCTGGGGATGCGATACTTTAGAAAAGCAACTCTGGGAGAGTGAGGTCGGATGTCTTTAGTAACGAAAGTATCAGTCATGGTCCTGGGAGGAACTATAGGGCACCTTCCATGTGAGTAATTCGAGGAGAGTTAACTACCAAGGGACCATGTGCAAAGGTGCGTGCAGGGTTTAGGGAAACCCACAAAGAACAGCGTAGCACCTCAGACTAGAAACCGCAGGGCCTGCAGGGAGGCAACAGAATCCAGAGAGGGTGCTGTGTGCAGAAGCAGCCTGACAGGGGCTGTGGTCTTCTGAAGGACATAGCTAAGCCTCGGGCAATTTTGCAAACTTCTAGGGTTGCCAGATTCAGCAGATAAAAATATAGAATGCCCAGTTAAATTTCAATGTCAGATAAGCAAAAAAAAAAAAAAAAAGTATAAGTGTATCCCATGGAATATTTGGAGCATACTTACACTAAACTTTTTTTGTTGTTGTTTATCTGAAATTCAAATTGAACTGAACAGTCTGTATTGTATCTGACAACCCTAGCAGGGAAGGAGGCAAGGGAATAAATACCCAGATCTCATTCTCTCTGTCTTCTGATGGCCTCTAGGACCACCCTTGGGATGAATCCAACCAAAGTCACAGCACAATGGTTAGGGAAAAGATGGAGGGTGAATCAGGAGGGGCGAGAGGTGAGGATTGCCTTGCATCTTACCCTTGCCCTCTTCTCCGACTGGGCTGTGGGCCAGGTCCCCCATGCCCCTCTCAGTCTTCCCTAATTAAAAATGTAGCCTGTTATACCGTAAGTGATTGCAGCTTTACAAAGACAGAGCAGGAGTGATTTTTGTACCCAAATTCTGGACTGGTTTCAGGAAAAAAAAAAAAAAAAAAAAAAAGGAAAGAAAAGAAAAGCAGTCCATCAATATCATCCTTTTATTTTAACTGCGGTGGTGTTGGTTGGCTTAATAATTTTAAAAGAAGGAAAACTGTCAGACCTTTTGGGAAAGATGACATAGTTGACATTCTTAGAGCAATTAGGCTGTCCCTGTAAAGGTTAGTGTGTGTTCACACAGGCAGTTTTAGCCTCCCAGCTCAACTCGGGTGTCATTCAACGGTCAAGGGAGGTGGCCAGAGATGGGGGGTGCTTACTGGGAATGCAGCCAGGACGGGGGTGAGGCTGGATGCATCTCAGTCCAGTCTCAAGAGAAACCCTGATGGAGACAGGCCAGCCAGGAAAGGGGGTGGAGGGCAGAGCAGGCCTGCTTCCCCCCTGGAGTCAGGGTTATTGGGGCAGTAGGGAGAGGACAGCAGCTTACAGCCTCCTGGGGTTTGGGGCCACCAGGGCCCAAACAGGGATGGGGCATGGCCAGGCCCCCTCCAGTGAACTGGGCCTGGAAGCCACACCGCTTTCCAGAAAAACTGCTTTCAGTGTGTGTGTGGGATCTACTGTGTCTGTGGATAACTCAGCCAGCCGCCCTGGCCACCAGAAAGGTGGGAGAAGGGGGGCTGCCGGGACTCCAGGTGTCCCCCGGGAGACCTGGACAAACTGCCGTCTGGCCTGGGGCAGGAGTATTGATCTGGGATGGACAGCACCGTGCTCTCCCAGCCAGCGTTGCAGATTAGAGATGCTAAACTTTGCCTTCACTGTCCTGGGGAGGCCTCAAAGAGCAGATTTGCTTTCATTTTGGTCCCTCTTAGATTCCTGGGTCCCAGAACTTTGAATTGAACTTCAAACTTGTGACTGTGAGATCAGCAGCTTAAAAGAATATGAGAAATGACCATCTCTTTCTTTTAATTAAGTACAAACCAGAACCCAAATCTTCATCCCTCCCCTGCCCCACACAACCAGGGAGATTGTTCTTTCGGGCACCACGGTGAAGATATTTCCCAAAGAAATGAGGATTTGAGCCCCTTTGATATAAGCCAGACTTTGAAACTTCAAGAGGGAAGAAGATTAACCAATACTGTGGGATCATTGAATTTAAAAGATAATTATTTATAGACTTCACTTTTTCCAGCATTAAGGTGAAGGAATATTTATTATTATTATTTACAGAAATTGCCACTTTTGAGTGAGAAGGCCAGTTATTTGCATATCACTAGATTTAATTTAATAAGACATTAAAAAATTATATTTTTCTTGAAGATTACCCCCTTTCTCTCAAAAAGCGAACTAAAGAATAGATGCTTCTTATCAACCCTCTGGGATGCTTTTGGGTTCTTGCTACAGCTATCCTGTTCCAGCTTCCACTTTCCTTCTTCCTGTTGGGATCTGGAATTGAGTCGACCAATGATCAGCTGAAATATGTATGGATTCGACAGAACCAGACCTGGGGGGCCGCAGGGGAAGGATGGGAAATGGGCAGATGACGAGATGGGCTTCCTCAAAGTGTTTATGAGAACACTCCTTCCAGGAACTTATGATTATGCGAAATGAAAGCTTGCTGCTATTTTTGTGCTTGGCAAATGGCTTCTTCAGTCTTTCCAAAGCACATTCTTTTCTCTCTACCCTTCCCCCATCCCAGACCCTGAAGATAATTGAAAAATTGAACAGCACTCTGGCATTCATTTAGAAAGCAAAATCTCCTCGGATGTCAGAGCGATGCTTTCGTGGCTTTGGTGCTGATGCGAGGGAAGTCACTCTCCCTTTAGACTCGTCCAATCACAATCAGCTCACAGAGCGAAGCATCCTACATGGCAGGGCCCATTTCCCACAGCACAGTGATCACGAATTGTGCTCATCACAGTGAGATGAGGCTTCTCGTCTCTGGCCTTTCTTAGGCTTCGGGGTTTCAGAGTTTCAAGGCAAACCGGAACCTCTTGGCAGTTTGAATTGATGTGCACTCACCCAAATTCAAATTCCCACCAGCCCATAAAGACCTTGTTTTTATAGTGAGCTTTAAAGATGGGCTGGGTCATCAGACACAGCCCATGGCGATGCCTGTTGTAGATGACAGTGCATTTTCTCGCCGCCAAAAGTGCTCTAAATGTTCCTCCCAGGTAGTCGTGCTCAGTAATTGTTTCCTAGGAATTTCAAAAGGAATAGAGAAATGTTTAGCATCAAATTTTTGCTGGGTCTATCCATGGAAGGGCTGACAGCACACCTGCCTCCTCTGCAGGCCTTTTCCCATTTCAGTCGATTGCTTTTAAGGTTGTTTACGTTTTAGCCATTCCGCTGATCGCAGAGCTTCTGAGCCTGCTCGGCTGCATGGTCTGGCCTGAAAACCCCTTCTGAGTCTCAGTTTTCTTGTGAAGGGGGTGGGGGAAGGGTGAATCCCCAAAGTTTCTGGTCCCTGCCACTCTATGGTTTGGCCATTTGCCGGTGGCTCACTCACAGTAAATCATTTCACTTTTTTGGTTCCCATGTCCTCTTTGTGGGACGATGTTCGCTTTGGACTCTTGTCTAATTTGGCTACTTTCTGATTTTGGCTACTTTCTCTTTTCTGTACACATCGAGGGGATGTTGCCAGTGAGTCCAAAGAAGAAATGAGATGCTATTTCTTGGTGGAAGCAGTAGAGGGGAAAGAAAGTCCGGTGGACAGAATCTTAATCGGATTGTCACTGGCTGTGAACATGTGATAACTAACCTTAACTATTTCAAAAAAATGGGTGAAAATGGAAAAATACGGCCTTTTATCTGGACAAACTGCATTTCCGCACATGGCTTATTTCCGTGGATGTTTCTGTGGTGTTCATTCAGGTTGACAACAAGGCTGCCCGGCTGGGGACCAGCCTCCAGGTGAGGACAGGCATAGACAACAAGAGTCCATGCATGAAAGGGACACAAAGAGATGGGTGGCCTCTTAGGGCGAAAATGGGCACACCTGTGCACATAAAGAGGCTGCTGTCCGTGCTCCCTTAACCCCTAAAATTAAATTGTTACTGTGATTTTGCAGCCAGAAGGTATTCTGATTTTCTTTTGAAACTATATAACCATTTCCCTTGTGGGCCCAGGCAATGCCACCAGGTGCCCTGCATCATTGGAATGGTATGTGTGGTTGTCAGCAGGGTACCCTCCCCAGCCCCAATTCAATGGCAATTGAATATTGAATTGCAGCTACTTCTGGAAAATGTCTCACTTGCATTTTCTATCAATCCAGCCCATTGACATCTTAAATGACAGCAAGGCGTGGAGGAGCGGCACTCTAATTTTGAAATCATGAGCTAGGTTAGCGTAGGGAAGGCGAGCGTAGGGAAGGCGAGCGTAGGGTCTTTGAAGACCCTCGTTGTGAGCGAGCTGCAGATAAGATGTTCAGTCTTTTTCTGTTCACACACCTCAAAGGTGAACAAAACAAAACAAAAATCTTGCCAATTACATATCTGGGCTGGAAGCAGCCTGCTAGGTTGCCCTGGCCATTCACAGCTGGCAAGATAGAAGTCCCTGCTGTGTAGTTTTTCAGTTCAGCTTAAAATGACTTTAGTGAAAGGTCAGATGCTATGGCTCTGGGAGCACTTTGTTCTCGAACAGACTAATGTTAGACTTTTTCTCCCCCTAGCATTCTATCTAAATTGGTTTCTCTCATCAGTTTCTTGTCATCAGCCTCTACTTAATGCTCCCTTGAGCTGTTGCCACCAAAAATGGATATTTTATCACTGCTTCCATTTTTAATCTAGACAGTAATGTTTCTACTACCTCTGTTGATAATTAGAATGCTTCAAGGGACAATCTTTTCATGCTGGTCCTTTGAAAAATTAAGTGTTATTAAAACTTTATTTCAAAATTAAATACTTTTTGATTACATTGCCTGACACTGGAAATTGTTTTCTTTTTGGAATTCTTGTAAGAAAAATATTTTGCTTTATTTTTGGTCTGTAAGGACTTCTGGATGGGGGAGGGGCCAGATGGTCTCTGAACAAAGTTCAAGGCCTTGCTTTCCTGTCACAGGGTCACATAAAGCCCTGGTTAAGCAGGGCTCGTGGGACCGAGCACAGCCCACATCTGGATTCTTCCCAGGTGTTCTTCACCTGAACCAGTAGAGAGGACTCTGGAGCTTTAGCACATTTCCACTTACCTGGGAAAGCACTTCTTATTCATTTCTTCTTGGGATTACTCGTCAGAATATTATTATTAAATAATGCTTAAAACTAAAACCCAAACTCTACTGTGAGCTAGTCCTCCCGAATCTGAGACGCTCTGTGTGTTTGAGCTACCTCGCCCAGAAATCACATTACTTTATTCTTCCTCAGGTGTTTGATTTTATTCTCTTTTTACAAATATGTGAACCCATCTTCCTGGTAAGTAGAATAACAAATCCCAAAGCTTAAAATGACTCATGTCTAAAAATCTCTTTCCAACAAATCAGCAAGCACTTGCTCATGGGCTCTTAAGATAGTGTCACTTAAAAAAAGCAAACAGAAGTGATGTGTTTTTGCCTGAAACCTACAAAATGGGGTGTGGAAGGAAGACTGACACTGTGGGATCAAGAGACCAGAATGTGTTGAGTCTAAATCCACGGGCCGGCAGTTCCTGGAGCTGAATGTGCATCTCTGTTGACATGTAAAGACACATTTGTGAACAGAGCCTCACACCTCGATGAAGAGCCCATCCCTGTCTTAGGACAAGGTGCATCACCAGATGGGGAAATCAATGCTGATGGCAGCCTCGGTTTTAAGATGTTGAGCTGTAATGGGGATTTATCGGTCTGGCTGCAGCTGGACCTGGTAGGTACCGAGCTCTGGCTATGCTTCACAGACCTGCTTTCAAAGCTTTGCTCCCAAAGTCAAATTCTATATACACAATGGACACAACTGCCCAGTAGTCTTGTGTGTCTAAGATATCTTGTAATCCCTGAAAATCTGCCAAGGAAAACACCTGTCCGCCTGGATTAAAGGCACAGGTCTGAAGAGCTGGAGCGGTATGTGTCAGGGGAGAGAGCGCACCACCTTGCTCAGCTGCTGGCAGGGTGGTTCCAGGAAGGATGCAGAAGTACCTGTGAAGCTGCTGGAGAAAGACCTCTCTAATCTGTCAGTGCCTGCTGCAGAGAGCAAAGGGGAGGAAAAGAGGACCCCGGTCCCGAGTCTGAAAACAGCTTTGGTCCCTCTCTGATGTCCATGTGATGATTTTCCAACCCACAATGCTGTTTGCTTTCCACATCATTCACAAAGCTTGGCTAATTTCACGAGAACCCTAAGGCTTGTCTGGCCTTTGTCCTCATCAGCTTTTCTCCTCCGGCTCGGAGTTCTGGAATGCATTCCATCCACTTAGCACCTACCTTCCCCCTACCTTTTTTTTTTTTTTTTCACTTTTTATTTTATATTGGACTATAGTTGATTAACAATGGTGTGTTAATTTCAGGTCTACAGCAAAGTGATTCAGTTATACATACCCATGTATCTATTCTTTTTTCAAATTCTTTTCTCATTTAGGTTATTACAGATTACTGAGCAGAGTTCCCTGTGCTCTACAGTAGGTCCTTGTTGGTTATCTATTTTAAATATAGCAGTGTGTACGTCAATTCCAAACTCCTTTAACCATCCCTTCTCCCCACCATTATCCCCTGGTAGCCATATGTTCCTTCTCTAAGTCCGTGAGTCTGTTTCTGTTTTGTGAATAAATTCATTTGTATCAATTTTTCTTTTTTAGATTCTCCATATAAGCGATATCATACTATGTTTCTTTTTCTCTGTCTGACTTACTTCACTCAGTATGACAATCTCTAGGTCCATCCATGTTGCTGCAGATGGCAGTATTTCATTCTTTTTTATGGCTGAGTAATATTCCATTGTATATATGTACCACATCTTCTTTATCCATTCTTCTGTCGATGGACATTTAGGTTGCTTCCATGTCTTGGCTACTGTTTACAGCACTGCAATGAACACTGGGGTGCATGTATCCTTTCGGACCATGTTTTTCTCTGGGTATGTGCCCAGAAGTGGGATTGCAGGGTCATATGGTAGCTCCATTTTTAGTTTCTTAAGGAACCTCCATACTGTTTTCCATAGTGGCTGTACCAATTTACATTCTCACCAATAGTGCAAAAGGGTTTCCTTCTCTTCATACCCTCTCCAGCATTTATAGTTTGTGGGTTTTTTGATGATAGCCATTCTGATGTGTGTGAGGTGATACCTACCTTCCCCCTTTAAATCAAATTCTCTAGAGTGATGGAGTGAGGGGAGTTAGAAATTCAATGGGGTCAAGTGAGGTTTTTTAGTATTAATTAGGTGCATTAATGCTGCTTTCAAGCTACTTGAACATGTCCTGTGATTATGATTGCATTTGACTTTTCTTTCTATTTCCAACTTGAGAACTTTAGAAAATTCTCTATATTGGTGAAATTTTCAGAGTTTAATCCTTTAAAGCTGGTATTTTGAAGTTTAGACGCTGGGGCAAAAGTGAGTCTGAGAAGGTTCCACCCTTCTGAAGTGGTAAAACCAGGTAACATACATGAAAGGAAGACCCTTCAATTATTTCAAAGCTCTGAAAGGAAGAGAAAAAAATGGACCTGAAGCAGAATGGAAGGAGTGGACCAAAACCTGGCTGGGGAAAATGCCTTCCTAGGAGCTCCACCTAGCTCATGTTCATTTCTTAAATTTTCAAGCACTTGAAAAGGTACATAATTTCAAAAGCTAGAAGAGGAAGGGTATGGCGAGAGAAGCTGATGCCCCATGAGGAGAAAAGGAGAGATGAAGCAGGGAAACCTGAGAGTGATGGTTGGCAAAGGTTACTGGATATGCAGGCAATATTTCTGTAAAAAAAAACCCTGAGGTTTTTAAAGTATTAAGTGCTATAAAGAAATGGCCAGCCATATCAGAAATTGGACAGATGTATATATCAGAAGAACAAGCATGTAGTTAAGTGAAGAAAATGAAGCCATACTGTGCACAGGGATGTGTATTTGAATTTGTTATCAGCTTGAAATAAAATGCTTTTAAATGAACTATACCCTTATAATGACATATGTGTAAGTAGATGAGGTTTATCTATAAGAAGCTGAAACCCTAAGATAACAATGGCTTAAACAAAAACGATTATTCCTCTCTCATACAAAATGAATTTAGAGGTAGGTAGTCGAGGGGAGTCAGGATAATTTCAAGGAACATCAATCATCTGTATTACTGTTTTGCCATCCTCAGCATAAGGCTTATGGTCCAAAATAGTTGCCCGAACACCAGCCATTTCATCTGCATTCCAGCTAGTAGGAAGCAGATAGGAATAAGTAAAAAGGGCAAAGGGTTAGCTTTCTTTTAATGAGATTTCTTTCTTTCTACTCACATTGCATTGATCAGAACCTAGGTCACCCAACAGTAAGGAGGATAAAAAGCTTATTCTGGGTAACCATGTGCCCAGCACCAAATCAGGGGTTTTATAACTAAGAAAAAGGGGGTCACTAGAGGCAAGACATCAACTTGGCCACAACACATTTCTACTAGTGGAGTTTCTCGAGCACTTACAGACCTGGCTGGCTTGCATGGAGGGCAGGTCTAAGATGTTAGATGACTCATAAGTTCTCCACATTCCCCTTACCCCTAATCAGCTTGAAGTCTTCAGAGTGTGAAGGAGGGAGAGCTGTGGCTTTTCTGAGAGGTCTGCTGTTAAGTAAGTTAGCTGCTGATTCCTGGGAAGGGATTCTTAGCACGTACTCCGAAGAGGAAAGAAACATCTGACGTGTTATCCTGGTGTCCGACAGGTTCTTATTTACCTACTTGCATTCAGGTTATTCTCCAGCACATACTAAAGAATTTTCTAGGCCAATAAAGTGAAAGCCTGCTATCTGATGTCATCCCTTTCCTTACACAACTCCCCTCTCCTCCCGCAGCCCCACATAAGCTAGGTGTGCCTGTAGGAAGGAGATGGTGACACAGACAGCAGAATCCACTCTTGCTAGATTCAGCCGAAAGGGGTTCATTACAGGTTATCGGTTCCTTGCAGAATTTCTGGGAGGCAGAGAACCCAGCCCTGGCAGTGCACAGCCAGGAACAATGCATACGGAAACACGCAACCACACAACAAGTTCTTCCAGCAGAAGCCCTGCTACTGTTGCTGCTGCCCGGCCCTTGGCACAAGGGCACTGGGCCCTTGGCACTTGATGTCTGCCGACTGCCCTGGCAAAAGCCTGTGGATGCCTCTGCCTCTGTGTCTGCCGTACGGGGGCTCTTCCTATGTTTGGTTGCCTCCGCTGGGTTCACTTCTGCCTTCTCAGATCCTGCCACGCTGCACCTACTGGGCTGGCTCTTCACCTGGGCAGCAGAATTCTGCTCCCAGGACACCTGTGGTGGAGGGAGAAGGTGGAAAGAGAGGGTACCAGGCAACCCAGCCTGTAGGCCCCCATCTATTACCACCAGGGGATAACCCTGCATTTGTCATTGCTCTTTACACATTACAAAGCAGCCAGTGCACACTCTCTTGTAAATGTCTTGAGACAGAAACAAGTCTTGATTCATTATCACCCCCATTTCAAACACAGGGGAGGATGTGAACCTCAGAAAGCCAAATCTCACCACACTCAGTCAGTTCGAACTTGAATTTGAGGCTTCTCTAGCAAAGCTGTTTCTTATCATACCTCATCGGCCTTTATTTATTTCCTAGAAAATGTAGGCATTTTGGCTAGTGTCATGGGCTGAATTATATGTCCTAAAATTCATCTGTTGAAACCCTAACCCCTAGTGCTTCAGAATGTGACTGTATTTAGAAATATGGCCTTTAAAGAGGTAATGAAGGTAAAATGAGGTCATTAGGGTGGGCCTTAATCCAAGATGCCTGGTGTCATTATAAGAAGAAATCAGGACACAGGTACACATAGAGGGAAGAGCGTGTGAAGACACAGTGAGAAGACGGCCGTCTCCATGCCAGGGAGAGAGGCCTCAGAGGAACCGAGCCTGCCCACACCTTGACCTTGGACTTCCAACCTCCAGGAATGGAGCCAATAAATGTCTGCTGTGTAAGCTGCACAGTCTGTGGTGGTTTGTTAAGGCAGCCCTAGCAGACTAATACAACTAGGAAATCGATTTTGCCTTTCCAATAGAAAAACTTTTTTCAATGATATTTATATCTGTTTTTGGTTCTCTTCCTAGACTTAATGAGTTTGGGGAAATTTTTGATCTCACCAGTGCTTATTCTTTTCCATTGATTCCCACAGATGTGCACTTATTTGATTACCTAAATGCCACAGCTGGGTAGTCATCTGAGCAAGGTGCATCCAGGTAGGGGCCAGAGAAATGGGATTATGAGAGAGAGAGGCTTTATATTACCAAAACCTGATGTGAACAGTGGAGGCTGCGGGTTTCAGAATGCCTCTATTTTTGAACAAAAGAGAATTTCTCTCTCTTGGAAAAAGCTGTAAGTACCAAAAGGGCGCTAACTTGGTAAATGCAAAGTTAGGAGAAATGGGAAATGTGTTTTCATTTGATGCGAGAAAGAACACGGCAGTTGTGGAAAGCCACCCCCTTGCCTGCTGCCGCTAATGCCTGACCCTGCTCATTAATCTCTGCCGCTTAGCAGAGAACTGGAAAATTGCAATTCTCCGCACTAGCAGCCTCCATTCAATAAATCCTGAGCCAGCGGGCAGGAGCGAGAAATCGCCCAGAGCTCGGAGCTCGGAGCTGGCTTGCTGGGATTCCACGCTCCCGCCCAGCAAGGGAGGCACTGTTTTAACTCAGGAACAACTGGCTGAGGATGCTGTGGCCTCTTCCTGTTCATTTCCAGCTTTTTAAAGAATGTGTTGTCTTTGTTTTTGTTGGCGTTTCATGAAATGGCTGCTCCGTGTCAATATCATGATGAACTAGGTATACTAATTTATTTTTATTATTATTATTTTCTCAGGAGGAATTGACCTTTTCCCTAACACTAGCTGCCTTTTTCTCTGGATGTATTTTGATCCAATTTAAGGCTCAAAGGATAAACATTCCAATTCTTGCTTTTCTTATTTGTCCCTTTACTTTTCCTGCCTGGAGGGCTGGGTTTGGATCCTTATGAAGGAAGCCATGCTGGCTGTCCTTGGGCCACTCGGTGGTAGCCCTGGTCTGGAGAGGGTCAGTGGCCAGCTCTCAGAGTCCCCAGCAGCCCAAGCACAATGTGTCTGTTAGCTTATATGTATCAAGGGCAACCCAAGTGACAGATGTTAATTCTTTCCAAGTTAACATTATACTCTGGAAGAAGGTAGAACATTCTAGGAAATTTGGTATTAAAATACCCCATTTGCAGGGCAAACTAAGTTAAATGACTGTTATTTCTTGATGGCGTGCTAAAATTTAGGTCCTTTTATAGTACGCTCTATGCTTTGCCTCCTAATCAAGGCAAACTCCTACTCAGGACAATTATATCCCAATTTACTGCTTATGTGCAAATTTCTGACCTACAGGATTAGGCCTTAGGAGGTAATATGTTTCTAGAAAATAAATCCTAAAATATGGAGGGTTATAAATGTGTAAACGAAAGCCTTTACCTGTGTGTGTGTGTGTGTGTGCGCACACACACACGCACAAGCCCCTGTGTTCACGAATTACTGCCAGTATCTTTAGGCAATGACTTTGCATCATTGTAAACAAATATGAGAGTTCCTTTGATCAAGCGTGGTGGTTAATATGATATATTTTGGAATGATGCTAAATTTCACTTTTAAAATCATATCCTGAGCTGTTGCAGGATCCATGAGTAGCTCTGTTATACCCTGGATGACTACATGTCTGTTAATTTCTAAAGAATTTATGCTAATTATTTGAAGTCTGCCACTTTGATGGTAACTGCATGGATGAAGAATACGTGTTCCAACAAGTGAAGAATAATTTTTCAAAAAGTGTTTTCTCATTGGTGAAGGGCCCCTGCCCCCCCTCCCAATCTGGGCAGGTGGGTGTGAGGTTCGCTTTGGGTTCGGGCCTCCTCCCCCCACTCTGCCCCCTTCCCAGAGACCTTACCTGGCCACCTTAAAGCATGCACACTCGCTCTCCCACTCAGCACCCTGCTTTAGTTTTGAAATTTCTGAAATTCTAATACTTATCTGAGAAGTTACCTTTTTATTTTCTCTTTTCCCAGGAGAGCAGGGTTTTGTGCTTGTGCTCTGTTTTCTCACAGCCCCTAGAACAGTGATGGGCCTGTACGAGGCCTTCCAGGTCATTTGCCGAATGACAGAATTTGGTATAAATTCTCCTGGATCACCTAGTAAACAGGCAGATTTTCCAAACTGGTAGGCAGTACCATGTGTTTAGACTTGGACTATTTAAGATTTCTTCTTCCCCCTAAGCAACATTAACTGGTCCATACAGAAGGCTGTCATCTTGGCCTCTGTCTAAGGCCCTGAAAGGAACAACATACTGGGGAATAAAACCAAGACCTGGATTCTGAATCAGCTCATGGCCAGCACTCACTGGGTGCTCTTGGGTGAGGCACCTTATGGTCTCTGAGCCTTTGTAAAATGGGGATGGTGGATATCCCCTGCAGCTCTCATAAACGTTTGCAGAAGCCAGACAAGGCACAGAATGCAAAGTTACTTTAAAACCTAGAGAGCCCCAAAGTTAGATTAGGTCTGAATTGTGTCTCCCCGCAAATTCCTATGCTGAAGCCCTGACCCCCTGCCGCCCCCCAACTGCCATTGTCCCTCAGAATGTGATTGTGTTTGGATATAGTGCCTTTGAAGAGGTGATTCAGTTAAAATGAGGTCATCAGAGTGGGTCCTAATCCAATCTGACTGGTGTCCTTATAAGAAGAGGAAGAGACCCCAGACCATGTGAGAACCCGGCAAGAAGGCAGCCACCTACAAGCCAAGGAGGGAGGCCTCAGGAGAAACCACAGCATCTGACACCTTGGTCTCGGGCTTCCAGGCTCCAGAACTGTGTAAAAAAAAATCTGTTGTCTAAGGCACCCAGTCTGTGGCATTTCATAATGGCAGCCCTACTGGTTAATACAGCTGCTCAGTAAGAAATTTTGATGGGTTTTAGGGCTGATCTGTGTTTATCAGTTCATAATCTGTGTTTATCATGCAAAGAGGATTTTAGTCTATCAGACCGTTCTCGCATTGGATGGATTTTCATGACAATATCATAGACTTGTCATATCCATTTGGGATTGTCTTTACCTGGTAGCAGTTCCTTCCTTTTATGTTTATGATTCTCGATTTTCTATTTGCCATCAAATGATCTGTAAAAGAAAATCCACTTACGTCTAGGAAGGAAGATCCATTTAATGCTCAGGGAAGACTGGGTCTTAACATAATGACATCTTTAAGAAGGACTACCTCAACATTTCTCTTATGATAAATAAAATGAAAAACAGCAGGGCCATTCCCTGTCTCAGTTTCTGCAAGAAAAAGGCAATATTTCAGGAAAATGGGATAAGAAATACCTAGAGCCATGCAAAGTATAAATCTGAATAGGACTGGGTTTTTTCCTGGTGGGGAGGTCATGGCGGCACTGAATCCTGAGACATCCCAAGCCCCAGGGAGCACCATTTCTTCATCAGGCTGGGGCCATCGGCAGTGCTCTCTGTTGTGCCTTGGTTGTTTGATGAAGTGTCTTCCTAGGGAGAAAAGTCTAATTGCTTGGGACGCTTTTGCAGCTGTGCCTTTTGTTCTGAGAGAGAAGATGGATGGGGACACGGAGAGATGGATAACGGATAGGTAGACAGATACTGTGGTGGAAACAGTCGGCTGTCCCGCCTGATAGGTTTTCATCCTCACCTCGTCAGACTGGCCTCATGTCTCTGAGACCAGATGCTCCAGGCAATGGGCCTGGCAGTGTTTGGGTGAAGTCTGAAGGTCTGTGGGGGGCCCTGGTCCACGGAACATGGCAGTTGGGGTCCTACTCACACTTTCTGAGCTCTACGGTCAGGAAGTGGGTTTTCCTCTCATTCTCCAGGGGAGTTGGCAATTGCTATCTTTTTGTATCACACCAGTGGATTGGAATAAATAATCTCTTGACCATTCTCCTGGTAAGCTTTAGAACTCCTTCGTGGAGGGACATACAGAAATGATCAAATTCCAGGACCCCAGACAGATACAGGTGATAAGGACTGTTCAGCCCCCGGCAGTTTACAAGGTGCTCTGGTGAAATACTGCTGGCTCAGGCTCAAAAGCCACCGCCAGGAACCAAGTGGGATGTGTTTTGTCCATGTCAGGCATCGGGACCCTGAATAAAAACGTCAGGTGCAGCCCACCCAGTGCAGATGTGAGCGGCAGCAGAGGACAAGCAGGGTGGCTGCAGGGAGATCTGGAAATGAAGACGGCTCAGGTCCCCTGCACAGCTCACCAAGGTCAACTGTCCCTTCTGATGGAGAAGCTGTGCAGGGCCCGGTGCCCTCAGGGCCTCCCAGCGGTGGGGACTGGCACCACCCTTCTTCTGCACTCTCCCAGGTGTCTATTCACAGGACCTGGGAGTCCTCTTTAGGTGGAGGAGTCTCTGTGCTTTGTGCTGCTGAGCAGGGACCATCCCAACAAACACAAGCCCAGCAAATGCCACAGGCCAACTGAGGGGCCTAATGCCTTGATGTCCCTGCCTGGCTGTTTGGCGGTTGCATGGCTGGCCCTGCTGGAAAGCATCCCTTCCCCTTCGCGTTGGGGTCCAAGCATCCATAAGTCTCACCACTGAGCAGATGCAGGGCCCTGGCCGGGCTGGAGAACCACGTGACTCTCCACATCCGTCTCTGACGTAGCAAGGCCTGCCTGTCACAACTGGACCTGCGTGCAATTTACACCATGGCCTGGATTTGCACATGACACTGGTGACTAGTTGCAGCAGGCTTTTAAAACGTTTTTTAAAAAATTATTTTGGCCGTGCTGTGAGGCTTGTGGGATCTCAGCTCCCAGACCAGGGACTGACCCTGGGCCACAGCAGTGGAAACCCAGAATGCTAACAACTAGGCCACCAGGGAACTCCCGGAGCAGACTTCTAAAAAAATATTTTTACTTCTCCATTTTTGAGATGAGCAAACTGAGACTCAGAGAAGCTAGGAACCTTCCTGAGAGCCCCAGAGCAGGCAGAGGCACCCCCAACCCACCTCGCCTTGACCCACAGTCCTGTTTCTGCCAGCGGCCTCATCTGGGCCAGGAGGGCCCGAGGGTTGGGAAGGAGTCAGCTCCATCCACCAGGGGGCTGGAGGGCTCTGTCTGCCTGACGTGAGGCCTGCCTTTTGTTTATTCTCTGACATGGTGCTGGGGGCAGGCACGGCTCTGGGCATGGAGGGGCTTAGCCCGCCCGAAGCTCCCTGGCATGAGAATCCACCATCAGTGGGAGTGTCGGAAGATGCCCACCTCTGCACGCCTGGGCCCTGCTTCTCCCACCAGGGCCCTGACCATCCCCTATAACCCTTTAGACAACGCTTCCTGATGTCATTCCAAGTGGCCACGTTTCCCATCTGAGAGAGGAAACTCACCTGTTCTTCACTATGTCACCTGAGGGCAGTGCCCCACGGAGGCTTTGCCGTGGCACCTCCCAGTCTCCTCCTCGAGAGGCCAGGTGGTGGAAGAGAGGCTGAGGACCCCCTGCCACGTGGAAATGAAACGGTTCCTACCCAGGGTGAGTGACTTGGTGTGATCCTCCAGGGAAGGCCTGCACTGGACAGCCGCCTGGCTTATTGATTAATGGACTCACTTGCAATCATCGGTTACTCATGGAACACCTACTATGTGCCGAGCCCTGGTTGAGCCACTGGAACAAGGCAGGTGATGTCCCCGCCCTTACGGAGCTCATGCTGTAGTGGGATGATGGACCACAAACCAGGGAGGAGAGCAGGAAGTAGAATAAGGTAGTGATCGCCCCAAGAAGAGACACAATACGGGGGCGGGGAGGGGATGGGGTGGGCCCTGGAGGGAGCACACCCTCCTGGGGCACTTCCTGTCCCCAGTGAGCATGGCTGAGGTCCTACCTTTGGGTTTCAGCTGCTGCTGGCGGTAGGCATCTCTCCTCTGCCCTGGAGTGACGGGGAAGGGAGGCTTTCATATGGCCACCCTGCACCCTCCGTGGTCACCATCACCCAAAACATGGGAGAAGAGCCTTGGCAGGCAGTTTGATGACTGAGATTTCTGCAGGGCCAGGGGCTCTGGGCACTGGCAGTGGTCCCTCAGATGCTCTCCTCCATCATCCCTTCCATCCCTCAGAGTCTGGAGTGCTCAGAGCTCTACTTTTCTAGCTCCCAGGACCACATGGACCCATCTCCAGGTCCTCACATCATTTGCATTGAACACTGTGCCACTGATTCTAATTAGCTGTCCCCTCTCCACCACAGTCTGGGTCTCCCTGCTGCTTTGCACATCCCCGGACAGCTCAGCAGAGGAGTAACCATGGCAGACCTTCCCCAAGAAATGCTTGACTCTACAAAGTAGAGAGAGTAATGATTCCTGAAATATTAGTGGTTTCTTTTTTAAACACTGGAATACTTTTCAAACGAGGGAGAGATCGATAAATCACTTTTGGCTGAAGATATTAGTTGAAGATATAATTGTGAAATTCATTTTTATGACCCGCCCTTACTGTCTCATTATACATTTCCTAAATATACATAATTTTCCGCATCTTCATTCATCATGTGTCAAAAGATAATATTGCTGTTTTCTTCTGTTATTGTAAAAGGGAAAAGATAAACCAGGCTATTCAAAAGCTTCAGGCTGCAGCAACATTTTAAATCTGAAAAAGAAATCTCCCATCTTCCGTTGAGTCAGAACTCATTTTCCCCCTTTGCAATCATGGTACAGTAGATGCAAGGGATCCTCCGGGAGGACAGGGACTTGGGTCTCCAGACCAACTTAGGACAATCTTGGTACAGAAGCTGCTGCTTCTCCTCCCTGTTGTGGGCAGATGAGCTGGAGCCATCACATTTCAGGTTTGCTAGGTATTTGCAATTTAGTCCCGGGCTCATGTGATAACATTAGTGAAACATTTTTAAAGGATGAACTTGAGGTTCAGGAAACTCCTATCCCTCCTAATAGTCCTGCCCTTAGAGAGTCTCTGAAGAAAGGGTCCTTCAGTGTGGATTAAAATGTGGATGGCTACCCAATGCAGTAAGAGACAATCTCACTATTCTCCATATCATCTGGGTTCTCATGGGTTTAAAAAGATTGCCACAAATAGTCCCTGGACATCGGTGCACTCAAAATCTCTGCATTTAGGGGCCTCAGCAGTCAATCTGGGATAGAGGAAAGCAATTCTGCTGATTTAGGTCATGGACCGATCAGTCTGGAAAGGCTTACAAAGTCAGCATCCTCTCCTCCCAGATGGAGGTGGGATTGGAGGGCTCCGGGCAGAACCTGCTTAGTCTCTGGGAAAATTGAGAGGAGCCTGCTCAAGGACCTACAAAGGAAATGTCATGCAACCAGATGCATCTCTCTCTCTCTCTCTCTCTCTCTCTCTCTCTCTCTCTCATCTATCTACTTATTCTATCATTCTATCTATCTATCTATCTATCTGTCTGTCTGTCATCTATCTATCTTTTCTAACTACCTAGCTATCTAGCTAGCTATTTATGAGAGAGAGAGAGAGAAAGAGAGAGAGACTGTGTGAGAGAACAGGAGAGAGTAAACAGGAGGGAAGGAACCTGTCTCGCACATATTCCCAGTGTCCTCTACCCTCTGTGCTGGGGGTGCTGCCTGAATACTATCATCCAAGGGCACTAAGACAGACATTGAAGAGATGGACCACATTTAGGTTAAGTGATGAACTCAGGCTGCCTGGTGAAAAAGTCAAGGAATAGAGCCTCGTCCCTGTTCCCTGGCTGGGCTTCCTCTCCTGCCTCAAACACCCCCGATTTTCCCATCCCCAAGCTAGAGGTGCTCTTCACACTGTCCGGACCCTCTGCTCCAGGTGTGACCCCAGGGTGACAGGGCTGCTCTCCGTCCAGGTGCCAAGAGGTGGGTTCTGCCCCCAGTTCTTCCTGGAATTAACCTCAGGACCTTGTTTGTTACTTCGTCTGAAGCCACATAGCTAGATCTCAACTCTGCCTGCATCTTGGAATCACCAGAGAGGCTTTTTTAAAAAGTAGGGCTGTCCGGCCCTACCTCCAGGGACGCTGATTTATATCTAACTTGGTCTTGTTCTCAGGAGCTCTTCTGCTGTGGCCATACAAAGAGCAGCCCTGAGTCTGGGGTGGGTCCTTGTGTCTGTATTAAAAAATAATGCCTTTGGGACTTGCCTGGCAGTCCAGTGGTTAAGACTCTGAGCTTCCACTGCAGGGATCATGGGTTTAATCCCTGGTCCAAAAAAAAAAGCAAAATAAATAATGCCTTTAATGATTCTAATGATTAACTTTCACTAGACCGAAGGAGTGATTAGAGGATTTTATTTATTTGTTTGTTTTCAGCATTTAGCTGGAAAGGTCACAGAACAAAGGGACAGTCAGCACAGGTGATCACTTTGCTTTGGTTTATATCCTATTTTCAATGATCTTAACTGTGAATGAGTTCAATCCTCTGCCTTAGCAAAAAAATGTGAAGCCTACCTTGTTGGAACAAAATGTAAGACTTGTGAAAGTCCAGCTTGATTGTGAAGGTCGAATGGTGTCATCCATCTGTGACAATGATAAAAACAGAAGCCCTAATTCAATAAGTAAATCTCATTGGTAATAGAAGGGTGTGTGCACAGAAACTCAGCGACTTTCTTAGCTCCAGTGGTTGTATCACTGGGTCCATATCTGGAGCACTATTTAAATTGTATCTACATGAGAAACCAGAGGAAAGTCACATCATTGTTAAAATTTAAAAAGAAATTTTAATTGAAGTATAGTTAATTTACAGTGTTGTGTTAGTTTCAAGTGTACAGCAAAGAGATTCAGTTAAACATATATATATATATATATATATATATATATATATATATATATATATATATATATATATATATATATATATATATATATATATATATATTCTTTTTCAGATTCTTTTTCATTTCAGGTTTTTACAAGATATTGAGTATAGTTCCCTGTGCTATACAGTAGGTCCTTGTTTATCTATTTTATACATAGTAGTGTGTATCTGTTAACCCTAATGTTAAATGGGGCCATAAGAACAGAAAATCATGCACAGAAAATATCTACGCTGTTGCGACTGTTTCTTTGAGTTTCATCGTCCCTCCCTGGCAGAGGTAGAGGCCAGGCAGCCAGAAGATGCTGCTTCTGAGCTCGGAGGAGGTTCAGGACACACTCCACGGGCTTGTATTTTGCAAACTAGGTCTTGTGCTGGGGGTGGTGCCATGTGGTGCCCCGGAGGCTTTGTTGATCCAGAGCTGCTGTCCGCCTTCCTGCCTGCAGCTCAGTGATTGCCTTATGTTTGTGTTTTTCTTGCTCCAGATGGGCAGAAGAAGGTTCAAGAGGAGTTCGACATCGACATGGATGCGCCAGAGACAGAACGCGCAGCAGTGGCCATTCAGTCTCAGTTCAGAAAATTCCAGAAGAAAAAGGCTGGGTCCCAGTCCTAGCGGGAGAGTCCCTTCCTAGTCTGTCAGAAGACACCACCTTCAACCATCCTGTCAAGAAATGAAAAGAACAACACCCTCGAGGGAAATCATCTGCACATGATACCCACGTGCACCGCAGTCCCGCAATGCATGTACAGAGACCCGTGATATTTATACCCTTGTAGGAAGGCATAGACTATGCAATTGTGAGTGGCTTAATATCTGTTTATCTCCAGTATCATTCCTCTTGCAACTGATTACTTTCCTTGATGTTGTAATAAAATGGTGTTGAGATGCATGATTCAAGTGTCTGCCTCCACTTCTCCCTTTATATTAACTTGGGAAGTTACCGTTGCTAGAAGTAAGGCTAGATGTCTATTTTCTTCTCCCTCTAATAGTTGGAGCTGAAACACGGTGGGTGCCTTCTGTGAGGAGCTTTCCTGCTGAGAATGGGAGATGCGTTCTCAGCTGTGCCTGTCTCATTTGGAGAGTTCTAACCTCTGACTGGTGATGGCGATGAATTTTCTTCTTATGATGGGATTAGAGCCCTGGGTCCTGGGGTGCTAGAGAGTCAGAATGTTCTCTGGGGAATTAAGACTCATCCAGGAGAACAAGAAGAGGGAGGGCGATGCATCTGTTTAGGGGCAGTCACCCAGGTTTACACAGCAGGCGCATTTCGGAGCTCCACAGGGGATGCCCCCACTATTGAGGGCCGGTCTGCCGCTCACCTGCAGCTCTCCATACCTGGGGTGCTCCAGGGCCAGGTGGCTCTCTGGTCTGCCCTCCCATCACCCTCCGCAGCGCCTGACACCCCTCAGGGAGTGAGTTGCCACCAGTTAGGATTATTTAGCACATCTTGCAATTTGGAAAAGCTGCAAGTTCTCTCCCATCCCATCTCTTCCCCTGCAAACCTCGTAGGTAAATTGCTTCCCACACCCCAAAGGGTAGACAGGGAGGAGAGGGCTGTCACATGCAGAGAATACTCCTTCGAGTCAAGAGCCAGGGGGTGAGGTGAGCGTCTGCCTTGGGGCCCCAGGTGGCAGGAGGCCCCCGCTCCCGAGACTGTCTGTTGGTTTGAGCTTTGCCGCATGAGAACCTGATGTGGATGCTGCATTTCATCTTCATTCCTTTTACTGGACAGTTCTCTGGGGCTGCTAGGGACAGGGCAAACTCGGGTTCCTCTGATGGGTTTCCAATTAGAGAAGCACTAGTTAGGATCATTGCAGCACTGGCAACCAGCCAGGGCTCCTTGGGACTCCTGATGGCCTGTGGTCCCCACTGCAAAGAGGACAGTGGGTTGAGGGAACTCTCCATAGAAAGCTTCACTAGACAGCAGGGGTATGAATATGATGTAGTCTTCTTTGGAGTTCCCTGGAACACCAATGTAAAGAAAGTTGGGAACAAAACAAGTGCTTAAGTAATTCCGATGAATTCCCTCTACATCCCATCCTCACAACAACCCCATTGCTCCCTCATTCTCTGAATATTTCAGATAAAGGAAGTGGGATATCCCCTTGCTGGATGTGTCTGGACCTGATGGCCAGCACAGTTCAACATATCTGGAAGCAAATCTGGTTTTATAGTGAGGAAGCTCCCCCAAGAGGGGACTTTTCGTGCAAAGCAGGGAGGCCTAGGGAGGGGTTCTTCCCCAATATTCTAAGGGACAGGAAGCTCTCCCTCCCTCCCTGACAAATCCCCATGGGAGCAAAAGAAGGGGAGTGGGGTGAGGGCTGTGATGTTTGGAAAGACCCCTCAATGATTCTGATACACCTTCATTCCAATCACAGGACAAGGGTGTATCTGACTTTTTGTGAAGCACAGGGATGAATTTAATTTTTTACTTCCTAGGTGGATTCATGAGAGTCTAAAACTCCAGCCAACAACAATGTGGGGGGGGGGACTCCAAATGTGCCTCCCTCTGCATGGAATTGGGTGTGTTGGGTCTATGGATTCGTGGAGCCAGAGGAAAGAGCAGTGGCTCATGACTCCCGCCTTTGGAGGGCCTTTCTGCTCCCGTGGGCTGCAGTGTCCATTGCAGAGAAGAGGATGGAACTTTCCTCTCCAGGCTGCACCCGAGCTGGGCTGCACATGGTGTCAGTTTCGTTTCATGCATGTTTATTGAACTCCTACTACATGTATGTACTTGGTGCTGTCATGGTGCTGGCAGGCTGGTGGGGAAGAGGCACTGATAAATAGACAGTAAAATGGGGGGATTCATACTGCAGTGAAACAGAGAGAAGACAGCTCATCCAGGCTTGGAGGATCATTCAAGTCTTCCTGAGGAATTGCCACACTCAGCAGCCATCTGAAAGATGGTGGGAGTTGTAGTTAAATAGCCTGGGTGGCTGGCTGGTGGAGGAGAGTCAGGGCAAAGCCCAGGAGAAGGAGGTGCCAAACTTGGGCAGGCCAGGAGACAGGACCCCAGCACTTGGGACTTGGAACTGGATTCATCTCTGAAATACAGGTCAGCCAAGTGACCGCAGAGAAGTTTACCTTGAGCAGCTGGTTTCCTTACCATCAAGGTGGTGATAAAATCTTCTTGGCAAGGTAGATGGGAAAATGTTAGGGATTTAAAATATCTCATTGTGGGTGTGTGATAAATGGAAGATTATTAATGATAAACCATGAGGTAAAGAGTCAATCATCACCTCCATCACCAGCACCCTTTTTCTTGAGTCAACCCAATTCATGGGACTCTGCTTCTCTTGGCTGTAGCCAGCTGGGCCGGTGGTGGGCACCTGACCCAAGAGGTGGGCTCTGACAATCAGAATCTTGTCCTCTTGAGTTTGAACCAGTAGTCATGGGACCTGAGCCAGTTAATGGGAAGGAGATATTGAGTATTGGTCGAAGCTGGTATTGTGGCAGGTTAAAGCTGCCCAAAAATCTTAAAACAAACTTTTTTTTTGCAAGAAGCTGCAAAAGTTCATGTAGAGAGAGATGCAGGGGGATGCATGAGAGGATCTAAGACCCAAGATATATAGGCCCACAAGAGACGGAGGGCAGCCTATGTTGACTCATTTGGTTGAAATGAGCAGAAACCCACTCACATGAACTAAAAAAAGAAAGAATTATTCGGGTCTCACAGACATCCAAGAATAGAACATCCAAGACATGCAGGAAAAAAATAAAATGCCACAGACAAGCAGAATTACACTGAATTTATAACTAAACTGGGGTACAGTGAGGGAAGAATTGATGTCTTTATAATATTGTCCTTAGAGCATTTTATGACTTTCAGTCAAGTTTTATAGTTTTCTTCATATAGGTCTTGCAGATTTCTTTTTGTACTATTTCTAGGGATTTCATAGTTTTTTTGTCCTTCTAAATAGAATCTTTCCCCAAAGTGTTCTCTAGTTGGTTTTGCTGTTTTCTAGGAAAACTACTGATATCTGTATATTTAACTCATTAACTACTCATCTTACTGAACTACATAATATCTGATCATTTTTCAGTGGATTCTTTAACATTTCCAAGCAGACAGTCTTATCTATGATCTGTAATTAACAATATTTTTTCTCTTCTTTTCTATTATTTTTAGCTTCTTTCTTTGTTCTTTTTTGTCTTCCTTACACTCCATCGTTGTGTTTTGAGGGAGGTGTAGGGATTTTTCCATCTCAAGTAACAGTGAGAGACCATCTCATGCATGAGGTAGGCATCTCCATAGGTCATTTATTTGGGTTGTTTGATTTTAACTTCATGGGGTTGTCTTTTCTCAAGTCTTGCAAGCCTATTATTGTACTTTTGAATGCACACATTTTGTATACCCTGAAGTTTAACCTCAATGAATTAGTATAATTGTAGGGGAAGATTAGATAGGGGTAAAGAGTTTACAATTAGAGTTTATTTAGTATTTGTGTTTAAGGTGAGGATTCATATTAATGGCATGTTAAGGAGTTTTCACTTGACTCCAATTCAAATCATGGATGATCCAGGTGGGGTTTCTCAGTCACTGTGCAATGTCCAATATCCTAGCTTGGGCTGCTATAACATAATACCATAAACTGGGGGGCTTAA
This sequence comes from Mesoplodon densirostris, assembly GCF_025265405.1. NCBI lineage: Eukaryota > Metazoa > Chordata > Mammalia > Artiodactyla > Ziphiidae > Mesoplodon > Mesoplodon densirostris. The sequence goes on along the minus strand of NC_082665.1, from coordinate 5,659,837 downwards.
ACAATAAATATTTATTTCTCACAGTTCTGGAGGCTGGAAGTCCAAGATCAAGGTGCCAGCAGATTTGGTTCCCTGGTGAGGGCTCCCTTCCTGGCTTGCAGACGGCATCCTCCTTCTTCTTTTTAAATTTATTTTATTGAAGTATAGTTGATTTACAATGTGTTAATTTCTATTGTACAGCAAAGTGATTCAGTCATACATATATATACACACACATACATATACATACATACATACATACATGTGTGTATATATATACATTCTTTTTCATATTCTTTTCCATTACAGTTTATCACAGGATATTGAATATAGTTCCCCGTGCTACACAGTAGGACCTTGTTGTTGATCCATTCTCTATATAATAGTGTGCATCTGCTAACCCCACACTCCCAATCCGTCCCCCTACCCCCTTGGCAACCACCGTCTGTCTCTAAGCAGACGGCCTCCTTCTTGCTGTGTCCTCACATGGTGGAGAGAGAGAGCTCTGGTGTCTCTTCTCTTATAAGAGCACCAATCCCATCATGAGGGTCCACCCTCATGACCTGTTCTAAACCCTGTTACTTCCCAAAGGTACCATCTCCTAACATGATTGCGTTAGGAGTTAGGGGTTCACCCTATGAATTTTGGGGGGACACAAACATTCAGTCCACAACATCCACCTTCTCAGGGGCAGGGCTCACCAGTTCTCCCGAAAGTCCTTTACCGTAATGTGATTGGACTGAATAGCACACTGGCCTTGCTCCACAGCCTCACTGATCAACCACCTGGCTCTGATGTGTTCTCACTGCCATGGTTTCCTCTCAGTTGCTGCTTTGACGTTTTCCTCACGGCTGTGACAGTGGACTCTGCTCAGTGCCACGTTGCCCTTTTGGAAATAGTTTGTTCTTTTGCTAACAGATGCTTAATTGAATATCAGTGACTGTTGCTTTGTTTTATGTGACCTCCCTGGGAGTCAGGGGTGGATCTGCAGGGCAGGGATAATGATGGGTTTGCATAGGGCCTCATCAGGGTTTATGGATAAAATGGCCAGAGGATTGTCAAAAGTACAACACTGAACTAGCCCTCTCTCTGCTCCTTGCCCTGTAAAGCAGATGTGAATATGAAGACTTTGAATCCCTGAATCTACCATTCTCGTTATTTCTATGTGCCAGTGTTGCAGAGTCTCTGCTGCTTGAGAGTTTAGAAAGATGCCATCACACGAGTTGTGACGGCTCACAAAGGGTTGGTGGATGGAGAAGGGCTTCTCTGTTAGTGCTTTTTGGGTTTCAGGTAGGTGTTTTTATTACAGCCCCTCAACTAAAGAACCATTTCTTAGCCCACCTGCGAAATGAACTGAGGAGTTCCAGTGAGATGACTGTCTTGTCCCAAGCCAGGCTGTCATTGACTTATGAGATGGATTCCTGCACAGAGACACCTGGTTGCAGGTGAAAGCACAGTTAGACTGGGAGAAGTCTTCCCTGCCATGTTCTCATGTGTACCTTACTGATGCCAGAAACATCACCCTGACTACATATTTCCCTCTGGTACTGCCATGGTCACCCACGCCCTAGTCCTCTAACCATCTACTGTGCTGTAGAAGCCACACACAGGGAGCATATCTAGCTTGAGACAGGAGAGCTTGTACCCCACTCTCTAATGATCCACTGGTCCAAAGGTCTGGGTTGACCTGATAACTGGGAGAGAGCCTCACCACTCACACTCAGATCACTTCACCATTCCTCTGATTCCTCCACTTTGCACCCACTGTTCTCTCTCTAGAACATTCCCCTGTAGCAGCCAGAGTATTCTTTTAAGAATGTGAATCTGATTGTGTCACCTTTTCCTTGCTTTATTGCCCCCACACTTAAAACCTTGCACCAGCTTCACTGTGCTCTTAGGATAAAGTCAATCTCCTTGACGTGCCCTCTCCCCTCACCTTCTGGATATTTCAGTTTTTCAGATGTGCTGGCCTTCCTCCCATGTCAGGGCATTTCAGTCTGCCCCTCAGTCTTTGCATCCAGTTACCTCCTATCATGCTTTAGTTCTGAGCTGACAAGTTACCTTCTGGAGCAGTTGAGATAAAACTAACTGCTGGAAGAGCTCAGGAGACTACTCCCAATAGAAGCTTATTTCTTACTCAATGCAGAGCCTGATGCAGGTGTTCTGAGCCATGGCTGTCCTCCTCATGGAAGATGGCATCAAAGGTTTGTAAAGGGCCAGGCTCAGAAATGACTCAAAGCAGTTCCACTGGTCTGAACGCAGGCATGTGGCTACACCTATTTCCTAGGGAAGCAGGAAATTCGTCCACCTGTGTGCTCAGGAGGTGGAGGAAACACACCACTGTTTCTCGTGCAACTCCTCCCCTCACACCCCCACCCCACACATAAGGTCCTGTTCTTGAAGGCTCTTATTACAGCTTCACTTTCACATGCATTTATGTGCTTCTTTGATCAGTGTCACATCCTCTGCTCAGCTCCATGAGGTCAGGGACATCCATTTGATGGCAAGTTAGTTGCTTGCTAAATATTTCCTGGGAGAGTTAATGAATAAATATATATCCAAGTTGCATGTACTCTGAAGAAATCAGCTCCCATTGTATTTGAGGGCATGAAGATCCATATTTGAGAGACATAAAGGAACCCTGTGTTTTCATTCAGTCAACAGCCAAGCAAGACCTTGATTTGGTCAGAGTTCAAAATCAGCCTTCGTCCTTCATTTTTCTTTCTTAAGAGGGTCTTAGAAAGGCAGTCATGTGGTGGACTTTTTAAGTCAGCCCAGGTGATAATGCATAGACATACAATAGAATCAGGACAGATGGGCACCAAGACATGTACATTTCTAGGACACTTCCTTCCAAAAAATAAAAATAAAAAGGCAAACAAATCCCCAAGCCTGTGGTGGCTGCAAAGACAGCAGGTGTCTGAACACTGCAAATCCAGGATCCTGCTTAGCATATTTTTTGTCATTCCTTCCATGTGGAATGAAGCTCCTCCTCTCAACCTACCCTCCCAGGGGAGCAGACCGCCCTGCACCTGTGGTCAGCAGAGCCAGACTTTGGCTCCAGCTCAGTTACTTCCACCGGTGTTGTCCTGGGCAAGAACCATAACTTCCACTTGCCTCAATTTCCCTCTCTGTAAAGTGGGTATAACCATGATGTCCACATTCCAGTTCCAGAAAGGGGATATGGGACGGACACCTGGGAGGATGGATATAAAGGGATGGTACATTCTCTGCCACACAAGGGTCACCTTTGGTGGCCTAACTACGGAGATGGGCATTGTCTATGGCCCAAGTTCCCTGGACAGTTGCTGTCTGTCCACTTCTCTTGGTATGTCTGGTCTGGGGAGGTGGGATTGATGCAGTGAGACAAATGGTCTGCATGTCTCCCATGTCTCCTGGCCCTGGTCACTCCAGTTAATGCTTATGGCCTCCTGCAAGCCTCTGCTACTCCCCAGGGGATTGTCTCAGCCTGCATGCAGGTCTCGGTGGTGATGGGGCATCACTGCTGCTCAAGGCAGTCCCTGGCCAATGCCCGATGCGGGGCTAGAGGACAACCATCCTGGCTCCCTTGCTCCTCAGGTGGGGTCACTCCAAGGCTGTACCATCCTGCCTTCCAAGATCCTGGTGGAGGTGAACCCCAATAGCACGTAGTGACCTGCTCGACCACATGCTCTTTATTGGCTTTACTCCCTTCCTGCCTCATGTCAGCACTTCCCTGCCCACGCTCCCTCTGATAACCAACCCGTCAAACCACCTTCATCCAAATCCTTGCCTTAAAGTTTGCTTCTGGGGGAATCCAACCCAAGACTGTGAGACAAGAGAGACGTGTGGGCATTTTTAGTCAAAACTCCAGGTTCCAAGACTTCTGGACCATATGGAAGATATGTTTTGTTTATATTATATTTTTTACAACCTCCTTTTATGAAGAAATCAGCTTCTTAAGAATTAAAAAATGGGAAGAATTGACTTATGTTTCTGGAGCAGTCTCACCCGCTCCATCACTGGAACTTCAGCCAAGAAGCCCTCCCTTTCGTCCTTGGGAATTTCCTGTGAATGCTCCTCCGCTTTTTCAGGTCAGAAAACAAGAATTTCAGGTCGTTTCAGGGACGCTGCCTTCTTCACTGATTTGTTATGACTTGGCGCTCAGGTCTCTGGGACGTGGCTTCTGCATCTCAGGATGAACAGGGGTAATGCTCTCTGCATGTGTGCATCCATCCCTCCCCCCAGGGATGCTCCCCAGGGCCCACTCTCCCTGCTCCTTCCAGATGTTCACTTCCTTGCTTTTTGTGGAGTCTCCCTCATCCCCCTTACCCTCCAGGCTGCTCTCCAAATGATTCTCGCTCCCTTGCATTAGGTCCAGTGTCGTTCCCTCAGGGCTCTCTGCCAGAGGGTTACTGCTTTCCAGGAGGGCCCTTGATGCTTGTGACAATAATTCTCTGATGGACACAAGATCTAGGCATCCTGGCTACACAGAACAGAGCCTGTCTCCCTGCACCTATGCTGTCCTAGGACCATGATAAGCTATTCCAGTTAAAATCAGTTCCGTTTGGGATGACACGGATTGCAATGTGGCCCCTCAGAATTTCCTGAGTCCCATCTCTCCTCTTTTCCTATAGTTTCTAAGCCCCAGGCTATGATTCCCCAGTTTTCTTAATGGACGATCTGACAAACTGAGTTGTCTTCCGGACAGATTATACCATCTTTATCTTGCTTTAACCTGGATGCCTGAGCAGGGTTAGCTCAGTCCTGGGTGTACTCCTGGGTTGGCTCTGGCCTGAGACCACACTCCTCCTCTATGTGAGGTCTCCCCAGGACATCATATCAGTGTTTCTCTATGGGGTCCTGGACTTGACAGCCCTGTTCTGTAATAAGGGGTCTGACTATGCCTCTGAGCCAAAAATAGCTCCAGCAGATTTTGAGGATAAAGTGGGACCAGCAGAGTTTTGAGTGCAACTGAACGAGAAAGACCCAGAACTTTTTTTTTTTTTGACAGTGACTGCCAGGGAATCCCCAAGACCCAGAACTTGATATACCACTGAGGGTGAGGAGGGGGAACCGCTTGCCTCCTCTTCTGTTCAACTTTCCTGCTCTTGGGTTGCTCTTCCTTTCTGTCTCACCTGGATTCCTACTTTTGATCCCTTCATCATAATAGTTGTATTGCTCAGGGTAATTAATGCTAGCTGCTGTAACAAACAACCCCACATCTCAGCAGTTCAGTATACAAGAAGCATGTTTCTCACTCCTGTATAATCTGATGAGCACTGTCAGCTCTCCCGGGCAGCTCTCCACCCAGGTGGTGACTCAGGGATTCAGGCTCCATCTCTTGGTTGAGTCTGCTCTCTTTGGGTCATTTGCTTGTGAGAGAAAGAGCTTGAGTGCTTACCTGGTGTCTTAGTTTCCTAGGGCTTCCATAAAAAATTGACACTAACTGGGGGCTTAAAACAGCAGAAATTTATTGTCTCACAGCCCTGGAGGCCAGAATTCAAGATCAAGATGTTGGCAGGGTTGGTTCCTTCTGGAGACACTGAGGGAGAATCCATTCCATGCCTCTTTCCTAGCGTCTTGTGCTTCTGACAATTCTTGAGTTTCTTTGTCTGTAGACACATAACTCCAATCTCCGCCTCTATCTACACTTGGACCTCTTCACTGTGTATCTGTGTTCCTTCTTTCTCTCTCTTTCTCTCTCTCTCCTCTTACGAGGATACCTGTCATTTGATTTAGGGCCTACCCTAGACTCAAGATTATCTCATCTCAAGATCTTTGACTTCATTACATCTGCAAAGACCCCTTTTCGCAGATAAGGACATCTTCACAGGCTCTGGGGGTTGGGGACTTGGATATATCTTTTTGGGAGCCACTCTTCAACGCACTACACATGGTTTGTTTTACTGTCAGCCCTAGAAGTGGCACAAGAGTCCACCCACATTCCATTGCCCAGAACTAGTTGCACAGTACAGCTCTATTTGCAAGGGAGCCTGGGAAATATAGTTGTTCTATTTGCTCAGAGGGAGGAGACAGAGGTGGTGGGCATCTGGCCGGTCCCCAACATTAGCTAATACTCAAGGGAGCACTTCCTCTGAGCCAGGTGCCCTGCTAAGGACTTTGCAAGGGCAATCTCATTTTAATCATCTTAATTCTCACAAGAAACTTCTGAGGTTGATGCCCTTTGTTATTCAGATAAGTAAACAGAAGCACAGAGTCCTCTGAACAATGTCCCATGTCATTTGTAAATGAGAGAACTGCTGTTTTCATCTGAGCAGACCGTTTTCAGAGTCTGTGCCTTTAGCTCCTATGACAAAGCCTCTAACAGCCCTGATGCCTGGCTGTTGGTCTTTGTGGGTACAATTGTTACCCTCCCCCACACATCCCATAGTCTGTTCTCAGACCCGTACTCATCATTGGGCACTGACTTGTCTGGAGCAAAGTGCTTACAGGGTGACATGCTCTTTCCTTCACTCTGGAAAGGGTCTCGTCTTTCTTCTCCCCACAATGACTTGTTCAAGGACACCTCAATGGACAATGATGAAACAGCCAAAGTTCTTACCGTCTAGGTCCAAAACCAGATGACACCAATCAACGAGGATGACAATGCAGATACCCCAAGTTGATTGAAGTAAATGTTAACAAGATCATCTGTCAAAGAAGAAAAGCTGGCTAGTAGAGCATGATATGTACCTCAAGCACAATTATTGACCTTCAGGTGAGAGGACACTGAAAATTTATTTCTATTTTGGCTGCTCACAGAACTGCACTTCAGCAGCTCTAGCATAATCTGCATCAAGCTGCAAAACGTCAGTTGGCAGCTTGTTTGAGGTGGATCCAGACTACCTTGTCTGAATAGAGCCATGCAGTGTATCTGTAAGCAAAAGGACTTTGGATTCACGGAGGGTGGGGAGGAGGGGACCAGGGTTACTGTCTCTCTCCCTGCTGTCCCGTCTGTTCTGGAAATTTTTCTGCTGGCTTGCAGAAGTCCAAAGAGCAAAAAACATGCTTGTGTAATTTTGTACTTCATTACAATTATTGATCCAGATCTGTCTTGTACACATAGACACAAAGAACTAAATATTTGTTTAAGGAAATAAAGTCCAGGAGAGGAGTGAGATTGGAGGAAGGGTAAGATTGAAAAAAAAAGAATCCAAGAGAAAAAAAGGAAAGAGAGGAAGGGAAGAGAAAAATAGGAGGAAAGAAAATAATTTCCCTCTAGCTTGGTTTTGAGGTAAGAGAGAGTATTTCTCACCATGCCCTTGACAAGGGCATAGTTAGGGGACATGCCTGCTAAAAGTTCCAGCAAATCTGCTCTCAGTTACTGTAGATGCAGTAGATTTCATTCTTGGAACTGGAGTGCCGTGGTCCATCCGTGAATGGGGGAAGGGGGCACCTGAGGGTCTGAGTTGGCATCAGTTTACTTGGTACCTGCTATATAGGAGGTGTTGTGTCAATTCTATAGGAACATAGAGAGAATGATGTAATTAGGTAAAAATCTTTCTTTCAGGTCTGCTTTGATTAAGCATGATGTTAAGACATGACCATCTATCTGCAAGGAGCTTGATTTTTAATGGATGTGATGGACATGCCCACAAAGAAGGTAAAAGTGGCATGGTCTTTGGCAAACACATAGATGAAGAATGGGAAAGGAGTGAGATACATTTCAACCCAAAGAATCCTTCATGGCAAAGTATGGGTCTTGAAGAACACACAGAAATTGGATGTGTGGAGATAGGGAAAGGGACATTCCAACAGGGGCAGCAACAGAGGCAGGAAAATTCTTTTTGGGATAATAGCAGCTGTTCCAATTTGGGAAATGCATAGGGAGCTTGGAGTGGTGTGGTGGGATTGAAGCCTAAAAAGGTAGGTGAAGGCCAGGCCAGATTACAGATGGCCACCAGGGCAGGGATGGCTAGCTGTTCACCAGCCTGTCTTCTTGTCTTGGGCATGAAACCAGGCTACTCTTCCCAGCCTTCCTCACACTTAGATGTGTCCATGCAATTGAGTCCCAACCAACAAAATGGGCAGAAGCCACCTGCCAGAAAGGGGAGCAGAGACTATGGGTGGGCAGAAGGTGAGCCTGTCCAACTGCATTACCACTTCCTACCTTGCCAGCTGCTGCCACCATCACCACCATCACCACCAACACCTCCATTACCATCAACACAACCATCACCACTATCATCACCACCATCATCACCTCCACCACTATCACCACCATCAATACCAACACCTTCAACGCCACCACCACCATCACCACCAACACCTCCACTACCAACAACACCATCAACACAACCATCACCACTATCATCACCACCACCATCCCCTCCACCACCACCATCACCACTACCATCAACACGACCATCACCACTATAGACACCACCACCACCACCATCACCACCATCACCACCTCCACCCCCATCAACACCATCAACACTAACACCATCACCACCACCACCATCATCATCATCAACACATCCACCACCATCACCACCACCACCATCACCATCACTACCAATACCCCCACTACCATCAACACCATCAAAACAACCATCACCACCATCATCACCACCACCACCACCACCATCGCCACCACCACCACCACTATCATCACCACCATCAACACCAACACCATCATCACCAACACCACCACCATCATCACCATCAACACCTCCACCACCACCATGACCACCATTGACACCACCACCACCATTATCATCACCACCATCACCACCACCACTACAACCAGTAGTACCACCTCCACTGTCAGAACCACCATCACCACCACCACAACTACTGCCATTACTGCTGATAGGAGTTTCAGGTGCACACACTGTGCCAGGTATTGTTCTAAGTACTCTCACATTTGATCTCATTTAACCTGGACATTGACCCCATGAGGTAGGCACTATGATTAGCTCCATTATGCAGATATATTTAAAACCATTTGTTGTGTCCTAGAACTTAGGGATTTTAACTTATTGATACTTTTGAAGTTCTTTGAGATCAATTCTTAAATATTGGTATTCAGGTAATAGTTTAGGCTTTGTTTGCTTAATCATGCTCATCACAAATCTTGCAGCCTTTCACTTAATCTTGAATTGTAGACCAGGGTTTTCAAAGGTAAGCACATTCATCTGCAGAGAATAGGAGAAGGGAAAGATTGAGAGGGAGGCAAATTCTCATATTCCATTTAGAAAGTCCACATGTAACATCTGAAACTGAAATGCTAAGAACTATATAAACATTGTTTCAATCAATTTTGGTATTTTCATGATTATGTCTATGTTAATATAATCCAGAGCTGAGTCATTTAATGTACTATCATTGCATTTTCTTTCCCTGGAGCTAATAACTGCCTATTTTTTTCTTTGCTTAGGTTTCATGTACTTACCACTATTTTAATCCCAAAATCTCTACCAAAAGTGTATCTATCCTCAGTATATTCAAATTCCTCAAGTCATCTGTATTTTCCTTCATTATTTTTTCTACATAGTCCTTCATCTTCTTGCTGCAATAGGACTGCAGCACAGCTTTCATCCTGGCGTGTCCATCTATCTACCTCTCAGGTACTCAACCTTTCTGCTGTGTTGCGGTTCTTGTCTTCTGGTTCTCATGTGTTACTCTTTCTTGGTTAACTTCTCCATGTTGATGGAATGTATCTTTGGGTTCCTATTAAGACAGAGTGCCAGAAGATATAGTTTTTGAGACCGTGCATTTTTGAAGATGTGTTTTTCTTAACTCTTACAATTGAATGACAGTTTGGCTAGGCATAAAATTCTAGGTTGTGAATAATTATTTTCAGACTCATATATTGTTTTTTCTCCCACCTTTAATGATACATAATTTACAGACAATAAAATTCATTCATTAAAAGTATATAGCAGAGAAGAGGAACCAAGATGGCGGAGTAGAAGGACATGTTCTCACACCCTCTTGTGAGAACACCAGAATCACAACCAGCTGCTGGACAATCATCGACAGGAAGACACTGGAACTCACCGAAAAAGATACCCCACATCCAAAGACAAAGGAGAAGCCACAATGAGACAGTAGGAGGGGCACAATCATGATAAAATCAAATCCTATAACTGCTGGGTGGGTCATTCACAGACTGGAGAACACTTATACCACAGAAGTCCACCCACTGGAGTCAAGGTTCTGAGCCCCTCGTCAGGCTTCCCGACCTGGGCGTCTGGCAAGGGGAGGAGGAATTCCTAGAGAATCAGACTTTGAAGCCTAGTGGGATTTGATTGCAGGACTTTGACAGGACTGGGGGAAACAGAGACTCCACTCTTGGAGCTCACACACAAAGTAGTGTGCACATTGGGACCCAGGGGAAGGAGCAGTGACCCCAGGGGAGACTGAACCAGACCTACCTGCTAGTGTTGGAGGGTCTCTTGCAGAGGTGGGGGGTGGCTGTGGCTCACCATGGGGACAAGGATACTGGCAGCAGAAGTTCTGGGATGTACTCCTTGGCGTGAACCCTCCCAGAGTCTGTCATTAGCCCCACCAAAGAGCCCAGGTAGTCTCCAGTGTTGGGTTGCCTCTGTCAAAACAAACAACCCAGCCCCACCTATCAGCAGTCAAGCAGATTAAAGTTTTATTGAGCTCTGCCCACCAGAGCAGAGCTCAGTAAAAAGTTTACAGTCAGCTCTACCCACCACCAGTCCCACCCATCAGGAAACTTAACACAAGCCCCTTAGATAGCCTCATCCACCAGAGGGCAGACAGCAGAAGCAAGAAGAACTACAATCCTGCAGCCTGTGGAACAAAAACCACATTCACAGAAAGATAGACAAGATGAAAAGGCAGAGGGCTATGTACCAGATGAAGGAACAAGATAAAACCCCAGAAAAACAACTAAATGACATGAAGATAGGCAACCTTCCAGAAAAAGAATCCAGAGTAATGATAGTGAAGATGATCCAGGACCTTGGAAAAAGAATGGAGGCAAAGATTGAGAAGATGCAAGAAATGTTTAACAAAGACCTAGAAGAACTAAAGAACAAACAAAAAGAGATGAACAATACAATAACTGAAATGAAAACTACACTAGAAGGAATCAATAGCAGAATAACTGAGGCAGAAGAACGGATAAGTGACCTGGAAGATAGAATGCTGGAATTCACTGCTGTGGAACAGAATAAAGAAAAAAAATGAAAAGAAATGAAGACAGCCTAAGAGACCTCTGGGACAACATTAAATGCAACAACATTCGCATTATAGGGGTCCCAGAAGGAGAAGAGAGAGAGAAAGGACCAGAGAAAATATATGAAGATATTATAATCAGAAAATTCCCTAACAAGGGAAAGGAAATAGCCACCCAAGTCCAGGAAGCACAGCAAGTCCCATACAGGATAAACCCAAGGAGAAACACACCAAGACACATAGTAATCAAATAGGCAAAAATTAAAGAAAAAAAATTTATTGAAAGCAGCAAGGGAAAAATGAAAAATAACATACAAGGGAACTCCCATAAGATTAACAGCTGATTTCTCAGCAGAAACTCTACAAGCCAGAAGGGAGTGGCATGATATACTTAAAGTGATGAAAGGGAAGATCCTGCAACCAAAATTACTCTACTGGCAAGGATCTCATTCAGATTCAATGCAGAAATCAAAAGCTTTACAGACAAGCAGAAGTTAACAGAATTCAGGGCTTCCCTGGTGGCGCAGTGGTTGAGGGTCCACCTGCCGATGCAGGGGACGTGGGTTCATGCCCTGGTCAGAGAGGATCCCACATGCCGTGGAGTGTCTAGGCCCATAAGCCATGGCTGCTGAGCCTGCGCATCCGGAGCCTGTGCTCAGCAGCAGGAGGGGCCACAACAGTGAGAGGCCTGCGTACCACAAAAAATAAATAAATAAGTTAATAGAATTCAGCACCACCAAACCTGCTCTACAGCAAATGCTAAAGGAACTTCTCTAGGCAAGAAACACAAGAGAAGGAAAAGACCTAAAATAACAAACCCAAAATAATTAAGAAAATGGGAATAGGAACATACATTATCAATAATTACCTTAAATGTAAATGGATTAAATGCTCCCACCAAAAGACACAGACTTGCTGAATGGTTACAAAAACAAGACCCATATATATGCTGTCTACAAGAGACCCATTTCAGACCTAGGGACACAAAAATCCTGAAAGTGAGGGGATGGAAAAAGATATTCCATGCAAATGGAAATCAAAAGAAAGCTGGAGTAGAAATTCTCATATCAGATAAAATAGACTTTAAAATAAAGAATGTTACAAGAGACAAGGAAGGACACTACATAATGATCAAGGGATCGATCCAAGAAGAAGATATAACAATTATAAATATATATGCACCCAACATAGGAGCACCTCAATACATAAGGCAACTGCTAACAGCTATAAAAGAGGAAATTGACAGTAACACAATATTAGTGGGGGACTTTAACACCTCACTTACACTAATGGACAGATCATCCAAAATGAAAATAAATAAGGGAACAGGAGCTTTAAATGACACAATAGTCCAGATAGATTTAGTTGATATTTATAGGACATTCAATCCAAAAACAGCAGATTACACTTTCTTCTCAAGTGTGCATGGAACATTCTCCAGGATAAATCACATCTTGGGTCACAAATCAAGCCTCAGTAAATTTAAGAAAATTGAAATCATATAAAGCATCTTTTCTGACCACAATGCTATGAGATTAGAAATGAATTACAGGGAAAAAATGTAAAAAACACATACACATGGATGCTAAACAATATGTTACTAAATAATCAAGAGATCACTGAAGAAATCAAAGAGGAAATCAAAAAATACCTAGAGACAAATGACAAGGAAAACACGACAATCCAAAACCTATGGGATACAGCAAAAGCAGTTCTAAGAGGGAAGTTTATAGCTATACAAGCCTACCTCAAGAAACAAGAAAAATCTCAAATAAACAATCTAACCTTACACCTAAAGGAACTAGAGAAAAAAGAACAAACAAAACCCAAAGTAAGCAGAAGGAAAGAAATCATAAAGCAGAAATCATAGAGCAGAAATAAATGAAGTAGAAAAAAAGAAAGCACTAGCAAAGATCAATAAAACTAAAATCTGTTTCTTTGAGAAGATAAAGACAATTGATAAACCATTAGCCAGACTCATCAAGAAAAAGAGGGAGAGGACTCAAATCAGTAAAATTAGAAATGAAAAAGCAGAAGTTACAAGAGACACCACAGAAATATAAGAGACTACTACAAGCAACTCTATGCCAATAAAATGGACAACCTGGAAGAAATGGACAAATTCTTAGAAAGGTATAACCTTCCAAGACTGAACCAGGAAGAAATAGAAAATATAAACAGACCAATCACAAGTAATGAAATTGAAACTGTGATTAAAATTCTGCCAACAAACAAAAGTCCAGGACCATATTGCTTCACAGGGGATTTCTATCAAACATTTAGAGAAGAGCTAACACCCATCCTTCTCAAACTCTTCCAAAAAATGGCAGAGGAAGGAACACTCCCAAACTCATTCTATGAGGTCACCATCACCCTGATACCAAAACCAAACAAAGATATGACAAAAAAAGAAAATTACAGACCAATATCACTGATGAATATAAATGCAAAAATTCTCAACAAAATACTAGCAAACAGAATCTGACAACACATTAAAGGAATGATACACCATGATCAAGTGGGATTTATCCCAGGGATGCAAGGATTCTTCAATATATGCAAATCAATCAATGTGATACACCATATTAACAAATTGAGGAATAAAAACCATATGATCATCTCAATAGATGCAGAAAAAGCTTTTGACAAAATTCAACACCAATTTATGATAAAAACTCTCCAGAAAGTGGGCATAGAGGGAACCTCCCTCAACATAATAAAGGCCATATACGACAAACCCACAGCAAACATCATTCTCAAGGGTGAAAAACTGAAAGCATTTCCTCTAAGATCAGGAACAAGAAAAGGATGTCCACTCTCACCACTATTATTCAACATAATTTTGGAAATCCTAGCCATGGCAATCAGAGAAGAAAAAGAAATAAAAGGAATACAAATTGGAAAAGAAGAAGTAAAACTGTCAGTGTTTGCAGATGACATGATACTAAACATAGAGAATCCTAAAAGTGCCACCAGAAAACTACTAGAGCTAATCAATGAATTTGGTAACGTAGCAGGATACAAAATTAATGCACAGAAATCTCTTGCATCCCTATACACTAATGTGAAAAATCTGAAAGAGAAATTAAGGAAACACTCCCATTTTCCACTGCAACAAAACGAATAAAATACCTAGGAATAAACTGACCTAGGGAGAAAAAAGACCTGTATGCAGAAAACTATAAGACACTGATGAAAGAAATTAAAGATGATACCAACAGATGGAGAGATATATCATGTTCTTGGATTGGAAGAATCAGTATTGTGAAGATGACTATACTACCCAAAGCAATCTACAAATTCAATGCAATCCCTATCAAATTACCAATGGCATTTTTTACAGAACTAGAACAAAAAATCTTAAAATTTGTATGGAGACACAAAAGACCCCGAATAGCCCAAGCAGTCTTGAGGGGAAAAAACGGGGCTGGAGGAATCAGACTCCCTGACTTCAGACTATACTACAAAGCTACAGTAATCAAGACAATATGGTACTGGTACAAAAACAGAAACAGAGATCAATGGAACAAGATAGAAAGCCCAGAGATAAACCCATGCACCTATGGTCAACTAATCTATGACAAAGGAGGCAAGGATACACAATGGAGAAAAGACAGTCTCTTCAATAAGTGTTGCTGGGAAAACTGGACAGCTACATGTAAAAGAATGAAATTAGAACACTCCCTAACACCATACACTAAAATAAACTCAAAATGGATTTGAGACCTAAATTTAAGACTGGACACTATAAAACTCTTAGAGGAAAACATAGGAAGAACACACTTTGACAGAAATCACAGCAAGATCATTTTTGATCCACCTCCTAGAGTAATGGAAATAAAAACAAAAATAAACAAATGGGACCTAATGAAACTTAAAAGCTTTTGCACAGCAAAGGAAACCATAAGCAAGACAAAAAGACAACTCTCAGTATGGGAGAAAATATTTGCAAATGAATCAACGGACAAAGGATTAATCTCCAAAATATATAAGCAGCTCATGCAGCTCAATATTAAAGAAACAAACAACCCAATCCAAAAATGGGCAGAAGATCTAAATAGACATTTCTCCAAAGAAGATATACAGATGGCCAAAAAGCACATGAAAAGCTGCTCAACATCATTAATTATTAGAGAAATGCAAATCAAAACTACAGTGAAGTATCACCTCACATCAGTTAGAATAGGAATCATCAGAAAATCTACAAACAACAAATGCTAGAAAGTGTGGAGAAAGGGGAACCCTCTTTCACTGTTGGTGGCAATGTAAATTGATACAGTCACTATGGAGAACAATATGGAGGTTCCTTAAAAAACTAAAAATAGAATTACCATATGATCCAGCAATCCCACTACTGGGCATATACCCAGAGAAAACCATAATTCAAAAAAACACATGCACCCCAATGTTCATTGCAGCACTATTTACAATAGCCGGGTCATGGAAGCAACCTAAATGCCCATCGACAGATGAATGGATAAAGAATATGTGGTACATATATACAATGGAATATACTCAGCCAGAAAAAGGAACGAAATTGGGTCATCTGTTGAGACGTGGATGGATCTAGAGACTGTCATACAGAGTGAAGTAAGTCAGAAAGAGAAAAACAAATATCGTATATTAATGCATGTATGTGGAACCCAGAAAAATGGTACAGATGAATCGGTTTGCAGGGCAGAAGTTGAGACACAGATGTAGGGAACAAACGTATGGACACCAAGGGGGGAAAGCCATGGGGGTGGTAGGGATGGTGGTGGGATAAATTGGGCGATTGGGATTGACATGTATACACTGATGTGTATAAAATTGATGACTAATAAGAACCTGCTGTATAAAAAAATAAATAAAATTCAAAAATTAAAAAAAGTATATAGCTTCATAATTTTGGTAATTATGTAAATAATATCCCTACAATCAAGATATAGAACAGTTCTATCACTCTAAAAATTTGTCCCTCTACAGTCAATTCTCAGGCAAGTATTGCCCTGCTTTATGTCACTATATTTTTACCTTTTCCAAAATTTCTTATTAATGGAATCCTACAGTTTATAGACTTTTGTGTTTATCATTTTTCATCTAGTATGTTTTTGAGATTCATCCATTTTGTTATATGCATTTTTTCCTTTTTACAACCGAGATGTATCCCATAGTATGAATATACTGCAATTTGTCCCCTCACCAACTGATGGACACTGGATTCTGCAACAAAGATTGCACACAAGTTTTATATGGACAGATATTTTTATTTCATTTATTTCTCTATAAGTGGGTGGGATTTCTGGGTCATATGGTAAGTTTATGTTTCGATTTATAAAAAAATGGCCAAATTGTGTTCTAAAGTGGCTGTGAAATTTTGCATTCTCACCAGCAATGTATGGTAATTCTATTAATTCCAGATCCTTGTCAACACTTGGTAGTTTCTTAAGATTTTCAGGTATTTTTTATTATTTTATAGGCTCCATTGTTGCCGAAAATAAATCAAATACCATTATTATTTACAAATTTTTGTCTGTGCCCCAATTTTTGTTATTGAGTTTCCCTTTATCCCAATTTTCTGAAAATGTACAGAGATGTGCTTAGAAGTCAAATGGCTTTCATCCTCTTGTACTGAACTTTTAAGGCCATCTTTCCAAATGGAGCCTCATGTCCTTCAGTTCCTGGAAATTTTCTTAGATTATTTATCTGGTAATTTATTCCCCTCTATTTTTCTCTGAACTCATTTTCTAAAACATTTATTGTTTGAATGTTGGTTTCTTGAATGATACTTTTATTTTGTTTATTTTTCTCTCCTATTCTTTTCATTTGTCTATCATTTTGTCTAACTAACTGGAAGATTTCTTTTCAGTTTTGTCTTTTAATTCTTTTCTTATCTTTTCCATTTTGATCTCATATTTTTAGTTTCCAACATCTAGTTTTTTTTTTCCTCAATAAGTACTCAATGTAGTTTATTCTTGTTTTAATAAAACCATATATATCCATATTTATTAGTTGTAGTTTTTTCTCCCCAAAGATAGATTATTCTCCTTTCATCACCCTAGTTTCCTTTTTCCTGTTTGTTTTAGGATTTTTCTTTCCTTTTCCACTGAGTGAACAGGTGGGCCGGAGGAAGATTTTACCCTCAGGGAATATTTGGTAATATCTGGAGATATTTTTGGTTGCCCCCACTGGGGTAGGGGTGCTACCCTCTCTAGTGGGTAGAGTTCAGGGATGCTGTTAAGCATTTTATAGTGCACAGGATACTCACCCCCTTCTCCACAACAAAAAATTATCCAGCCCCAAATGTCAATAGTGGGGAGGTTGAGAAACCCTGTGATGCTAGATGCTTCTGTCAAAAGTCTGCTGATCCTTGGCTGTCAGTTCATACTTAAAGCGCAATGCATTAAAGAGTATCTATGGGAAGAGCTCGTTGACTGGTGGATTCAAAGAAGAGAAACTTGGCTGGGTCTTTTCATTGCTATGTGTAGGTCATTGTCAGAGCTGAGGAGAAATCCTCAAACTCCCCCTAATCTGAGGACATGGGGGTTGAGTCTAAGCATGGCAGCCTGTGTGCTGCAAATTAAGGAAAGGGGCCCATGGTCTTACAACTGAGTGTGTAAACTTTGATTTAATTCCCGTGTTTCAGTCTATACTCTGAGCTCAGCTCTATATAATCTCTGTTTCAGTCTCTTCGTAGAATAAGCTTCAGCCTTCTGCCAGGTCCAGGTGGATAACTCAGCTCTTACAGAGACTTTCAATCAATGCTTTTGTTTTCGGTGACACCGGTCTCCCTGTTGCTCACCTGAGCTGTAAACTTGGCCCATCCTCCCTGGGTCCCTTTCCCTCCTTTAGAACCGACTCTGCTGCTTTCCCACGGCAACTGCCGCACACATCCTATTGCCAACTCTTCCCTCAGCTCTTAGTAGACGAGCTCACCTCTCATTTTACTTCTCAGACAGAAGCCATTTCAACATAAGTCCCTGACTCTGTTTCTCTTATGGACAACGTTTCTCAGCCCCACCTCTTCTCTTGCTCCTGTTTACGAAAAAATACCTCCAAAATTCCCTCCAAAATGTGCACAATTGCCCTTTTGCAGGACCTATTCTTTCTGGTCTCTTTAGGAAAGGTGCTCCACAGCCTTACTCTTTCTCTTAAATCCTTTTTTTTTTATTGGACTATAGTTGATTTACAATGTTGTGTTAGTTTCAGGTGTACAGCAAAGTGATTCAGTTTTATATATATATATATATATATATACATATATACATATATTCAGATTATATATATAGTTAGATTATATATGTATTCAGATTCAGTTTATATATATATATTCAGATTCTTTCCTCTTATAGGTTATTACAAAATATAGAGTATAGTTCCCTGTGCTATATAGGAAGCCCTTGTTGTATAGTAGTGTGTATCTGTTAATCCCAAACTCCTAATTTATCTCTGCCCCCCTTTCCCCTTTGGTATCCATAACTTTGTTTTTTAAGTCTGTGAGTCTGCTTCTCAGATAAGTTCATTTATGTCATATTTTAGATTCCACATATAAGTGATAACCTATAATATTTGTCTTTCTCTGTCTGACTTACTTCACTTAGTATGGTCATCTCTAGGTCCATCCGTGTTGCTGCAAATGGCATTATTTCATTCTTTTTATGGCTGAGTAATATTCCATTGTACATATGTACCACATCTTCTTTATCCATTCATCTGCTGATGGACATTTAGGTCGTTTCCATGTCTTGATCTTTCTCTTGAATCCTTGGTCTCTCCGTCTTCATAGTCTCCTTTTTCCCTGTAAAATATGGTTAGATCTGCTCTGTCTTTAAAAACAAACTCATCCCATGACCCTGGTATTTCCTAAGACTCCTATCCTACCCTTTACAGACACATATTTTTGTAAAAGTTGTCTAAACTGCTTGAAAGCACTTCCCACCTGACCTCTGTGGACCAGCCCTCCTCATGTCACTGAGGAGGATCTTGCCCAGTGTCCTCTCAGAGATGTTCCCATGTTCCACTGCCCCCTTGTCCCTGCCCCTCCTCTCTGCTGATTTCTTCTCTCCCTCTCCTGGGTCTTCCTCTTCCTCCCACTCGCTAATAAGTGGACGAATTGCTACAGGCTCTGCACTCAACCTTCATATCTTTTTTTTGTGTGTGTGTGGTATGCGGGCCTCTCACTGTTGTGGCCTCTCCTGTTGCGGAGCAAGGCTCCAGACGTGCAGGCTCAGTGGCCATGGCTCACAGGCCCAGCCGCTCCACGGCATGTGGGATATTCCCGGTCTGGGGCATGAACCCGTGTCCCCTGCATCGGCGGACTCTCAACCACTGCGCCACGAGGGGAGCCCCAACCTTCATATCTTCTCTCTAGAATACTCTTATTTATACCCATGGCGTCTATCAGTTGGCTCCCAGATCTTCATCACCGACTTCCTGGTTTTAAATGCTCAGGCTCCATTCATATAAGGTACTCCTGAGGTAAAACTAAAAGTTGATTTTAGATTATGTGGGGGAAAAAGATGGTAGTCAAAATGCTGCTATGGTGGCTGTGGTCACATGTGCAGAGGACTGCATACTGTCCACATGCTGTAATTCCTTATTGAGCCCACATCATCAGGCGTGGGAAATAGCCTCCATCCCAGCTAAAGATTCAGTATTTCTGCTCTTTTTCCACATTAAATCCTTACCTTACTCTGTCTTAATTTGGGACCTTTTTCACACCTAAAATATTCACATAATTCTCTTTCTCGAATTACCCTGAAATTACATTTTGTAGTCCATCAGTAACTAGACCAAAGAAATACGGTCTTTCATTCTTTTTAAGTTCAAAATAAAAGCATGGTTTTGTTTATGCTATGACTTGGAGCATGAAGGGGCCAGGCAAACCTCTCCTGAAACTCAAATTCAGTCACACAATCATTATGCTGCCCCTGGATTAAGTCTTGTGGCTGAGTTTCTTGGCCCTGACTCACACTATAATCACCTGGGGAGCTTCTGAAAAACACCATTGTTCAGGCTCCACCCTGGACCATTATGAGGCTTGGGCATCAGTGCTTTTCATGTGATTCAAATGTGCTGCCAGAGCTGAGAGCCACAGTTCCAGTTAGTATTTTTCCTTTGCCCAAATTTTGGCCAAGACTCAAATCTTACTTCTAGTGATTCTCCAGCTTTAGTGTGTTTTAAAATCACCTCGAGCACTTATTAAGACAGATTTCTGAGCCTCACCCTCAGAATTTCTGATTCCATAGGTTTGGGGTGGGGTCCAAGAATTGCATTTCTAACAAATTCCCAGGGGATGCTGATGCTGCTGGTCTGGGGATCACACTTTGAGAATCACTGCCTAATTCTGCCTGAGTATGTTAGTCTTCTGAAGTTTGCTTCTTACAGTTAGGGTAACCAGCTAGTCTTCATGTTGGTGCTAAGAGTCCCACATCTTGGGAAACCCCTCATCTTCAGGAAAACTGGGGCAGATGGTCACCAAAAAGGTGCATCCCTGTCCTAACCCCTAGAACCTGTGAATGTGATCTTACTCTGAAAAAGGGCCTTTGTAGATGTAATTAAGTTAAAGGTCTTGAAATGAGGAGGTCATGATGGATTATCTGGGTGGCCTCAAAGCCAGTGACAAGGGTCTTTAAGAGAATGAGACCAAGGGAGATTATACAGATAGAAAAGAAGGCCATGTGATCACAGAGGTAGAGCATGGGTTGATCCCATCATAAGCCAAGGAGCCCCAGGAGCCACCAGAAGATGGATGAGGCAAGGAGAAGACTCTTCCCTAGGGCACCCAGAGGGAGTGTGGCCCTGTCAACACCCTGATTTTGGATTTCTCTGGAATTGTGAGAGGTTTTATTACAGCAGCCACTGGAAGTTAATACATTTGCCCTAACCACTGCTCTTCTACTTGGGGTGTTTCTTGTGTCTTATACTGATCAAAAGGGAGATATTCTCCTGTAATAAACCATAAGGAAAAAAGTATGAAAAAGAATATATATACACCTATATACATTTATATGTATAACCAAATCATTTTGCTGTACACCTGAAACTAACACAACATTGTAAATGAACTATACTTCAATTAAAAAAAAGATATTCTGAAAATACATTGCCTCCACAAAGACTGGGTGGTTGACTAATGAGTCTGTAAAAATGCTTCCCAGAAAGAATAGGCTAGAAACCAATGTGGTACAGCTAATCTGATATATTAAAAATTCTGAAGATTATGTACAGTAGGTCATTAAACAGCAAATGAGGTAACTAGAAAATCTATTCAAATTGAATGTGCCACTTTGTTAGGCAGGACATGATGGCCCAGCAAGGGTGGACGTTCTTTCAGAAATGTCCTGGAGCAGTTGTGCTCTGGGTACAGAACAGAGACCACACAGAGAATCTTGGGGCTTGTTAGCACTCCCAACCAATGGGAAAGCACCTTAACACCAGGTGTTGAAGGGTTCTCTGTGTTTTGAGAAGGTGTTGGCACATGATTGGGCCACACAGAGGCAGAACCCAGGTGAAAGGGCTGGTCCACCCTGAGGGCGGGCACATCCTGTCAACTCTAGGTCACTCCTGGGGCCAAAATGCTTGGAAAAGGAAGGTTAAGATATATATGAAAAGCTCCAGAAATGGCAGGTTGCCCTGCAAAAGTCTTTGAATTTTATGCCTTGGGCTGGTTCTGCTCTGGAAAATCAGGTGTCGATCTGTCTGGGGCCCCCTGATTGCAGTCCTCTGTTTTCTGCATCTCTTCTAGGTTTTCTACTGGCTGCTCCTCAGGGGTCTCCAGCTCCTATATCCTTGCTGAGATCTGAGTCATGGTTTTCTCCTGAGGGTCAATGTCTGGACTATTCTCTGAGCGTAACACTGTGTGAATTACCTTGTCTAGGTTGCCTATACTTTGTACATATCCAGCATATACTGTGACATGTTAGGCTTTTTCTTCTGTTTATTGTTTTAAGTTTGTTCATCTATTGTCTCATGTACACTCTTCTGCACACTGAGATGACCAATTATTTAAAGACGAGAATTAGGCTATCGGCCTTTCTTCACTCTCAAGACACTCGGGTATGGCACACAGTAGGATCTTATCTGGTAGAGATGTATTTATGGTTTCCCACTATGGTTTTTATTATTACTGGATCTAAATATTAATAAAAACCATCTGGTTCAGCTGTGAGTTGAATAGGGTCCCCCAGAACGGGCCTCAAAAGGGGGCTAAATGTTCCAGAATTTGAGGAGAGAGGGCCAACACAGCAGACCCTGGGGAGGGTAGTTGAGTTGTGGGCACAGCTCAGTACTTGGCACCTTTGCAAACATTCAATGAATTTTTGCTGAATGAACGCTGTCCGAGAGGATTAGCTGTGTCCAACATCTTATAATAAGGCCAAACCAGCCCAAGGCATAGAATTCAAAGACCATTGCAGGGCAACCTGCCACTTCTGGAACTTTTCCTATATATCTTAACTTGAGGTGTTTTGCGTCATAGAGGAAATCTATTTTGAAACTCAAGTTCTGCAGTGGCTGCTCTGTTTAGACTTATTTTCTGAGACCATAGAAACAAAAACTCTAAGTTAAATTTAGTGTCATGTCCAGCCCAAGACATGACCAGCCCAAAGGCCCAAAGGTGTTTGAAATCTGGTGTTCTGGCCCCAAAATTCACACGAATGTTTATTCTATTCTCCAGTGTTGGCTTTGTAAATTACCCCTCAGGGAATACAATCAATCTTTAGGGAAGATGTATCTTGTGCCTTGTTACATTATTTCCTACTCCTTCTGAGCCCTGAGTTCAGGGTTCACCTCATAGCCTGAGAACAAGCCTGGCTCAGACTACAGCTCTAATGAATTGTGTTAAAATAGTGATTTTCAAGAGGAAGTGATGAACATAGAGTTTATAAAACATAAAGGTGGGGCTTCCCTGGTGGCGCAGCTGTTGAGAGTCTGCCTGCCGATGCAGGGGACACGGGTTCGTGCCCCAGTCTGGGAAGATCCCGCATGCCACGGAGCGACTGGGCCCGTGAGCCAAAAATTGCTGAGCCTGCGCGTCTGGAGCCTGTGCTCCGCAACGAGAGGCCGCGATAGTGAGAGGACCACGCACCGCGATGAAGAGTGGCCCCCGTTCGCCACAACTAGAGAAAGCCCTCGCACAGAAACGAAGACCCAACACAGCCAAAAATAAATAAATAAACAAAGACATCATATAAAATGATGATAAAATTAAAAAAAAAAACCCATAAAGGTGTAAGTTTCGATACTTATCTCTCCTAGCTACCTATAGAGTTAGCTATGGAGGATGACCTTAGAGAAAATTAAAGTTCTTATTGCTAAAAATAGAAGTAACCTGTCGAGATGCAATGGGCTAGTGTAACAGGCTCTGCAAACGTTTCTCAAAAAAGCAGAATTGTTAGTAAGCTAAAATGGCTGTGGGATTTTAATTCACAGGTTTACCACTGGAACTTTTAATTTGGTAAGCCCAACATTAAAAAGATGCTTTGTTTGCAAAACTATCAACAATGTAGTGATGGTTTCTTTGGGGTTTATTCACTGATTTTATTGAGACTGCAGTTGGCAGAAGAGAGAGTGACTGCTTTTGAATATTGTTGGTGTTATGCCACACAAAAGCTCTAAATTGGAGAAAGAAAAGCTTAAAGTCACCCTAGAACAAGCTATCTCCTATCAACGGGTAGATAATGATTGAAGAAACTAAAAATTGTGCATTAGTCGCTTTGGTGCAAAGTTAGGAAAATGTTTATGTAGGTCCTTATAAATTTCCATTGGATTTTCTTTGGCACTTTGTTCCTAAGTCCCAAATCCAAGGTGAATTTTATAAAATGAACTTATTATGCTACAAAAGAAAAAGTACATCCGAGTATAGTCAGGCTTCCTGCTGATAAAAACTGGCCATGTTCTCTCAGCTATTGTTCGAAGAACTATTTCTAGATGCTTACTAATGTCTTTAAAACTTAGAAGTGCAGGCCAAAGTCATGGAAATGAAATGAAGCTTATGAAAAATTAGTCTCTTTCTGGTTTTAGCACTCTGAATAAACACTGCAAAATAGATTTTTAAAATAAGTTCTGACCTTGGGGAGGTATGGTACATGACAGAATAAAACAAAATAGAAATAGTATTTTAGAAAATTATGTAAGTCCACTAACACTGTCCTTGGCTTTAAAGGTGGATTTTCAGGGACATAAAGAAGAGATTGGTGGCTGCCTAGGGAGAGGGGTTTGGGGAAGGATGGAGAGGGAGTTTGGGGTTAGCAGATGTAAGCTTTTATATATAGGATGGGTAAACAACAAGGTCCTACTGTATAGCACAGGGGACTATATACAATATCCTGTGATAAACTGTAATGGAAAATAATATAAAAAATGAATGTATATATATATATATATATATATATATATGTATAACTGAATCACTTTGATGTACAGCAGAAATTAACACAACATTGTAAATTAACTATATTTCAATAAAAAGAAGGAAAATAAAGGTGGATTTTACCTATAAGTACTCAATTTAAGGAAACAACAGCAAGAAACTAAGTTTCATGAAAAGAAGTGACACTTCTGAGGTTCTTGGAATTAACTTCATCTGAGGATGAAGACATTTCATGGATGTGTGGTTAAATCATAGGGCCCCTTTTGAGAGACATCTAACATGCACTGGAGAGTTAACTGATGCTCCAAGTGGCTTACAACCACAGATCTATAGAATATTTCAGCACTATGTTTCACAAATTACCACCTGTAACTCCACAAGGTATAGATCACCATCAGGCAAACAGGCAGCATTAATTATCTAGTCAGGGTAAAGGGGAGGCCATGGTCACACATATCATTGTTGCAGTTTCCAAGTCACCTTTTCTCTAAGTTGTCCCAACAATTTGCTTCTATTAGTGCTGATGTTTTATGGATAAGCTGAGCTGTCAGGTTGAGCTGGATGCTCTTACCTGCTTCTTTTTTAAAAACGTGCTGGTCTGTTGTTTCTCACCTTGAATTTCAAGAGCCAGGTGGATTTTTTTGGGAGTACAAATTCTATAAGTTTGTATGTTATCTTTAGCTGGGATTCAAAAAGAAAATAGGTGAGCATTTATAAAAGGGTGACTTTTCAAAGAATGCTATTTCTCTATTTTTATTTTTAACCGTTAGAGCAGATATTTAAAAAGACTGCTTCATGTCAGCAAGGAAGCTTGCAGAATGAAACTTTCTTTAAAAATTCAAACTTAACTAAAAATCCCAGTAAAAACACTACGTTTTAGCTTAAGGTAGGAAACTGTGTGGAGAGATAAAATATAGGGGAGAGTGTAGGGGTCTCACCTGGGTTCTTTCCTCAGATCTAGGGAAATGAAGCAACTTTTGGCTTCACAGTTTTTCAACCATTTTGACATCAACAATCTTCACCTCAATTTCATTTCAAAAACTGTTATTCATGGCCCTTTTCTGGATCTTATAACCACTGAGAGTTACTCTGCCTTCAAGGAGGGAAACTTCCTCACCGTGGCTACGACCTTTGGTGTCTTCCACTGTCTCACTCTGAATGTCCTTTTTTACCCCTCCATCAAACCAGCAGTCCTGCAACCTCCCCCTACTTCTCCCAGTCCATCAGTATTCTTTTATCTTAGTTTCCCCACTTGGTCTGGATTAGATAATCAACCATTTTAACTGTTCTATTACTAGTGTCCTAAGTTTCAGTATCTGTTTGATTTCTTGACCCCCCTTTTGCTTTTGCTTAACTTTGATTAGATTCATCTGTGTGTGTGTGTGTGTGTGTGTGTGTGTGTGTGTGTGTGTGTGTGTGGTCTTGATGTTGAGCTTGTAGATGTTATTAGAAAAAGATAATCATATTCATTGCTCTCATCATAAAATTATTTTATATAACCTCATCTGAGGCCTCCTTGCTACCTGACACTTCTTGTAGTTTATTCTAGTTAATTCCCTAGTGAATTGCCCAAACGGCTGATCTATACCTTTTCTGTTCTCTTCAAGTTTCACACTTACTTCCTTAAACTGCCTCACTCTCTGAAGGTGAACTTGTGTCCTGCTTCACTGAGAAGACATGGCTTCTTACACCTCAACATCAGAATTCCTCTTCCTCCTCTCTTCTCTTTTGCTAATTAATATTTCAGAAGATAAAGTACATCTCTTCCTTTTTCATTGCTGGAAAATTCTCAGCTGTTATCTCTCTATTACTTCTGCCCAATTTTCCCTCTTTTTTTCTCCTCTTTAGGACACTGAACATACATATGTTGGACCTTCTGAGAGTATCCCATAGGGCATTTATGCTCTTACTTGTTTTTCCTACTGTTTTATTCTCTTTGCAATTTGGGTGATTTCTACTAGCTTTTCTTCCAACTCACTAATACTGTGTTCTGCATGTCCAGTCTGCTGTTAAATCTACCCACTATTATCTCAACTTGAGATATTATACTTTTTTCAATTTTACATGTTCATTTGGTTTTTTATGAACTTAAGTTCTCTGCAAAAATTCTTCATCTTTTTGTCTATATTATGATTCTTCTCCTTCATTTAAAGAACCATATTAATCAAGTTAAAATCCTTGTTTGTTATTTCTAATATCCATTTTATCTGTGTTTCTACTTCTATTGAATGTTTTTCTTTTCAATTGACTATTAGTTATATTGTTGCAGGAAAATGGGGCACGAGAGGATGGTAAGGTCTTCAGTCTCAGGCAAGTCCCTGGGATGGGCCACCAAGTGAGGGTCCTTGGCTTCACGCTAGAAAGAATTCAAGAGAGAGCCATAGTAAAGTGAAAGCAACTGTATTTAGAGAGATAGACATTCCATAGACAGAATGCAGTCTGTCCCAGAAGGGAGAGAGGCTCTGAAATATGGGGTAGTTAGTTTTTATGGGTTGGGCACTTTCATAGGCTAACAAGTGGGAAGATCATTCCAACTATTTTGGGAAAGGGGGAGAGATTTCCAGGAATTGGGTCACTGCTCACTTTTTGGCCTTTTAGGGTTAGACTCAAAATAGTCATGGCATCTGTGGGTGTGTCATTTAGCAAATGTATTACAATGAGCCTATAATAAGGCTCAAGGTCCACTGGAAGTTGAATCTTCTGCCATTTGGGCCTAGTTGGTTCTAACCTGTTTATGTTGTATCCTCAATGGCTGTGTCATTCTTTTAAAGGTTGTACCTTGTCCCTTCCCTCCTGTCTCAATATGATCTTCCCTCTTTGCATATCTAATTTTTAAAATGTATACGGTATATATTGATAAAAGAAGAGTAGAGACTCCAGGGGATGTAATCTTCCACCAGAAAGACTTGCTTTTTCCTTTGTTAGGCAGAGAAGATAAGAGACTGATCACCTTACTGTAATCAAGATTGAGCTGAGTTAGGCGCTGAGCAGCACTTTTAGTAAGACTCAGCTTGCATCTGCTTCACCATGTTTCTGGCTTTTTATAGAGAGCTTAGCAAGTCTTCATCTCAGCTGTGAAAGACCAGAAAGTTCAGTTCTGCCCTTCAGAGGTTTTCAAAGTAGCTCTTTAACTTTATATGTGTGATATTTGTTTATTTCTGCATAACTAATTACCCCAAACTTAGAGGCTTAAAACAACCGATATTATTATGTCAGTTTCTGTAGGTCACGACTTTGGGAGCAGCTAAGCTGGGTGATTTGGCTGAGGGTCTCTCACGAAGTTGCAGTCAAGACGTGGGCTGGGATTGCCATCGAGGTGAAGACTGGACTGGAACTGGAAGATCTTACAAGCTTAGTTACCTGGCTGCTCACCTGAGCTCTCCTTTTTTCTCTGACTCTTGGCCAGAGAATTTATTTCCTCACTACATAGCCTCTCTACAGGGCACCTGTGCATCCTTATGACATGGCAGGTGGTTTTTCTCAGAAAGAGTGACTCAAGAGAGAAAGCAAGGGTGAAATCACAGCGTCTTTATGACCTAGGCTCAAAAGTCACACTCCATCAATGTCTGCCACGTTCTGTTCCCTGGAAGAGAGTCACCAAGGGGAATTAGCTCCACTGAAGGGAAGAGTATCAAAGCATCTGTGAACATATTTTAAACTGCCACACCTCCACACACATTTTTCAAAATCTGGCACAAGACTTCAGGGAAGATCTGCTTTGTGTCTGAGGCAGACTCCCAGAAAGACTTTGCCTTTTAAGCGCCAAGAGAATGCAAGCAAAGTCACTTTGTTGTTTAGAGATCTTGGCTTGCTTCCATCGTCTCCCACACGGCTCCAGAACCCAGAAGCTGTCCTGAGGCCCCTCTCATTTCCAGTTTGTCACAGAAGTCTCATATGTCCTTCATGCTTTGCTGCTTCTCTTTGTTTCAACAGAAGCCCTCTGCTTGTCCTTGTCCCCGGCACCCACCAGGAATGGAAAGTGGCCCTGTGGAAACACGGATGGCCACCATCATTTCACCTCAGAATGGTTTTGCCATATGTGAAATCTTAGTTCCTCTAGTCCTTATCATTTCCACAGTTCTTTGATGTCTTGAAAATACAATCCTGTAATTTATCCACATTTTTGTGATTGTATCAGGAGGAGCATTGGCCTGACTACAGCCTCCCCTGAGGCCAAAGCAGACACTCTTCCTTTGAAAGGAAGCATCCTGTTTGTTCTCTTGTTTCTGAGTCCTTGAGGCCCTGCTGCATGAAGTGTATGCTCTTTCCCTGGAATCTCCCTTCACTCCTGTTCTGCTCCTTTGGCTTCCAAACAGCTCTATGTTTTTGCTCTTGTAAACAAATCCATTTTTTCTTTCAACACTGACAACGCTTTAAAACAACACTCCCTCTCCCCTTTCACAGCAGCCTCGTCTCCCACGTGTGTCCTTTATACTCTGGTTTCTGAAAGTTCCCTGTAAGATCCTCAAGTGACGTCTTGACCACTTGAAGAAGCCAAGAGGGTTCTTCTCAGCTTTCTCCACACCCAAACATCTAGCCGTGTTTACTGTTACAAACTCTCCCCCTCTGTTCTTTTCTTTGGTGTTTCCCTTGAGGGATCCTTTTTTTGACACATATTTCCCCACTTGCTGTGCGTTTTTCTCCTGTTCCTGGATGTTCTCTCCTAATTTCCCTAAAACCCAGGACTTCAACATCCACTTCTATTTGTGTGACCTCTGAATTTTCAAGTGCTTACCAGACATCTCCATACGATTGGGTCATTATTACCCTAAAAACAATATTTTTCTCTGCAATTTTATTTTCATAATCTCCACTTATTCTTCAAGACTCAGGTCATGCTGCCCTCCTGGCATCCATCTCTGGTCTCTCAGGCTGCAGGAGGCAGGATGGGGATGGGACTTATCTGTGTGTTTCCATCATGCACTCACCACACGGCATTGTGTCCCCTGCTAACTGTCTCTCTTGCTCCCCTAGAGTGGTAGTTCTCAACTACTCTGCTTTTGAACCACTCTCCCCATCCAGAGGAATTTGATGATATCTGGAGACTTTTTATGTGGTGACACTTTGGGGGTTGCTAATAGCATCTAGTGAGTAGAGGCCAGGGATACTGCTAAACATTTTATAAGGCAGAGGATGGCCCCCACAGCAAAGGATTATCCAGCCCCCAAACCAGTTTCTAGTTCTGAGAAAATGACCTCAACTATGAGCCTTGCAGGAAGTAGTAGCATGTTTTCCTAATCTGTGAGTCTGCAGTGCTTGACTCACTGTATGCACTCAGTAAACATCTATTAATAACCAAAAAGGGTGTACTGTATAGCAGAGGAAACTATATTCAATATCTTGTAATAACCTAAAATGGAAAATAATCTGAAAAAGAATAGATTTATATACATATAACTTTCAAATTTTATATTTATTTCAGCATATAAATACAAGAATGTTTTAATATATTGAAATAAAAAAGAAACCAAGCATATCCCTGAATAGTCACACTTGGCTTACAGCACAGAAGGGTAGCAGAATGTGCCATCCCCAAATATGACACTTTGAGTATTTTGAGATGAAGATAGAGCCAATATAAGAAAAATTCCCTGCCCTCCCCCTCTTTGTCTACAAGCAGAATATACATTTGTAAAGGTGTTCCCCCCTTCCCAGACTACCAGAAAGGACAGAAGATAGTCCTTGGAGATAACTCTGGACCTTTATCAGCCCAGAGATGCCCCAGAGAAACCTACATAACTCACTTTACTAGGTAGCCCTTTTCTTCCATTAGTGTCCTCATATATTCACCTTCCCAGAGTTTGCCTTCCCTAGAAGTTCAAAGTCCTTCTTCTATGTCTTATCACTTTTATGAAAATGTGTTGTTCTTTTGTTAAGATGCTATACACGCCCAAGTTCTAACCAACCCTTCGAGTTATTCATCACTGGGTACTCTCTTGTGTATAGAAGCTGCACGTTTCAACAAACTTCTGTTTTTCTCTTGTTAAGCTGACTTTTGTCAGTCTAGTTTACAGGGTTCCAGCCAATAAGCCTAAGATGGTAGAGGAAAAAAAAGTTAAGTTTTTCTTCCTCTACAGCACACATCCAAAACATTTTGAACAAGTTCAGAAGTATAGCTGTTTATTTAACAAGTCCTAGCGGCTGGAACTAGGCATATAGTGGTAAACAACAAATTCTTTCAAAGACAGACCCATTCTTCTCACTGCTGACAAATCCTTGCTCTTTGATGGTGGATTTTAATTTTTAAAATTGTCTAAAGTCTTTCAGAATTGTGAATAGTGAGTAAAGGGAATTAGCCTGAGGCCTTCTCTGCAAGTTAAAAACAGAGTATAAATTAAAAATTTAAGCCTGTATTTCTTGAAGCACTTATAAATAAGTTCAGAAAGCCCTTGCAACATGGCTTTATATGTTTTAGCATCACTAAAACAGCTTCTGGAGACAGAAGGTGACTACTTTGAGAGCTTCAAACTTATGTTCATATAGAAATTATGTCATAGTGATGCTAAAGACTTGGCCTCTGTGCACTGGTGCTGAATCAAATTTTGGAGCGTTTTTGGGTGAAGTACAAAAGAATAGCTTTATTGTTTTGCCAGGCAAAGGGGGACACAGCAGGCTCCTGCCCTGAAAAAGTATGACCCAGGAGGATTTGGTGAGGAGTTTTATAGCAGTGGTTCAAGGGTGAGGTTGCTGATAAGGATCAGGGTGTGTGCAGGGCCTGCACTCCTTTACTATGGCCTCAGGTGGTCTCCTGATGAGCTTCGAGGTAATCAAACTGTGACCTTCTCTCTGGAACATCTTCCGTTTGTTGGGGGTTTTAGTTCTGCAGAAGAGCTTAAAGAATCTGCCCTTTGGAACCCAGGGCAGGTCATGGAGGCTGGAGTCTACTCCCTACAAACAAGAAATGGAGGACAGAAAGGCTTCTGTGTCCAGAAGCCCCACAGGGTTATGCTCAGTTTCAATAGCCACATTATCTCTTATTCATACCCTGTTTTGAAAGTGTTTTTAAATACCTTGTGAAGAGGCAATGGTTCCTACTCTATTAGGGAAGACTAAAATATTCAGAAGATTGGGGAAAAAGAAGAACATTCAACATCCTTCTTGTGAATGGCCCCTTAAAATATTTCTATCACTTTAAATCACGGTGTCTCTTTTCTGCCTCTGGCTAGGAAATGTCCAGGCATTTTAGATTAGGTTTTCTGTGCTTCCAACACAAGCATATCATGGGGGAGCCAAATTACATTTAGAAGCTACATTTTTATTTTGATGATAGATTGTTGATTGACTTTGCACTCACTTTAATAGCGTAATCATCTTGCTCCCAAGTGGCTATGACACGCTTAGTGCCCTAGGCCATGAGCCAGAATCAAGATCCTGTGTAAGAAGTCATCAAGCTCTGTAAAGTAGAAGAGAAAGATAATAGATGCCCTGATCCACACTCTCCAGCCCCACCAACTGTTTTGAACTCATTTTCATTTGGACTCCAAAATTAATAGTTTTTTTCAAAATAGTGATGCTGAAAACTCAGCCTCTGTGCACCAGTGCTGAATCGAATCTCAGAGACAGAGTTTTGGGTGAAGTAGAAAAGAATAGCTTTATTGCTTTGCCAGGCAAAGGGGGACACAGTGGGCTAATGCCCTCAAAACTGTGTGTCCCAACCTGGGAGGGCTTGGTGAGGAGTTTTATAGCAAAGGTTCAAGGGAAGGGTTGCTGATAAGGATCAGGGTGAGGGCACGTCCTGCACTCCTTTAATCTGGCCTCAGGTGGTCTCTTGATGAGCTTCTCCGGAATGAAGAATGCTAACATCTTCCATTTATTGAGGGTTTTTGTTCTGTAAAGAGCTCAAAGAGATTATATGTATCTCTTATGGTGGAACCAGGACCCTGCCCCAAGGCTGCACTATTGTTTCTTGGCTGCTCCTCCCTTGTCTCTGCATCCCCTCCCTTCCCTGAGTAGCAATGTTTTGAAAGGCTTCCATGCCCAGGAGCCCCACAGGTTTCAATGGAATTACCAGTTTATACAAACTGCTGGGACCTCAATGGACAAAATAGGTGTTTGTTTTGTAATACGAAAGCAAAGGACTTCCATGGTTATAGTTTTAATGTTAGACATTTAGTTCCATTTTCTTTTTCAAAATAGACACACACACACACACACACACACACACTCACATACACAGCAAACTGCCATGAAAACTACTAGAACATCTAACTGAATTTCAATGGACATTACAGTTCTACAGGGCTTTATAATTTACAGCACACATTTTGTGTTTTAGTTAATTTAATTTCCAAAATGACGACTGGAGGTGAGGAAACTGACCAGAGATGAGAGAGTGACATTCCCAGGACTCAAGAACAAGTCTTCTGATCCAGTTCCTCCACCTTCTTCTTTACTAGTATTGTACAAACCCCTTTGGAAGGGAAAAAGCCTTCGTATGGATCCCTGAGAGAAACACAAAAGTGAAATGCTGCCAGTTTGGTGATCACATTGTTACCTGAAAACTGGGTTAACCTCCTGGTGGGTGTCCAGCCAAAGGACACAACCAAGCCAAAGATGGGAGAAGGAAGGATTTACTCCTTAAGGTAAGTAAGGAGAACACCCAGAAGTCTTTCCCAAAACAGTGTCTCCCCAGAACAGCAAAATTGGGGATGTTTTAGGCTAAGGGTATGTGTATATTCATGAAGGGGCTTGGGTGGTCAACAGAGTTCAAGCTTTAGTTGATTGAAGTCACGAAGGTCAGAAAAGGTCCACATCATCCTCCCTTAGGTTCCAGTTGATCTGGTGGCTGATCTTCAGGCTAATCCTTACCACTGAAACAGAACTGGGAGTCCTTACAACTGATACATTATCTTTGTTATTGTTACTTTACTTGCCTGATAACAGTTGTTTGTTTCTGCCTTATTTTGTTCCCTTAAGATTTATTACTGAGACCTGTTCAAGGGCAAGCAATGTGACCAGGCTTAGGCCAGAAATGGCTTCTCTTATGTCAAGAAAACCATGACTGGTTCTCTTTTTCTGAGGACCCCCTTCCTTATCTGGTTGCAACCTGGTCTAATATTATCACAGATTCAGAGGCAAACCTGAATGTCTAGGATCTCAGATTATGTTTATGCTTTTAAAGGTTAACATCAATAGAAAGATCCCTATCATTATAGGACTTGATTGCTCTCCATGAATTTATAGACTCCAGACTGAAAAACAACATGACTTATGACAAAGAATATTTTTTAACTTTCCTGAGTGAATATGTAGAATTTGTCATGTTAGTATTCAAGCTTCTGCAGAGAGCATGAGTCTCAGTCCTCAAACCCAAGCATCCAAAGTGCAGTCTCGTTTCATGTATACCCTAAGCTCCCACTAAATGGTGGAAATGAATGAGTCCTGGTTCATTAAACACAAGTACAGCCAGTTCAGGGGTTCCTCAGGCAATTAAGGGTTCCTCGTTTTTCCCACATAGTGGTGAGTCCACTCAAGGGCAGTGAGTTTAGAAAGTGTTGCATCCTGGGTGGGGGGGGCGTCTTGTCCTTGGATGTCATTGTCTACTCTTGCAAGTTTCTGAGACATCCACATTCCCATTTAATTGGGGGTCACTTGTCCACCCAGATCTTTCTACCTAGAGCCCTTGGCAGGTGTCCTTGACCTGCCCTTCAGCATCCACTGAGAAATTCTCAGCAGGGAAGGTGTAATGGTTAATTTTATGTGTCAATTGACTGGGCTAAGGGATGCCCAGACAGCTAAAACATCATTTCTGGGCATGTCTGTGAGGGTGTTTCTGGAAGAGACTAGCATTTGAATCAGAAGACTCATCCACCCTCCTGAGTGTGGGTGGGCATCTCCTACTCCATTCAGGGCCCAAATAGAACAAAATGTGGAAGAAAGGCAAGTTCTCTCTCTTCTTGAGCTGTGAAAACCATCTTTTGCCCATGACATTGGCTCCCCCATTTCTCTGGCCTTTGGACTCCAAGACTTACACCCCTTCCCAACTGGTTTAGCCTGAGGCTGAATTACACCATCAGATTTCCTAGTTTTGTGGGAATTTTGCCTCCATAACAATGTGAACCAATGCTTATAATTAATCTCTCTGTCTCTCTCCTATTGGTCTCTTGGTTTTGTTTCTCTGGAGAACCCTGACTATTACAGAAGAGACACTCTGTTTTGTGCAGAACTTTGCGGGGCTGCACCAGAGGTCACTTTGCATTACACCACTTGGGGTGGTGGATGTTGGTCCCCAGCTAAGAAGTAAGGCACAAATTGCCTCTGCTCTGGGGTGCCCAAACTTCTCTAGGTGGAGAGGGTAGATCTGTCATCTTCACCTTATATTACTCAGGGATCTTCAAAGAAACAGAACCAATAACATCTCTCTTGTTTTTTCTCTCTTTCCTCTCATCTATCGGTCTGTCTGTTGACAGAGGGGAGAGCGAGATTTATTCTAAAGAATTATTTCACAGAATTGTGTGATTGGGAGGACTAACAAGTGTGAAGGCTGTAGGTCAGGCCAACAGGCTTGAAATTCCAGTGAGAGGGCATGTCTCAGTCCTGAGTTCAAGTTGCACAGGGCATCAGTCTGGAATCTCAGGCAGGATTTCTATATGTTGCAGTCTCCAGCTGAATTCCTTCCTCTCTGGGAAAGCTCAGTCTTTGTTCTTAAGGTCTCCAACTGATTGGACAAGACCCACTTGCATTATGGAGGGTAATCTGCTTTACTCAAAGTCTACTGATTTAAATCTTATTCGTATCTACAAGATACCTTCACAACATCATCTAGGCTGGTGTCTGACCACCCAACCAGGCACCCTGGCCTAGCCAAGTTGACATATAACATTAACTATCACACCCCTCCATGCATGACTTGGCTCCAGAGGACAGACCAGCCTGGGCCCTGTTTCAGGACACCCACTGACCCCTAACTGTCAGGCATCCTTTTTTGTGCTCCCTCATCCCAGCCTGGGGATGATTAAAAATTCTCCCATGAGGCAGGAAAAACTGGCTCTCCCTTTATCCTATGTTCTTCCAAATCTGTTGTTTATGGTATAAAATGTATATCCCTGGATCCGTCAGGATTTTAGTTTCTGTGACTCAAGTGGCTTTTCTTGTAAACCACGCTTTCTCCAGTGAGTTGCAAAGGGCATTTTTGAACTCAAAAGCTGAGAGTTGATGCCTTGGTTCTGCTGCATCATCCCAGCAGGAAGGGATCACACAGGGAAAGATCCCATGATGTCCAGGCTGCCTCGTGACCCAGGGGAAACAGCAGAGGGCACAAGAAGTGTCCCCAGGAGTGAGCATGCCAAAGTCAGTACATCACCACGTTAGCAGCTGCATGTCTAGAACATCAGACTGATTGATGGTGCGTTATGTGCACCTGGAACAGAACCTCGTCCGTGGCCACCTCTGCATCTTATTCATGTGTATTGACCACAGTTAGAAGTTGAATGGAACAGAAGGAAGCTTCCAGTTTTTCCTCACACCTGATGACTGAGGCAGGCTAGGAGATATAGCAAGTATAAATTTCCTTAAATGAGAACTGGAATCTCTTCCTCATCTCTGACTGGCACTGTTCTCTATGGTAGCTGAATGGTTTCACAACCACGGAGACCAAGGGCTGAAGGAATCTGCACATCTCTCTTCATAAAGCCCTTGCCAATGGTTCGATTGTAAAGCCAAAACCTTTTTGTCACTCAGATCAATTATTATAATGATGCTTTGAAAAATGAGACTTTTGAAGCGCAGACACGGAATGGAGATTTATCTGCCTCACTTATAGTTAGTCCTCTGTGTCCTTGAATGAGTTTCTAATTTCTCTCAGAAAAAGCTGGCTTTGTGAGATACAGCATACTTTTTTTTTAAAGAGTAACCAACACATCTTATTTTATTTTATTTTTTAACATCTCTATTGGAGTATAATTGCTTTACAATGTTGTGTTAGTTTCTGCTGTATTACAAAATGAATCAGCTATATGTATACATATATCCCCATATCCCCTCCCTCTTGTGTCTCCCTCCCACCCTCCCTACCCCACCCTTCTAGAAAGGGGTGTGTGGGGGGGAAACTTTGGCATA
Organism: Mesoplodon densirostris; assembly: GCF_025265405.1. NCBI lineage: Eukaryota > Metazoa > Chordata > Mammalia > Artiodactyla > Ziphiidae > Mesoplodon > Mesoplodon densirostris. Next base: position 5,623,314 of record NC_082665.1, on the reverse strand, counting down.
TCTTTTAATTGCTGATGAAGACCTACATAAATCTCAGGCTCTATTCCTTTGATCAAAGATGTGCCATCTTCTAGAACTAGCATAGAGGAGGCTCTCAGTATTATTATTTGTTGAATGAAGGAATGCATGTTAATAATACAGATGCTCATATGAAATGTAAACTAGTCAGGGAGTCACAGGGTGGGGTGGGTGACACGCATCCACGTGACTTATATCACTAGGCATTGCTGGCCCAGATATTACCATATCCATTTCCTGATTTCCAGGACCATTTAGTCAGTGAGTGAATTGTCAAAATCTTTAGGGTGAAGCAGAGAGGAAGTCTCTGGAAACTTCCAGAACTAAGGGGAAGCCTGAAGAATTTGACTCAGAGAAAGAGCAGTGACCCAGGTAGACTCAGCAGCAGGGCTGGAGCCAAGGGTCCTCCAGTCTGGTCATTGTTGCTGGCAGTGTGGCCCCTCCTGGACACTGAATGCCAATGCTGACATGCCCTGGGAGCAGAGACCACTCTGGATACCTGCTCTGTTTAGCAGCCACTGTGAGCAACTTTCTCCACCATCCCAGTATCTTTGGGTCACCCTCCTGGATGCAGAGGCTGGGGAAGGAGCTTCTTGTTGGCCGAGTGGAGGTCACAAGCCCACTCAGTAGCAGTCAGCATGGCACATCTGGCCTGGCCATCCACCAAGATGTACACAATTCAGGGATTCCTCTCTAAAGGAACTGTGTTCAGAATCCCAGGAAGCAAAACCCCCAAATGATGTTCACTGTTGTGTTGCAATTGAGTCATGAACAAATGTCATTTGATAAGAATGAAATCAGCATTAATACCAAGGAAAGCAACATTATATTTATATGGAGCCACTTACCACTGAGGTGGGCTTGTAATGAACACTCGACAAACATTGTCTATTACTGTTATTTTATCATCATTGTTATTTACAATATGGAATTGTCCAGATTTAAAAAATAGTAGATAGCCCATGGGCTGGCCCTCGGTAAAATTGTGAAGCAGGGGAGCTAGCCTCAGGCACCCACCTCTGTGCGTTCCCAACCCTCCCACCTGCCTCATCTATACCTACACGTTCTTTCCCACATTTCTTTCCCACTTTCTGTTCCTTTTCCCCCATGTCTTTGAGACTTATTCTTGTTGGTGGTCAACTAAGGTTTGTCAATGTAGTTAAGGCTGAGAATGGCTTAAATGTCAGTTAGGCAGAGCTATTTGCATTGATTACCATGAGCTTGTAAAGATGTTAAAGTTTGCAAGACCAAATGAATGAATCTTTAATGGTGACACACTGCTGCAGGAATGACTAACATTCATTAAATAAGCACTTACATGTTGGCACTGAGCTAAATGCTTCGAATGCATTTTCTCCTAAGCACAAATGCATTTAATCCTCAGAACTCTTGGAGACAGTTACTGTTGTTATTATCATCCTGATTTTCAGATGGGAAAATTGAGGCTCAACCCAGTTTTGACTGATCTGTAGCTCATCCTGAGGACTATAGATCAAACTACTTCATCCTCAGCCTAATTTCACATACCCCCAGGGCTGATTCTTGACCCTGCAGTACACTCAAGTAATAAACAAAATAACTTGAGGTATACTGAGGAGTTCTGTATTAATCAGGTTCTCCAGAGAATGGAAAGGAATTAGCTCATGTCATTATGGAGGTTGGGAAGCCCCAATATCTGTAGCTGACTTGCTGGAGACCCTGGTGAATCAATGGCATAGTTCAAGTTCAAGTCTGCATTTGAAGGCAGTAGACTAACATCTCAACTCCAGCAGTTAGGCAGAAAGAGAAGTTCCTTCCTACCATGCCTGTTTGTTCTATTCAGAGCTTTAACTGATTGGACAAGACCCACTACATTGGGGAGGGCAATCTGTGGTACTCAGTCTACCAACTCAAATGTTGATCTCATCCCAAAGCACCCTACAGACATACCCAGAACTATGTGGTTGAACTAAATGTCTGGGCACTCATGACCTAGTCAAGCTGACACATAAAATTCACCATCACAAATCCTAATTTTCTAAAAAATTTTGAGTTCCTTGAAGACAAGGGCAAATTCTTCCTCTTTTTTGAAATTTTTTTGTTATTTGCTAATATTCAACACCCAGCTAGTTGAGTTGAATAAATCTTCACCAGACTTAGCTCATGCAGTGGAACAATTCCAGTGGCTCTGGTGGGGAATTCTGAGTCTGGGGTGTAGGAGCCAGGAGAGTCTGGTTTCAGGTCTTATATCTGCAACCAAGCAAGTGATTCCACATCCCCAAGCCTCATTGTTTCCTCTGTTGAATGGAGGCTCTGTTTCCCAGGGATGCTGTGAAAGTTAGAGAGTAGGCAAGGGAAAGTTCTGGGCACACAGTAGGTCCACCATAAGTGGACGCTGTCACACTTATGAGAAGAGGAAACCAAAAGTGATTTTCCTGTCAATAATCAAAGATGGCAGCTTTTTACTTTCGCCAAAGCAGTTTAGGGAAAGGGGCCTCCCCAAGTCGCCATCCATCAACTGGCCATGTAAAGGTTTTTCTCAATCTTTTCTGGATGACTTCATTTTAAAGACACCAGCATGCCTCCTTTTAAAAGATAAATCCCTGTAAATATGACCTTTGTGTTTTAAAGCAGCTTTTATCTGTGCAAACAAAATATTGGAAATCCTGAGAAAGCCTTTTAAGTGGAGACATTTGCTGCAGACTGGCATAGCCAGGGTAGATGACCTTTTAATTGACAGTGTACCAAGCTCTCTAAAATCAAGTTGAAAGGCAATTTGTCAAATAATGTTCCTTTAAAGAATTGGAAGCTATGATTTCTTCTTTTCTAATAACAACATTGGGGTTTACTCTTTTTGCAAAATATTTACTCTCTCTTTTAAGTTTCCCTACTCTTCTCCCAAGCATCCCTGGTGCTTTGATGTAGACGTTAATTCTCGGTGGGTTAGATTCTCTGCTGAGATAACTCAGAGAAACAGATTAGCCTCCAAGACTCACAAAGACCTACCAAGAGATCCAGAAGAAGTGGAAGGATCAATGTTGGGTCTGATGTTTCAGGCCACTAAAAATCCATTTTGGAGTTAACAGTGCTATTGTGCCTTCCTGCTGAATTCCCCTGGCTGAGTCTGCATGGAAAGCAAAGGTCAATTGTGGTCTTCAGGGGGAATGCTTGCCCCTTGGTCTTTCCAAAGCAAATAGAACAATCATTTAGGAGGAGTGGGTCTACAGGTATTTCATCACTTGAAATAGACTGTAACTTCCTTACATTACTTGGTCAATCCACCCCTTTTTGACTTGACATTCTTTTACTTTGTAACTGCCCTTTAGGTTCTGGACTTCCCTGGGGACTTTGGCTCTTCTGCAGCCTTGCCTGTGATCTTGTTTCCAAGTATCTCTTATGTTGGGGGAATTTTCTATTCTTTCGGTCACCAGTATCTATGCAAATATTCAGATTTGTTTTGTTATTTAGTGTGCGCGTTTAAAAAACAAAACCCAATAGAGTGTTTGGCTGTGTGGGTTTCTAGAATGTTCCATTTACTGATGAATTTGTTACCTATTGTCACTTTCTGGGAGTCCTGATTTGTCTCAAATACACCGAGGCCATGAGTACAGATGGCCCGAGATTTGGCCAGCATCCTATGTTGGTCCAAAGGCATGAACTCGGAATGTTTGCCATTCTGGGCCACCTGTAGCCTGGGGTCTCTCCTTTAATAAACCCCAGATACATGTACTACCTCTCCCAGGAGAGGGTCAGCTTCTTTTCAGCCCTGTATCTCCTTACCCTTGGGATGACCCACTGAGTCAGGGTACACAACTGCTCTTGGTGTCCCCATCCCTCTATCCATGGTGCTCCTGACTCAGGAGGCCATTCTTCAGGGTCCTGTCACCACGAGAAAGCAAGTACAGTCAACTTCAAATGGCAGGAAATTGCTGCATCCCCACGTACTTTTGTCTCAAGCTAGCTGAAAGCCATGAAATGCTGGTTTTATTTTTATTTTTTATTGCCAGAAGCACATAACTGCCTCTTTAAATTATTTAAGCTAACTTCCGCTGATGGTCTGTGGCTAAACAGAAGTGCCAATTGAACTGAATTTGTGGGGTGATTTCACATAAAAGAAGCATGGCGTAAGCAGGAGATCTGTACTCCAGAGCATCTAATTAGGAAAACCTAACAACAGCCTTGGTAAATATCTCCCAGGGAACTTGCATCTGGGTTCAATGCATCAATTGCATATTAAAGATTAATAGCATTTGTGAGTCATTAAAAACTATGTAACAATCATAAAGGCACGTTCAGCTCTTAGGGAAAACGGAAGGCAGTTTTGGGTTTAAAAGTCATTTGTTGTGTGTGTGTGTGTGTTTGTGTGTGTGTGACACAAAAATATTCGTAGGGGAACTTTGTTTCACATGCCTCCTGCCTTGGCCCCCACCCGGTATTCTGCACCATCTCTTCAGGTACCTATGTGGGATTTCATGACTATAGGTTCTTGTTATTTTGTTAGATGTTATGTTTGGAAGACTAATATCCACTAAGCTTTATACTATGTTAAGCAAACACATTTTAATATAGAGCTTCTGAAAACTGAGAAACTCTCCAGACCCACAAGAGTCATGTCAAATAATGGCATGTGGGCTTCCTGAAGAGTTGACGGAAAGATGGTTTCCGATGAATGGAAAGGTGTCTTCTCCTCACCCCATCCTTTAGCTTCCTAGGATTGTCGTGACAAAGGATCACAAACTGGATGACTTACAACTACAGAAATGTATTCTCTCAGTTCTTGAGAAGAAGTCCAAAATCAAGGTGCCAGCAGAGGCTTGCTCGCTCTGAGGGCTCTGGGGGAGGATCCTTCCTACCTCCTCTAGCCTCTGGAGGCTCTGGGTGTTCCTGGGCTTGTGGCCGCATCCCTCCAACCTCTGCCTCTATGACCACACAACCTTCTCTTCTGTCTGTATAATCTCCCTCTGCTCCTCTCTCTTTTTTTTTTTTTTTTTTTTTTTTTGCGGGACGTGGGCCTCTCACTGTTGTGGCCTCTCCCGTTGTGGAGCACAGGCTCCGGATGCGCAGGCTCAGCATCCATAGCTCTGGGGCCCAGCCGCTCCACAGCATGTGGGATCTTCCTGGACCGGGGCACGAACCCGTGTTCCCTGCATCGGCAGGTGGACTCTCAACCACTGCGCCACCAGGGAAGCCCTGCTTCTCTCTTTTAAGGGCACTTATCATTGGATTTAGGGTCACCTGGATGATCTAGGATGATCTTAGTTTGAGATTCTTAATTAAAACCTACAACGACCTTTTTTCTAAATAAGGTCATATTCATAGTTCCAAGTGGACATATGTTGTGGGGGGAGACACTAATCAACCCATCACCCCTCTCAAACCACAGTGCACAGCAGAGAAAAAGGCCACGACATAGTTCTAACTCAATTTCCAGGAGATATTTGTTAGAAAGTCAAAGCCTGCAGCAGTGGAAGCAGGATTCCACCTGCTTTCTTCCTCCCAAGATATTGTTTGGAAATTTCCTGCCTGATTCCTGGAGGGTGACCCTTTGCAGAGCTCTGGGATTTTTAGTATTTGCACATAAACATTGGGACTTGGGAGTAAAGCCTTGAATAAGGTGGTACTACTCAGACAATTGCTCACTTAACAAAAGGGTTTGGATGAGTAAAAATCCCAAAGAATTAGTCTCCAATAATGGCATTTTACCTCCCTGGAGAACGAATGAGGGAGATCTTTGAGGTCAGAGGTGACTTCTTGCATCTCAGACCACAGCATGCGGACTTGCTACTGCTGTTGATTCTGGCGGGAGGGGAGGAGCTGGCAGAGCAGCCCACACTCCCCCATGAAGAGGATCATAGTCAACAGGGATGGGTGAGAAGATGGGGAGGGGGTGAGGACAGGAAGAGCAAGGGGAGGTTGGGAGAAGAACCAGAGGGAAAAGTGTAGGAACCACAATAGCTCAGAACACAGGGAATGAGCCCAACCAAGGGGAGAAATGGGAGCATAGCAACAAATGAAGGCTTTAGGACAGAACATTGTGGGGATGCAAACCGTCTCTTAGGATGTACTACATTCCGGATGTCACTGAGTATGACTGGCCCAGTCAGAAACCAGAGCAGTCTGCTATGGGTCTATAATTCTGGCCTTAGGAATCCTCACTTAGAGTGGACTTGGCTCAGAGCTGATCCAATGTAAAGCCATAAAGATCCATCCTGAACTGACACCAGGGTGTATATTTATTTGTTTTCTTGCTTCCATGCTCCTCATGAGAATGAAAGCTCCATGGGGACGGGAGCCTTGTCTGTCACGTTCACTGTTGGGGATGGATACCCAGTTCCTATCCTCCGTGTCTGACAGGTAACACATGCTAAACAAATATGTGATAAATGAAGAAATGAGTGGTGACCATCAGGCTTTGTCTGTCTGTATTTTGTTCAGATTTGAACCTTTGATCTTTCTTTGATTTTTACTACCTAGTCTACCTGGGGTTTGAATTGCCTTCTGTTCACCCCATTAGTGAAGGATGGACTCTCCCCCTACGGTTATGGAGAAGTGTAGCAAGCAGGTGGAGCTCTCCCCCCAAATCACTTTCCTCTCACTTTATCCATGGAGCTCACGTGTTGGATGTCTACTCACATGGGTACCATCTTCCCCTAGTGAGAAACAACCAAATAATAATACAATAATATCATTATTATTCTCATATTTTAAGGACAGTATACTATATTTGCCAAGAATAGAGACTCATTTTTGGAGTGAGACTGAGGGAAGTCCAAACACCAGTTGAGCCATTTTCTAGCTGTGCTTGACCCGGAAGAAGTCTCTTGACTTCTCTTAGCCTCAGATGAAGATCTGAGCATGGAGAGTAACATCTTTTATGCAGATTAAATGTAAGGCAATACTGTGTATAAACTCCTAGCACAGCGCCTGGGGCGTACAAGGCAGTCCACAATCGTGATTATCATGGTTGCAATGTGTGCGGCTAGTTCCTTTGAGACAGATGTCTTAGCATAAAACATCTATGGCTATTCTTGAGAAAATCCCAGTTTGTTGGCCTGCATTTTAGAAGATGAGAAAGGTCACTGGGGGTGGGGACACAGGTGTCATGGCCATATTCTAAATTGCAAAGGGGTGCTCCTTTGACAAAGTTCTAAGCACAGTTCCCTCCTTTATAATCATGCATACCTTCATGCTTGCTTGAGGGTAAAGACTGAAGTCCCATACATTTTATTAATTCACATATTGGTCATAAAGGATGGCGCACATCCACTTCCTGAGTCCCAGGGGAGGAGTGCATTGTGGTTAACCCATGCTTCTTGTCTGGCTGCCTCAGAGACACTTTTTTCTTCTCTTCCCCACCACTCCTAGGCAGTCTCCTCCTAGAACATGATAACCAGGTCACATTAGTAGGAGGGAAGATGAAATGAAATCTGTGGTTATTGCTTTACAGCCCGCTTGGGAAATCTGTGCCCTTTTTCCAGGGTTTCAATCTTTTTACATTCTGAACCATATGTCAGACATTGAATTTCCTTCAAGTCTATTGCAGCACGAAGCTTCTGTTGGCAGAAGTAATTTCTTGGAGCTATAAACATTTTGGCAGGGTTGGAGAAACACTTGTGGTCCCAGCCCATTTCCAAGTGACCATGCCACTAAACCGCAGGAAACAACAAATGTGGTCCAGGCTCCACTGACTGCTAACATGAAGTTGGAATTTATGATACAGTTCAGAGTCTCGTGATCCTGGGAAATGAGGAAGAAATAGAGATTAAATTCCCAGCTTTATGGCATATGCAGCAAATGGATACAATCCTGTCTCTTATTGTGAACTCAAAAGACTGACTTTGAAGATCTAGAAGTTTCTGTTGTGATGCTACTTAAAAGAGCCTGGGGCTTCCCTGGTGGCGCAGTGGTTAAGAGTCCGCCTGCCGATGCAGGGGACACGGGTTCGTGTCACGCTCCGGGAAGATCCCACATGCCGCAGAGCAGCTGGACCCGTGAGCCATGGCCACTGAGCCTGCACGTCCGGAGCCTGTGCTCCGCGACGGGAGAGGCCACAACAGTGAGAGGCCCGCATACCGCAAAAAAAAAAAAAAAAAAAAAAAGAGCCTGGTTCCAAAATCATCAAGAGCTCTGTTTGTAGACCAAATGGAGTCTTAATGGCCTGCAGTGCCATTTGAATATTCATGCTAATAGGTATTTTCCATTAGGAAATAAGTACATGGGAACTAAGAATTAATTCCAGTGTCTGGCCGTTGTTATAGGCAACTAATTTATGCTGATTCTTGACTAGAAGAAACAAATTGTTACATCCATTAAGGGAATTAAAGAAAGCTGTCTTTTCTCCTTTACCTGCACCCGCTGCCCACATCTGCTGAGCCTCCAAAGGTCTTCTAAATGTGTTTACCAGTTTTACTCCAACCATTAAGTGCTCTATTTACCATTTACTGTTATTCAGCAAATGGAACCCAGTAAAGGAACCCAATAGGAAAGGAACCCAATATGAAAAACTTAAAGAGTCCGATTTACAGCACAGTAACTAGGTCCTTCAAATAAGAGTGACACAGATGGCGCAGGAAGTCTTGGAGGTCAGCACGGTGTAGATCAGAACTGTGCTCACTGAGCCCAGTTAAGTATGTAGATTTCAAAACACATAGAACTGATTGAGTGGGAGGATAGCGGTCTGTTTTGCAGAATTGGACAAAGTGGAAGTAAAGGACTCTTGAGAAAAAAAAGCGATGACCTGTTAATGTTCCAGTCTTCAATCAGAACCATAAAAATCAGGTCTTGCCTTACCTCAAACTCAACATGTTAGATATCATAGTCTCTGTTTACAGAGCTTGTCTGAAAAAAGTGATTTTTTAAAAAAAATCATAACCATTCCTTAAGGGTAACACTGCTTTCTGTTTTTCTTTTTAACGGAGAGTTACAGTCTTAAATGAGATTACCTGGCCTGAGAGTCAGGCTACCTGAATCTTAAGTCTGGTTCTGCCACTAACTAGTTTTGAAGCAGGGGAGAAGGGGGCAGGGCACGACCCTTTAAGAATGACATAGTTGTTGAATACAGGACATAAACTGTTTAGAACTGACTAGGCCCAAGATGGCAGGAGATTGGACCTCCACTAGACCTTGGGCCTCATTATACACTCATTGTAATACATCAGCGCAGGCTAAATGACACACCCACAGGCGCCATGACTGTTCTGAGGCTGACCATAAAAGGACAAAAGGTGGGCGGTGGCCCAAATCCTGGAAATCCCTGTCCCTTCTCCAAAATTGTTGGAATAATCCTCCCACTCATTAGCCTAAGAAATTACCCAACCCATAAAAACTAACCACCCCATATTGTGGGGTCTCTTGCCTTCTAAGAGGGCCCACACTGTGTCTATGGAATGTGTATCTCTCTGAATAAATCCACTTTTTACCTATCATTTTGCCTCTCGCTGAATTCCTCCTGCACTAAGACATAAAGAACTTGAACTTCAGCACGTCCTGAGGGCAGAGCAATCCTCCTAGGCTTCCTTACCCTGCTGCTCTCCCCCTGGGCACCCCTTTCCAATAAAGTCTTTTGCTTTGTCGGCACATGTGTCTCCTCAGGCAATTCACCTCAAGTGTTAAACAAGAGCCCACTCTAGGGCCCTGGAAGGGGCCCCACTTCTGCAACATTACTGGTTTATTATAAAGAACACTATTCAGAAACAGCCCAATGGAAGAGAGGCAAGGAACAAGGTATATAGGTGGGTGCGTGGAGCTTCCATGACCTCTCTGGGCACGTTACCTCCTCAGCATCTTGATGTGTTCCTCAACCCAGAAATTCTCTGAACCCCATTGTATACTGCTTTTTATGGAGGTTTTGTTACATAGTCCTGATTGATTAAATTATTGACCACTGGTGATTGAACTCAGCTTCCAGACCTAGTAATATAGGCTGCTTGGATTTTGTGCCACAAAGAAAAGCATTTCATAGGACTCAGTTGATGAGGCATAGAACTTAAGCATCATTCTTTCACTTAATTACTAGATTAAAAAATTGTCTTTGTGTGGGGGACTATGTTGCATGCGGGGGATGAAAGTATGGTTAAGGTAGCGTTCCTGTTCTCAAGGTGGCGGGAGGACACGCATTCCTCACCCTTGTTTAAAGTGTCAAGACACAAAGGTACAGGCTGTACTGTGGACGTTTATCCTAAACCTTAGATTGAGATTCAGGACCTAAATCATTCTGTACTCACTGATCCGTGTCTTTGATTTTCAACACCGCATCCCCTCCTGTGCCATTGGTGATGCAACAGACCTGCAGAGAGTGATCAGCAGTGGTCCATAGATTTTCTGCAGGTTTTAATGAGGTGCTTACCAGAACCGGTCAAGGGAAGATATCTAATTAACAGTGGTACTTAACTTCCATCACCAAATGATCCTGAACTAGTTTGTTGAATAAGACATTAAAGATGAAGAAGGAGGGGGACAGCATGGTTTTGGAAACTCCCTAAATTCACTTAAGATCACACGGAGCAACTAGAAGAACAAAACTAAAAATTCATGGGCACCCACGTGAAATTTGGTGGCAAGGTAACCCCACAGATCCCAATATCTAAGTGAGTCAAAAGCTCATGCCCACAGATGCCTTCAACCTACCCCATCTGCACCATCTTCTCTTCCTGTCCTCACCATGTTTCTCTTCCTTCTCCCTCCCTCCTCCCTCCCTCCCTCCCTTCCTTCCTTCTCCCTTCCCTCCCTCCCTCCCTTCCTCCCCTCCTCTCCTCTTCCCCTCTCCCCCCTCCCTCCCTCCCTTCCTTCCTTCTCCCTTCCCTCCCTCCTCCCTCCCTCCCTCCCTCCCTCTCTTCCCTCCCTCCCTCCCTCCCTTCCTCCCCTCCTCCCCTCTTCCTCCCACCCCCTCCCTCCCTCCCTCTCTTCCCTCCCTCCCTCCCTCCCTTCCTCCCCTCCTCCCCTCTTCCTCCCACCCCCTCCCTCCCTCCCTCTCTTCCCTCCCTCCTCCCTCCCTCCCTTCCTTCCTTCCCTCCCTCCCTCCCTCCCTCTCTTCCCTCCCTCCTCCCTCCTTCCCCCTTCCCTCCTTCCCTCCCTCCCTCCTTCCTTCCTTCCTTCCTTCCTCCCTCTCTTCCCTCCCTCCCTCTTTCCTTCCCTCCCTCCCTCCTTCCCTCCCTCCTTCCCTTCCTCCTTCCTCCCTCCCTTCCTCCCTCCCCCCTCCCTCCTCCCCTCCCTCCCTCCCTCCCTCCCTCTCTTCCCTCCCTCCTCCCTCCCTTCCCTCCCTCCTCCCTCCTTCCCCCCTCCCTACTTCCCTCCCTCCCTCCCTCCCTTCCTTCTTTCCCTCCTTCCCTCCCTCCCTCCCTCCCTTGCTCCCTCCCTCCTTCCCTTCTTCCCTCCCTTCCTTCCTTCCTTCCTCTCTCCCTCTGTCCTTTCCTCCTTCTTCCCACTTTGTTCTCTGAAACTGAGGCCAAAAGGGAGGCAGAAAACATAATGTACTGGGCTATTGGTCTCTGCCCATCAACTGCAGCCACTAGAATCCTCCAAATCTGAGGATCAGATGGGAGGGAATTTTCATGTATGGGATCTTCCAGAATCCCCATGGTTTCATGTCATTTTGTTCTTTTCAATAAAGTCAATTTGCTAAAAGTACATAACTAAATGCTATTTTAGTATGCTTGTAAAACTTCTCATAAATAGATTTGTAAAACATAAAAATAATCTTATTTCTAAATATGTACCATGGTTTGGGAAATACAATCTTTAGAGAAGACACAAAGGGACAAATTTAAATTGAACAGCTGGAGAAATAAGGTAGAAAAAATATTTAGAGTCTAAATAAGACAGAAGAATTTGATGGTACAGCATAGTTCAGTGAAATTTGAAATGGTTGCTTTATGAGCTTTCATTGTGTTGGTTTGCATTCCTGACATGACTTAGCAATGACTAAAATTTGGGTGGTCCAGGGCTGTGTGCAGTTCCCTGCTTTTGGGGGCTTCATCTTCTTCACTTTGCTGACTGCTCCCTGGCCCCTTTCCCTGCCAGTGGAGGGAATTCCTCCTTCTGAGTTCCTGCCCAGCTTAGGATATTTCCTGTTCCCTGACGTTGTCTCTGATGCTCACAAGTGTGTACAAAAATATGCTGCTGACTCCCAAATGCTCTTCTCTGGCCCTGACTAGTCTCTGGAATTCCAGATCCCTATTTCCAAATGCCTATAGGACACCTCCATGGAGCCTGGGCCTTTTTAGCCCAGATCCATGGGCACTTTTGGAGTCCAGGGATGGCTACTGGAGGTCCATGTGCATTTTCTGAGGAGAGGATACATAGATTTCACCAGATTTGTAAAGTGGTGCCTGGGACCCCTTCCCTCAGAGAAGAGCCTGCACTTGGTGAGCACATACCTGGGCCAGGCATTGTTCAAGGGCTTGGCCTTGAATGATGCTGCATGATGATGGCAGTGGTCTTCAAGGTACATCCTTGAGTGTCTCCCGTTTTTGCATATGAAGAACTGGAACAACAGTGAGACTGGAAGTAGCCAAGGTTATAGCTAATGGATATAGAGGTCAGGTTCAGCTCCAGTCGCCAAAATGCAGGCTTTTAATCCCAGGGCTCTTCTGCCTCCTTCACTCCCTAAAGTTAAGATCCCCACTCTAATCCCATGTTCTCCACCTGGCAATGGTATCAAATCACTCAAACCCAGCCGATCCTCCAGAACCCTCTCTGTCCCTCCTTTACCCAGTCATGGATTGTGTTTCTTTTGATTTTGGGGTACCCTGCCTCCCCATTGTCTCTTATAGCCTCTCCTCCAATTGACCCCCAAATACCACGTCTGAGTTAGGCTCTCCCTACCTCAGACAAGATTATCATCACACTGGCCTCCTGCCCCCCCACCCCCCACCCCATCCATCCACCACCGGCTGGCATTTTGTCTCTCAGGAGCATGGATCCAATTGATTGGATCACATTCCTCTGCTCAGACACTTCTGTGGCCCCTAAGATACAATCCCGGCCTTTAGCAGAAGCCCTGTTACTCCATGATCAAGGTCACTCTGACCTTTCCAGCCAAAGCTCTGACTGGCTTCTACACACACCACCCAGGCACACCACCCAGACACACACACTGCACTTTTCCCCTCTGAGCCTTTTCCACACTGGTTCCTCATCTGAGTTGCCCATCTAATTCCTCTTTCTGGAATCTCTGTTGACTCAATCCCATTGCCCCCAGAGGAAGCCTCCTGAATCACCCCACTCAGAACGCTCTCCTTCCATCTGTCCCCAGAGCCTCACAGCTGGTGTCTTCTCTCTCACATTGTGATTAGGGGTGGAAAACTCGGTCTCCTCCAACACACAAATCGGGTCCCACCCAGCTTTTCCTCCAGTGCCTGTGATGGGAGAGGTACGGGTCCCTGAGATCTCCGAGGCTGTCTCCCCTGAACCCTCAGGTGTCTGACCCGGGATGTTTGCTGGCATCTCTGCTTGGAATGTGATCACTTTTTCAGCTGCCACATCTTTCAAGATGTGACCACATGGTTGGGTGTGTGGGTGGGGGTGGGAAAGAAATAGTCAGGGATGTTGGCACCCATGGAAGGTCGGGGAACTCTATCTGAGAGCTGAAACTCTCCAAGTCTCTGAACCTTGGACTCTGGAACCCACTGAGGGAGGAAAAGATTGCCTAGGAGGGAGAAGAGGGAGCAGAAAGGGGTGCGGAGGGGCTGGGCATCCTGTGGACAGACCACACCCCTGTGGAATGTGGCGGTCCATCTTCCTTACCCCCAAGTTCAGGCAGTGACTGGCTCAGTGCATCCCTTGAACTCTAGTCACTGCAGCACTGCAGTTTGCTTTTGAGAGGCATTTTCTATGGGTGGGGAGAGGGGGAGGGTGAGACTCCTCGATCTCAGAGAGCCCTGGGGAGGGTATTGAGCTCACACTGCCTTGTATTGACCTGTCACTGGGTGTGTGCTGCCTCAGGGAGGGGCGAGACTGCTGGGGAGAGGGCATACATCAGCTGGACACCTCCGAGACCCTTCAGCCACCAACACTCCCAGCAGCTGGGGGCTCTGGGGGACCCAGTGGGGCACCTACCATACCTTTACAGTTGAAACTCCAAATATATGAATCTTGTAGAACTGGTAAGGAAAGTAGAGATTTGCTAGTCCAAAACCCTCATGTTACAAGCCAGAAAAATGAAGTCCAAAGTCGGTTAAATGTCCATTCCAGCCAGGGGTGACACAGCACCTCAGTGGCTGAGCCAGGATGAGAATGAAACTCCCCTGCTTCCTGGTCCATTTTCACATGTACAATAAACACCCACTGTCCCCCACCACAGAGTGGACACTTGTGTTGCTTCTGGTGGATGTAAGGTCTTCCCGTGTTGACAAACTGAGACAGGCTGGGACCTGGGACCTGGGGCCCTTTGCTGCAGTGTTTGCACCTGGACAGATGTCTCCTTGAGCAACAGATACAAAGAAACTATAAGGGACTAAAAATACCTGTGTGCATGCACAGTGAGGGCAAATTATGAACAACAAGATACAAAAAGACCAGAAACCCAACTGCCACTTCTGAGGTGTTGCAAACAAAAGCAGGGTCCTGTGCATGATCCCTGCACACACACCACCAAGGGGGTGGGCAGGCCCCCTAAGCCACCCCTCCAGTCCAACTCACTGATCCGCTCCTACCCCTACCCCATTTTAGGGACCAGCTCGCTCCCCCTTCAGGGAGTGAGCAAAGGAAATCTTACTTGTTTTCACTCCCTTGTGCTACAGCAGGAGTCCCAATAAAGCCTTGCCTGAATTTCTTATCTGGCCTCTGATCAATTTCTGTTGATTAAAAAGTCCAAGAACCTGGGTTGATAACAAAACCATGGGTGGCCAACTTGTAAGTTCATTGCTAAGTCTCTGCAGAGGAAATCACAGGATGACTACAGAGCATTCCTCCATGGAAGCATCAAGACAGGCTGGAAATGGCTGCAGGATAAGCAGAAGGCATTAGAATTTTGAACTGACCTCCAAATTTCTCTGACAGTGATGCCTAATGTGAACTCCCGGAGGACAAGCCCCCTGAACCAGTCATGGTACACGTCCCCCTCCCCCCAGCACCTAGCACAGAGCTGGCACACCAAAGGCTTTCTGAGCTGATAAACATTTCATAACTGATAACTTGCTCATCCAAGCTGCTAACACAGGCTTTCCTTCTTCAAAAGTTCCCTCAGAAATTAGTATCACCTTCTCCATTCTTTTCTATATCTGAATTTAAAAAAATGTCCTAAAATGAATGTCGTGATCTCATTCTATTCCAATTCACCAATCTGCTGTCTTCCCATTGGGAATGTTATAAATTAGCATCTGAGAAACTCTCCAGCCAGCAGGTCTGATGATGACATGCAAGGCAGGAGGCTCACTAGGGCGTGTTCTGGGGAACGGTTCCTATAAGGGAGGAGGGAGCAGACTGGGGCAGAGGGAGCTGTTGAGCTGAGATGAAATTGCAAGAGAGGTTTCAGCTGGGGGTGGCTCTGAAACTGGGGTGCCCTAAGAGTCCCTCCCAAGTCAAAGCTAAGAGTGAGCAGTGACCAGCCCTTAGAGGCCAGCTGACACAGGAAGGGAGCATCATCACGGTTGGCGACATTCCCTCCCCACCTAGGGCCAGTCCTGGAGAGCGTCTCAGCTGTGAGCCACGGCTTTGGTCTTGAAGAGGGATTGGGGGACACACACATCATCCTCTGCATTCAGTGATTTGTTAATGTATCTAGATATTTCAGATTGACCCACTGTGGTCCAGCAGCCATTAAACAAAAGACTGATATTCCTAGCATGTGCTGGGAGTCATGGTACAGCCTATTCTATGTGTAACAGGGAAGAACACAATCTGACTCCATGTTGGATCTGTTGCTTCTACTTTAACCTTTGCTCTCCGTTGCTTTCTGTTACTATAATCACTAAAAATGCTGTCTAGAGCTGTATGCCTACCTAATGGCCTCCCTCAGGGAAGACTGCCCCCTGTCTAAAAGTTAAACTAAAGTGCCTTTGTTCAGCTCACAGGGAAATATTCTGACCCTGCCCGTCTGTGAATGGCTGCAAGAAAGAAGAAATGAACACATCCCCTCCCCGATGATGCTGGCTAAACCAGGAGATGCTCTGCAAGACGTATGACCTTTTTACTTTACTTCCTCACCTCCTCCCCTTCTCTGTTCTATAGAAGAAACTAGCTTCCAGACGCCAATATGATGGTACTCTAGGCCACTAGTCCGCCATCTTCTCGGATGCCCAGCTTTCTGAATAAAGTCGCTATTCCTTGCCTCAACACCTCGTCTTCCAATGTATTGGCCTGCTGTGTGGTGGGCAGAGTGAGCTTGGACTCAGTAACATATGGACATTTCCTGCTATCTCCCCCAGCCCAGTTCACCTTCAATCTTTCCCCCATTTCTGAGTTCCAGGGGTTTGTTTGCAAGATCAGGACTCCTGCACCTTAAAAAACATGCTTCCTTGATGCCCATCCCTCTGTATCCAATTTCTACCCACCCCTCCCCCATTAAAATTTCCATCAAAATGTGTTTCTTGACCTCACTGTAACATTGACCCTCCCCTTAACCATAAGAAAAGCCATAGAGAAAAAAGGACTGGGGGTGGTTGTTGCCTCATCCCCCCACAGACAAGTCACTGTTGGAAACTTGCTAGAACAATAACAAGCTCCTCAAATCGTTTATGGAGATTTTGAAACATGAATCAGGATCCAAGCTGATGTTATCTTTAAAAATGACACATTTTTCATTTAGATGGGAACTAAAAGCCTACCATTCCCATAATACTTGGACTCCTCCAAATATTGTAGTCACTCCATACAGGGGTCTCAACCCACACCCCCTGGCTCTGAATCTCCTCTTGTCTGAAGTCAGGCTTTCTGGTCGTCCACAGGTGGCTGTGTCCCTCCAATTCCCTTCTCAGCCTATTTGTTGGCTTTCACCCTCTTCTTGCTCCTTTTGGAAACTCTCTTGGCTATTGGGATGCTCAACTCTCCTGGTTCCCCTAGTATCTCATTTACTGTTCTTCTCTCCTTTGTTCTCTGATCTTTCTTCTCCAGTCACACTATGAAAGTAATCCCTCTTCTATTTTCAGTTTATGTACTTCTCCTGGAAGATCCTATCCATTCATAGGTCTTCAAATGCAGTCTATTTGCTGTTGACGCTCAGACTCCATCTCCAGCCTGGACTTCTCTCTTTACCTTCAAACTCTGAGGCACAGTTGCCTCCTGGACCTAGAGGCATCTGGACACCTCAAACAAATATGGCCAGACACAAACGTTCCCTTGCTAAAAACCCTGCTACTCCTCCTATTGATATATCATTTTATGGAGCCATCGCTCTGTCAATAAACTTGTAGGTCATCCTAATTTTTCTCTCTTCTTCACCTCTCAAGTGCTCAATCACCCAATTCCTCCTATTTTGACTCTTAAATATTGTTGTAGAACTTCCATTCCTTTGGCTAGTGTTTTAGTTTAAGGCAGTGATCTATAGGTCTGATTCCACCTTCATCTTTCCTGTGTACATGTCTGTGTCCAAATATCCCTTTTTTATAAGGACACCAGTCATATTGGAAGAGGGGCCACCCTACTCTAATATGACCTCATCTTAACTAGTTACATCTGCAAGACCCTATTTCCAAATAAGGGCAAACGTTGATGTACTGGAAGCTAGGACTTCAATACAGGAATACAATTCAATGCATAGCAAGTAGTGAGGGGGGAAAGGGATTGTAAATACTGTCCCTATAATTTCATATATCTTTCTTTACCTCCTGCTCAAGTAAATAAGTCTTAGAATCCCAGGTGACTGTGGGTATAGGCAATGTCAGAGAGTAGAGATTTTTGGTGGTAGCCTGACGATCCCTGGGTCAAAACAGGGCTTCCTGCTTTTATAATGAAACATGTCTCTGGAAACTTCATTGCAGGGCAGAGCTCTCTGAAGCAGATGGAGATGTGTTATCATGTTCATCCACTGGTCTCTGGAAGTATGTCTGCTTTTCAGATAAAGCAGATGGTAGTTTGGGGTCAAAAGATGGCTGAGTGCCCCTGTAACTGCAGCAGTTGGTATGTGTTGTCATTGTTCATTAATAGTTAATAACTGATAATAATAACGACTCTAAAATGTATTAGTGTTTCCTATGTGCCAGGCACCGGGCTGAGTATTTCACAGGTGTTATTTCGTTGATGTTAGATGTAAAAACAGAGGCTCAGAGAGGTCAGGACCTGTCTCCAAGGTGTGCAGCCAGTAAGCGCACTGGGCATCAGTTGAACAGCTGCATGAGGAGGTGTAAAGATGGGGCTCACCATGTGGGAGGAGGGGCCACCAACTAATAAGTCAGAAAGGTCATCTGCCTCCAAGCAATGCACACCTTGCCTCACATGCCCTCTCAGGTGTCCTCAACCTGCTGCTGAGGTGATAGTGTGCCCACCTCCTCTCTCTTCTGCCACTTCTACCCAAACCAGTGGTTATCAAAGTGGGGCGCTTGGCCCAGAGCATCAGCATCACCCGGGTTCTTCTTAGCAAATGCTGAACCAGACACTGTGGGATGGGGACCAGAAATCCCCCAGGTGATACTGATGCACTCAAGTCTGAGAAGCACTGAGTCAAACTGCCAGGTTTACAAACCCTCTGCCAAGAGTTGGTTGAGAGAAGTCAGGTTTTCCATGGGACTGGAATTCATCTTGGGTGGAGAAGACCCTGCTTTGTCCAGTGGCCACAGACAGCTCCCATGGAGGGACATTCCTGACCCTGGGCCAGCTTCTTTCTGCCCTACGGCATCACTTCTCACCTGGCTCACGCTTCCATAATATTCTGAATGCCTGCCCATGTAACAAGCATTTCTACTTTCCATCAGCAACCCCATTTTAATTGTGGCTGAGACATTAATTTTAATGAATGGAAACCCCTTAGTGCCTTGTGTTATAAGCTCCCAGAGAAGGGCCAAGGTGGAATGCTTACGGTGAGTTAGTTCACATTTTGTTGTTCATCCAGAAATCCCAGGCTCTGCACATTTGACTCTCAGGGATGCTGCACCATTCCTTCAGTCATTTATCTGGAGGGGAGGATGGTCTTTGATCTGGGCCTGACTGCAAGCAAATTAGATGTGCACCTTTTGTTTTGACATTGATGAGCAGCCCCCCAGCCTCACTCAGCTGCCTCACTAGCTTCAGGGGGTGGAAAACTCCCAGACCACCTGGCCAGGTACGGGTCAGTGTTCAGGACAAGAGGAGTGGACATGTGGGGTAGTGCAGCCCTGTTCTGCCTCCTAACAGAAGCTGTTCCTACTTCTCTGTCCACCCTGGAATTTATGAGTAGGCAGGGAGCAGACCTGGGGTCTCAACTTCCTGACTGGCTGTGATGTTGCCCTCCCACGATGCTGGGGAAAAGGGGCAAAGACAAGCTCTGCTCAACATTGGGTGCTGTTGGTCTATGGTCACTTTGAAACCCAGATGCTGTCAATTTAATAGAACTGTTTGATTGAATTAAATGCTCTTCCCCTGGGGGGCTTTTGTTTGAGTGACACGGGGTGGGGTCTTGTAGTTTCCCCAAATCCCCAAGCTGAATGTTGAGAACTGTGTGGGACAGGACGGGAGCTGTCAGACCACAGCAAAGTTACTGGCCAGAAGGATGGGAGTTTAAGACAGGCAGGGTAGCCATGTGGTCAAGGCCATTGATGCTGGGGTGCTGCTGTGTGTGCATCCCATCTCTGTGACCTTGAGCAAGTCCCTTGGCCCCTCTAGCCTTCAATTTCCTCATCCACAGACCAGAGATGATGATAATCATCCCTGACTCATAGAGGTATCCTGTGGAATTTAAGACTTCATATTTATATAGTGCTCAGAACGTGCCTGGTAGAATAAGCACTAAGTATAATAATACAGAAGACTCAATCAATGATATTGACTTGTTTTCGTATGATTTCTTTTTCCTCCTAAAAACATAAGACAGAAAAATCATTCTGGTTAATGGAAGTAATTGAGGGTTTTGGAGATGACATTTGTATTAGTCCAATAACAAAGAAAAATTGTGGTAAAAAAGTACCAGATCTGGCGGCTTAGACAATAGAAATTTATTGTCTCTCAGTTCTGGAGGTGGGAAGTCTGAGATCAAGGTGTGGGCAGGGTTGGTTCTTTTAAGGCTGTGAGGGAAGGATCTGTCCCAGGCCTCTCCCCTTGGCTTGCAGATGCTCATCTCCCTGGGTCTTCACTATCTTCCTATGTGCCTACCTGTGTCCAAATTTCCCCTTCTTATAAGGACATCAGTCATATTGGATTTGAGTCACCTTGATGACCTCATTTTACCTTGATTACCTCTGTAAAGACTCTATCTCCAAATAAAGTTCATTCTGGGGTCCCAGGAGTTGGGGATCCAACATGTCTTCCTTGGGGAGCCCACAATTCAACCCATAACGGCACTTGGCCATTATTTTGGTTTCTGCAATCATCTCAGGCTGCTATGAATTAGACCCAGAAGAGCCTGTCTTTCCACTAGCTCTTCCTTCTCCAACATGGAAGATTTACATTTGCATCTGTGCTCTGACCTCCTTTGGTCCCTGGCAATTTGGAGCCCTAAATGAAATCAGCCCTTCTTCCAAGATTTTTACAGGCAAGCTGTACTTCCAGTTTTCAGGTTGTCTCAGAGAGGTTTTGCTTTAATTGGTTTATTTTTTTTCTTGTCTACAAGTGCTTGGCTTTAGAGTCGAGGTTTTGGGATGCTCCGAGCTACGTAGCCAGCTGGAATCCAGCCCACATGAAGGATGTTACAGGGCTGGAGATCAAGCATGACTATTAATAACAATTATCCCAGGGTGACTGCTCAGAATTAATGTCATATTCAGCATCATTATTCCCCTCAGCATCTTCTCACTTGAAATACAAACGTGAGATTTTTAAAGAACGAAATATTCAGAATATGCCTTTCTTCTCCCCCAATTCTGAGGAACTCAAATCACTTTAGTCCAGTGTGACTCTTTGCTTTCCATAAACACTTCAGGTTAATGTAGAGTTAAATGTAGTTATACTGGGGTTACTGGAGTCCACATAGGCTAGGATGACTCATGGATAGATGCTCTGTGAAGAAGCAAGGAGACGGAAATAGGGACGCCAATATTTCTGACTCTTAGCCCTGTGTTCCAACTTCTAGCCATACTCTATCTGGGTTGACCAAATTTGGAGACATCTTCCATTGCAATTTTAGTGTCTGTGCTCTGATGCGTGTCTCCTGCAAAAGCTTCAAGGAGTTTTGCTTGATGTGCTTTTTTCATTATCCATTGCTTCCCTGAAGCACATATTGGGTTTTCAAAATCCTGACATTTTCAGGTGGTTCTTCTGTTGACCAAGGAGATGCCAGGGATGCCCCGTGGCCAGGACCCAGATGTGCAGTGGGTTCAGTGGGTCCAGATGTCCCTTCTATTTCTAGATGAGACCCTCTGCTGAGACCCTGAGCTGAAGAAGACAAAATATGGGTCTGTTGGGAAGGGTTCCTGAGATCATATTTACCCTCCTTTATGACCTTCAGCAAGGGAAAATGGAGATGTCAGTGAGGTTTTCAGCCTCTGAAATACGGATTTTTTAATGAGCAAACTTCAACCACCAACAAACAATAACCTAGACCCTATGCAACCTTGTGTTAGTTTCCTACGGCTGCTGTCACAAATTGGGTGGTTTAAACAACAGATATTTATTCGTTCACAGTTCTGGAGGCTAGAAGCCTGACATTAAGGAATTGGGAAGGTGATGTTCCCTCTGAGATTCTGGGTGAAACATTTCTTGCCTCTTCCCAGCTGCTGGTGGTGGTTGTTGATCTTTGGCATTCTTTTGTTTGTGGTTACGTTTCTACAATCTCTGCTTCTGTCATTACATGGTGTTCTTCCCATGTGTCTATCTGTCCAAATGTTACTTTCCTTATAAGGATACCAGTCATTAAATTTAGGGTCTATTCTCATTCATTGGGACTCCATCTTAACTTGATGACATCTGCAAAGACCCTATTTCCAAGTAAGGTCACATGTTCAGGTGTTCAGGGGTTGGGACTTCAACACATCCTTTTGGAGGACACAAGTCAACCCAGGACACTCCATCATCCTCACAGGTACTCACTTGTCTCCTTGGCTTTCAGAAGGTTTATTACCAGAATGTAAAGTCCTCTAAAAAAACCTGAAAATGTTCTGAGCTTGGGATTTTGAGGTTGGGTTTGCAGTGGTCATGTGTCTTTGTTGATAAGCATAAAGAAATAAAATTTAGAATGGGTTTTGGTTTGTAGGGATCAGGTTAGAGGCCCAAAAGACAGCTACCAAGCTGGTTGATCTCCAGAGAGCTGCCATCAGAAGTGGAAAGACCGGTTTCCTCCACTCCAGACCTGCTCAGACCGACAGCTGTGTTTCATGGCAGGCTTGCAAAAGATTTCCCTGTGTTTCTGTGTATGGTGAGGTAGTATGGGCAGCGTCAACACTGAAATTAAACTGTAAAGCAAAAAAGCACTGATGTTTTGTTAACAATGTTCTTTAGCTCACACTGGGAGTTGGCAAGTTTCATAAAGAAAAAACTGAAAAGCTTGGGCAGTTGATTCACTTTTACGAAGTGATTGCCTATTGTCCAGAGACACAGCTCAAGAAGAGGAGGCCCTGTTTGTGTGGCTTCTCCATGCACTTGACGTTGGAAGAATAAAGGTGATGAGCCATCATGCTCCCCACCATGTTAGGAAGACATCTCTATGGACTTTGGCAAGAAGACCAAGAGAGTGTTCTTTCCACCTTTGGATTCACTTGCTTCATGACCTTGAGCAAAGCAATTCGACTCCTTTTACTTTGCTTCTCTCACTGTGAAGCGGAGATTATAAGAAGGAAGCTCACACAAGAAAGGGTCCCCTTTGCTCTTGGCCAAAACAAAATAACAGGATGCTTGGAGCAATTTATTGGGGTCTAATATGAATGGCACTCACAGGAGGCTTTGAACATGCTCATTAATGTTTTTAGGGTGCCAGGGCATTATTGAATAAATTGCAACTTTCGGCATAAAAAATAAAATATAAGTGAAAAATAATTCTAAAAATCCTAACAATTTTATGTGGACTTTTAAAAAATAGGTAATTGAGACTTTCTGAATACTTGGGCTATAATGATGCCCCCATTTAAGTAATTCTCCCAGAATCAAATTAACTGAAATGATAGGTCCTGAAACCTGCTTTGTAGCAAGTAGTTGAGTTTAAAGGATAGTTCTTTATGTAAATATGGCTTTTTTGCATATATATTTCAGGTGTCTTTGTTAAGTAAAAGTAGTGTTTGCCAAAACAACCATTGTGGGAGACTTTTCACTCAACTGAAATGGAGGTTGTAGTGAAGGAGAGAGAATGGCTTTCGTTGTCACCTTAGAACTTCTTAGGGCCACAGCAAGGGAAAAAAGAAAATAGCTTCACGAATTATGTGTCTTGTGCCTCTACTATCAAGCTAATGATTTGCTACATATTCATTCTTATTCCTTGATAAGAAACGCCTGTAATGGGATTGACTAAGCTCGAAACACAGGTTGATGTACAAGTTGAAAATTCTAACTTTTGGGAGTTTGAACATATAAATCTACTCAGAGATGCTGGTGGGCTTGGCTTCTTGTGAAGTGTCAGCTCATTAGGACGATGAACAGGAACCTGAAGTTTGAGTTTTTTCCAATCTCTGCCCTTCCCATCTCTACTAGGATGAGCTCTCCCTTCCTCCAGGGAGCAGACCCCTGAGTCAGCTCCTGGCTAGAATCTGTTCTTTCTCAGTCCCTTTGATTCTTCAAACAGTCTCCCTCTGGTCCCCAAGATTCCGTGTTGTTACTTTGCAATTATCCCTGTCAACTTTGGTTCAAGTTTCTTCTCCCCACAGAGCAGGTCACACCTCCCCCTCATCTTCCTCCTCCCCCTCCCACAGGGAACTGCTGGATTCTTGCCACGTCCAATGGCGGGGGTTTAAGTTGCCCAAGGTGCCCTGTCTTGAAGACCCCCTCATGATCTTCAGGGAGGAGGAGTGCTGCCCTACGTGGGCTGGAGAGAGTGAGAGGAGGTTGTATGGAAGCTGCGTCCATGGAAGAGCCCATGGACTCTTCTCTTGACCCTGAAGAAAGCCAGCGGGGACCTGAGGGCAGAGTTGGTGTGGTGAAGCCCGCAGGCTCCTCAGGAGACAGAGGGAGGCTTTCAGGTGAACCTCCTGACTGGTTGCAGAGAGTCATCCTCATGTGAACCCCATATTTTTTACCTTCATCATCACTCTTGAATGGAAACACGCTCTATATAAATTTCCTTCCCACAGAAATTGTGTAAGACTGATAACAATGATGCCTTCATTTTAAAGATGAGAAAACACATAGATTATTTCCCCATGTAATATTACTTACCCAAATAACAAAAGTTTAGAGAATTTGATAAATTTAACAGGTAGATGATTTTAAAAGGGGAAAAAGCATGTGTGTTTATGAGTCTAGTTAATATGTGGAGTTTGCCGCTAATGAAAGTTATAAAATCAGTGAGCTTGCTAAGGTTCAGTTAGATACTTGCTAGAATTAACATTAAAAAGACTGTTAATTTTGAGGCTTCACAACATCAATTGATAATTAGATGACCTTAGACACAAATGTATTTTTGCTGGAGTATTTTTCTGGGAAAGCAGCTCACTTTAGCCTAAGAGCTTAAACCATAGCCTCTTACACATCAGTTTTCACTAAGAGTCCACCATGTGTAAGACATTATTGCCAAATTTAGGGGAAATATGAACCATACAGGAGATGAAATCCTGGAACAAAATTTCTCTCTAATAGTTGCATGTCTCAGATACTGAAACTAATTTGAAAAAATTAAATCATGTTCACTTCGTTTCAGTAATGTTGCTTGATGAATATTCCTTTTGAATAATTTTCTGTACCATTGTTTGGATTTTCATTGTTTCCGCCACCTATATAAAACTAATAAAATATGAACATGTCTCTGTTAAAAAAATTATGATGAGAAAACATTCCATGTATCCCATTCCTCTCTCATCTAATTCTTTCCCTTCATACACCCTCTCTTTGCACTCTCCATCTTTTCTCCTTCTAAGACAGAGATAACCACCTCCTTAAGCCTCCCATGATTAGGCTGACTTTATTGTCCTTGCTCCTGGATACTCAATTTGGCACTAAGTTTAATCTGTTTTGTCCTATGTGGTCTGTCAACTGTATTGGTTTTGTTTCTTGAACCAGATGGTAAAATATTTGAAGGTGAGAATCACATCATCTAAGACTTATATTCTCCTTTTAATTGCCTAGAAAATGCTAAAAATTTAGTAGGTATTTGAAAATATTTCTTGATTGATTGAAAGGAGCAGCAGCCCAAACTAGTTTTAGAATCTTAGATTATTCAGGCATTTCCTTGAATCCTTTTTTATCGGGCAAACTTTGATGTATTTGAAGAGATCCATGATTGATGGATACCTCCATTTCTTTCATTTCATTTTATGGACAAATGTATGATCTTTGGCAGATCCAACCAAGAGTAGGCTCCCTTCAAACACGCCAGTAGGGGAGAGTTCCCTGACCTACATATTCTGGGGCCCAGGGGTAGCTGGGGTGTCCTGTTCTGCAACTTCCTTTGTCTTCTTGGAAACGATCTTTCAATAGTGTCTCATGGAGACATCCAAGGAAATGGCTGAGAAAGACCAAAACTACACTATGGAAAATGTGTACAGAGTTTAATAAGCAGGAAACATTAGCTGTAATGTGCACATAAAACTCAGAACCCCTATGTGATCATGAGAACAGTCTGGTTCTGGTACTGAGCACGAATCAGCTCTCCTCTAAATGTTGGGAAAACCTGAGTGACTCCGTCTCTGTCCCATCCTTGTGCGACTCTCTCCTTTCCCCTCATCTGGTTCTGTGGTGTCTCTGCTGCTCTTTCTGGCCCTTCACTGAACTACATTGGATGGACAACTACTTGTGTTCGGGCTGATTAAAAAAAAAAAAGGCAGCAAAGCCCTCATCCATTCAGGAGTTATTGCTCAAGGTACTGATTTTAAAATACAGTGTTCATGAATTAGACTTCCACTCCCATCTTGGCTAAGGCAGAGGTCCCCAAGGTGACTAAGAGTGCAGTTTTCTCTCCCCCATCCCCATCAGTTCAAATTCCACATAACCAGCTGCAGTTCTTGACTGCTTCTTCCCAGGAATGGCTCTTGTTTTCTCCTCATCATTTCAGTTGATGGATTCTATAATCCACTCTGGCTTTGGAGCAGACAAAAGCAAGAACTAGAGTCAGCCAGACATGGGTTCCAATCTCTGCTGGGTAGCTAGCTTATTCGTGGGTATGACTTTGGTCAACTCATCTGATCTCACAATGTCTTCATAAGGCCACCCATCATTTGGTATCCATAGCGAGGTTTGTGGGTGCTAAATCATTGAAGGTCCCTGGCCTGCAGCGCCCAAAGTGGGGGAAGGGACAAGGTCGGCTGTTACTGTTTCATGGTTTAGTGCCCACTTACTTAAGTCACTTATGGTCACTTACATTTGTACAACAAACCCTAAAATTTTCTTGCCCCATCTCAAGATATGCACTTTTCAAAATATTGATGCTGATGATAAGAAAACCTGACATTGTTACATGCAATGTTTTCACATGTACCATTAATTGGATTCTTTTTTATTATTACTAATTTATTCTGAGAGTATTTCACAAGGTTTCCATGAAGCCATCCTTGTTGACATCTGTGAACTTATACATACTCCTGACTTGAGTATGCAGGAAGGAACAGGGGGGATGTAGCATCCCAGTGACCTCTCATGGTACCCAAGATAACATGAGCTCCACCTCTGTGATGGATCTGGTGTGGGAAGTGACAGGGGTACCTTGAATGTGGAGGACAAAGAGTTCTGAGTAGTTAGAAGAAGAAACAGAGGGCATGCCAGCCTTTGAGAGAGCTTAATCAATCCAAGACCCGAGGTAAAAAGGAAAAAAAAAAAAAAAAAAAAAAAACTAAACACATTTAAAAATCCCTATTACACAGGAGGTATTTGGACAAAACAAGTCTAAGTCTTCCACAAATTGCTCATTTGGACCTCAACCCAAAAGCATCCTTCAGCTGAAAATGTCAACCTGGATAGTTACTTGAAGGTCATGAAACTTTAGCAGTGAAGCTTTAATTAAAAATAGCCATCGCTTACTACCGTGAGAGAACTTTCCTTTTCATGGGAGAGTCTTGAAATTGTTTACAGCGTCAAATTTGTTTTCCTTCTAATAATAAACCTTTAAATCTTTCAGGAAAATAGCAACAACAAAAAAGACTTTATTGACTCCCAAGGATGTGTCTGTGAACCACCTCTCCTGCAGTGGGGAGCTGGTACCCCAAGCAGCCATGCAGCCTCCAAAGCGAGGAGGGGGCAGTGTTTCCAGAGCACATCAGCCCTGCTTCTGGGAAGCCTTTGATCATCTATTCCTTCCTCAATAAAATTGGCCTGGATATCCTTTCTATCAACCCCGGGCTCTGTTAAATACACACTGCTTTTCCTTGTTCATTAAGCTCTTGATGTTCTTCAAGGCTGAAAAGACCCCCATGAGTTCACCACTAAACCCAAACCTAGCTGGCTAATGTCTATAATTCATATCCCGAAACATCTACCTCACTAGGTGACACCCTGCTGTCTTCAAAGAGCCCATAGGGCAGCTTATTTTAGGTCCTTTAACCCTTGCTTTGCCCTGAGAGCACAGTTGCCCATCTGCCAAAGGTCCCGCCTGGCTGATCCGACCTTGCACGGTCAGCTGAGGGAAACACTGTGGTGGCCAGGACTCCAGGCCGTGGGGAGACAACCCTTACTTCAGCCACTTAGAGTGTTGGAGAAGTTACTAGAGCTCTCTGTGCCTCCATTTCAGCGTCTGTAAAAGAAAGTTTGCTCTTCTCATAGGATTGTCAGTAGGATCATGAGATCGTGCCTAGGAAAGATTTTCTAGGTGCCTGGCACAATAAGGACTCAATCTGCCACAGCTGTTTTATTGTCATTTTTATCCCACAAACCTTTGCTGAGACCCTACTCTGCACCAAGCACTGAACGAGGCTGGCTGGGCTTCCAAGATGAAAGGATGAGCCCCTCGGTCCTAGAAGCTCACAGCCTGGTGGGAGGAGCAGACAAATGGATCACGAGAGGTCAGGGTGATCCTGGCCTTGAGGGAGGTTTCCCAGGGTATTTGGGAACATCTTCCCAGCTGTAGGCTCAGCGGGTGACCCCTGAAGGGAATTCTGAAAGCTGGGTAAGAGATGGACGTAGCAAAGTGTTCCCGATGAAGGGATGAGCCTGAGCCAAAGCCCTGGGGCATGGAGGAGTGTGGAAAGCTCTGGAGTCACTGACACAAGGTGGGGTGGGGAGCTGAGCCCGGGCAGGGGGCAGGCCCAAGCAGAGGGCCTCGAAGCCACGTCCAGGGTCACTGGGAAGACACCAAGAATGTAAGCAGAGGAGTTATTCGATCATATTTCAGTTTCAGGAGGATGGGTTTCTCGGGAATGTGAAGGAAAGGGTGGAGAGAGATTGTTGTCCAAGGGGTTGGTTGGGAGCATCATCCAGTTGGGAGCATCATCCCGTTGGGAGAACGGGCACCTCTTATTCGTGCAGACGACGGCCTCCTGCAGGGATGGCTGGTGAGCAGGAAAGGACAGAAATGAGAGGAGGCTGAGACTAGAGAAGACAGCGTTGGCGGCCGTGGAAGGTGGGAGCCAAGGTGCCCGGAGGAGAGAAGGCTGACGGAGAAGGAAGTTGGGACTTGGTGGGTGGTGTGGAGTGAAGCCCCCTCCCACCTGTGATGGGGATCAGGAACCAGAGCAGCTGCGGGAGGGAGATAGGGAGTTCCGGCTGCCTGAAGTCTCACCTTCTGGGCTTATTATTCCTGCCCTTGGGCAAGCGACTGTCTGCAAGCCTCAGTTTCCTTCCACATAAAATGGGGGTACTAACACCTTCCTCGGGGGCCGGTGAGTGCCTCTAATGAGGGGATGTGTGCACAGAACAGGGTGCCAGGAGCCTGAGGCTTGGTGGGGGGCCCAGACCCAATACATGGGAAGCCTCATCAGGATAGTCTGAGGCCACATAAATAGGGAGGGTCCACCAATAATGACTGCACCGTGTTGTGAGGATTTGCCAATTGCAATTCTGGTCCCTACAAAAATGGGTGCTTTGCTTCACACACAGGAAAAGGATTCGCATGGATCCAAAGGGCATTCTTAGACTGTGCAAGCTACAGAACTAGTTGCCACGGAAGTCACACAGATAAAGCACAGTCCTGTCCCTCAGGTGGCTGAGAGTTGGGTGAGGAGCCTGGGGGCAGAATCAGAGCCGCCTGGATTTGATTCTCAGCATAGCGGCCACCTCCTCTTACCCCACCTAAGGCGAGTTTCTCACCTTCCCTGAGTCGTGCTTCTTCACCTGAAAAATGGGGATGCCCATGCTTGCTTTCAGGGCCACTGGGAGGATTAGAGGGGACATAGGGCAAGACCTGGCAACAGTGGCTTAACTATCATTATTAGGGGAGCTGAAAGGTAATGACAATAGTCATCCAGCACAAAATGAGCAGCACTGCTAGAGAAGGGTAGGGTGATTGGGGAGTTCAGTGGAGAAAGGGACCATTTTCAGCTGAGATGATCAGGAAAGCATTTCCCTTGGAGGGAATGCAACTTGCTCTGGGCCTGAAAGGAAGGGGGAATCCTGCAGTGGCTTCACCAGTGGACTTGGCCAAGCTGAAACTACATTTCCAGAATTCCCCCCTTGTCCCACCCTGCCCCTCATAGGGTCTGGGTAGGATGGGCCACAGGGCATTTGCAGGAAGTTTTGCAGGTGATGGAGAAGCAGCAGCCATGGTCCTTCAGCCCTTGGGAGGTCAATGCACAGGGTCCAGGCTCCATCGCTGTTGTTCTCATTGTCCTCATCTATGGTGGCTGGCCGGAGGGGCTCAGATGGGTGGCTCCCCCAAATGCAGACTCTGCCTTGCTGACTCCTGGGTGGGGCAGGCTTAGCTCCATTACAAAGAATGCCAGCTTCTCCTGCAAGACATCCCCATGCCGGTCATTGAAGTAGGAGCTTCAGAGGTGCAAGAGATTGGTGTAAGGCCTAAATGACGTGTGCCCTCACACCTGGGAAACACAGGCGGGCCTCTGATGGGCCAATTGCAAGTTCTCCTCTCCATGCTGTTCCTGCTGACAAAGTCCCCTGGCGAAACCACTGTCCCATCATGGGGACAGTCCCAGGGCCTGCTTAGCGCTGGTGGCAGGCTTCAGTTCTCTGCCAGCCTGCAGATTTATTCAAACAGGCTGACCATATTCTCCTATGGGAACCCACACCCCCCCCCACCGATACTCCAAAGCCCCTTCCTACAGCCCTGGATGTTCACTTTGTCCCCAAGTGTAACCCCATGTGGCCCTGCATGGCGTGTGTGCCCCCTTCCCCTGGGGGCCGTGAGTGGATGTGACAAATAGGCTGCTGTCGTCCCACTGGACCAGTGTCGGCTGCTGGGAGCTGGGCCATCCCCGTAACGCTGAGGTAGGGATGCTTACCTCCACGACGAGGTGAGGCATCCATGTTCTAACAGTCCCGTGGACTCCTGCCCCGACTTGTGGACCCACCATCCTGGCTCTCCCCAGTCTGGTACACACCCTTCCTTCCCCGCTGCCTCTCTGTGGACCTTAGGTGTCAGCCCCAGACACAAAGGCCATGCCCTGCAGGGACTGTTTAACCAGCTTCCTGAATTTCATGGGTCAATGCATGGGTCTTGGAACTTATTTCCTCCCTGGAGGCCCCTTTCTGCAAGGAGCAGAATTGATGTCCTTCTAATTCAACATAAACACAATGAATATTCAGCTTCATTTTCTTTTCCCTTTCTCTTCAGACGGGAGCACATGCCCTCTAGAGACTAGCATGGTGGTGGTTTGACAGTGGGCGGGGATTGGGCATCTGCAGGTGGTGGCTTCCTCTGCAGGGTGCGTGTTCCAGTGGGGCCCGTGACTCTCCCTCAGGATGGCGACCCCTTTCCCACACTGCCTGCACTACGTCTGATCCCTCTGCGTTCCATCAGGGGTTGGGCTCTCTGTGAGCTTACCTTGTGCCTTTGGTCTCAGCATCCCATGCGGTTGCCTGTTCCACCCATCTTGGTGCCCAGGGTGCTTGGGTCTCCTCAACTCTTGGGTCCTCAAACGTATCAGAGATTTCCTTGCTTCCTCTTCTTGGGGCTTGTGCTGTGCTGGATTCTTGGCTTGTTCTCAGAGACCTAGAGTGCAGTTAATTCTTTTTCTTTTCCTCTTTCTCTTCTGGTCTAAAGAGAGTATTTTTCCCTCTTAAGAGAAGCAATATTTTTAAAATCCTTATTATCTTTTCCTTGCGCTATAGCTTTAAAAAGGAAAAAGAAAACCCTTGGATATTAAGAGCTTAATGTCTTTTTTATTTCTTTCCAACTGACCTGATGACTTTGGAGAAATGGCAACCTCTGGATCCAACTGAAGATGGCCGTGGGGCTGGCGGGGGACAGAGGGTACACACATCACACAACCCTTCAAAATCCCAGATGGTGGATGAGAGGGGCGCAGAGCCTAGTGTTATGGCCTGAGGGTCCCTGTGACCCCGAATTCATATGTTGAAGCCCTTACTCCCAGTATGATGGTATTGAGAGATGGGGACTTTGGGAGGTAATTCAGTTTTGATGAGGTCATGGGGGAGGAGCCCCCATGATGGGTTAGCACGACTGGAGGAGGGGAAGAAGAAGAAGAGAAAGGAGGAGGAGAAGGAGGAAAAGGGAAAGGGGAAGGGGGAGGAGAGAAACCAGACTCCAGGCTGTGTTCACTCACCAGGAGAGCCCATGTGATGACACAGCAAGAAGACTGCCATCCACAAGCCAGGAAGAGAGGCCTCACCAAGAACTGCATCTATGGGCACCTCGATCTGGGACTCCCCAGCCCCCAGAACTGTGAGAACTATGGTTCAAGCCTCCCAGTGTGTGATATTTTGCTATGGCAGCCTGCACAGGCCAAGACACTGGGGGAGACAAGAGGGGGAGTGGATTCAAAGGGAGAGTAGATGGATAACAGACCCCCCTCTACAGAGAGGTCAGGAAGGCTGGGCCTTAGGAAGGCCATCCCATTTGGCTGTCAAGGACTGTTTACTGACCTTCAAAAGAGCATTTTTGGGAGGATGCCAGAAAGAATACAAGATTGTATAGGGTTATGATGTAAGCAAGTATTGGAAATATGGAGTGTTGTGTGTCAGCCTCTTACTTCTGTGAGATCCTAATAAATACAGGAGAAGACAGATGATGGAAGCTTTAGGGCCTGCAGGGGACAAAAAGTTCCCAGCAGGGTGGTGGGGAAAATATTTTTAGGACAAGGAAGACTTGGGTATTTTTGTTGACCAAGGAGAAAAAACCAAAGTAAGGAAAGAGATTGGATGTGCAGTGACAAATCCCCACACTTGGAAGTGGAAAAATTATTTTGGAATCTTGGCCAAACTCCTTGCTAACTTGGTGATCTTGGACAAGGTACTAAACTTCTCTGAGCTTCCCTTTCTTCATTTTGTATAACTTCTGGGGATGGCAACTCTATGTCACAGGCTTGCTTTGAAATGTTTTACTATTAATTTTAAAAGGCTTTGCATAATAT
Organism: Mesoplodon densirostris; assembly: GCF_025265405.1. Lineage (NCBI taxonomy): Eukaryota > Metazoa > Chordata > Mammalia > Artiodactyla > Ziphiidae > Mesoplodon > Mesoplodon densirostris. The sequence goes on along the minus strand of NC_082665.1, from coordinate 5,590,705 downwards.
GCCACTACTTTTACAAACAGGGGTACAAATATGGCACTTATTATGTGTCAGACCCTGCTCACCACCTTTAATGTATATTAACTCACTGAATGGTGTTTACTAAGTGTTTTTCAACTTTATTTTCAAAGCAACATGTGAGGTATTTTTATTATCTCCATTTACAAATGAGGCACAGAGAGGTTAATAACTTGGTCAAGAACACAGAGCTCATGAGGCAGAACGGCCAATAATCTGTGCTCCTAACCATTGTGCAACACTGCTTCCTCTAAATGAGCTTTCGGGATAAAAACTGGTTACATGGTGGATTGATTGGCAGAACAGAGAAAGAGGAAGGATAGTTGTTGGGAAACAACAGCAAAGAAGGAACAAAAGAGTGGGATCAATAGCCCAAGTGGAAAGGTTGACTTTGGTAGGATGAAGGACAAGAGGAGAAGAGAGGAAGCTGCAGGGTGACAGTAACACTGAGCACCTGCATCCAGCTGCTCCTGAAGCTGATCAAATCTATCCCCCAAGTTTCTCTTGAGCCAACGAAATCTCTTTCTTGCTTAAATCAGGACTGGTTTGATGTTCACCCACTTGCATCTGAAGGATAATAACTGATACACTCATGGATTTTGGAAGAGAGGTGGAGTGGGCTGTCATTTCATGGTGGTAACCAGTCCCTGTCTAGCTGTCTGCATTAGTGTCCTAGGGCTGCCAGGACAAATTATACTAACTGGGTGGCTTTAAACAACAGAAACTTATTCTCTCATAGTTCTGGAGGTCAGAAATTTGAAAATAAGTTGTTAGCAGGGCCATGATCCCTCTGAAGGCTCTAGGAGAGAATCTGCTCTTTGTCTTTGCCTAGTTTCTGATGATGCTGGTAATCCTTGGTGTTCCTTGGCTTGTAGACACATCACCCCAATCTCTGTCTCCCACACCACATGGCTGTTTGTCCTGTGTGTATGTTGTCTTTTCTCTTGCAAGGATGCCAGTCAACTTGGAGCAGGGCCCACCCTAATTGAATATGACTTCATCTCAATTTGACTGCAGCTGCAAAAAGTCTATTTTGAAATAAGGTCACATTAAGAGGTACCAGGATTGGACTTCAACATATTTTTGGAGGGAACATAATCTGCTCACTACACCCTCATAGAGCATTATTGGCCATTGTGGCAAATGATCATTTTTATATTTTCCCTTGGTTTCCTCCTATCTTCTCAGGCAGCTTTCAATCTCCCAGATCTCAAGGGAAGGAATGATAATGTCCAGAACAAAGGCCATATTCTTGGCTTTGAGTTCCACAACTGGCTTTCAAAAGCCACTATAAAGATAAGTCTAGAAACCAAGGGGTTTTTGATTTACAAGAGCTGGGCTCTGGTGAGGGAGAGAAGGATTTGTGAGTTGTGGTGAGAAAGCTTAGTGGGCCGAGTACAAAGTGTATAAAATAAGCCAGAGTTCTGGAGAAGACACAGGATATAATGCAAGGGCAGCTTTTCAACTGCTTACCAAGGGCAAGAAGGACTCAACAAGCAAGGTGCTTAGGAGACAATGAGGGTAGAACAGACCTGTTGGTAGGTGTTGGGATTCTCCACCCCACATTCTGTTTCCTCTCAGAGCTAAAACTCTAAGGAGGCAAGAATCATGCAGAAGTTTGAGGAACCCCCTAAGCATGGTCTGAGAACACTGCATGCCTCTTAAGATGGGGTCAGAGCACATGGCCCTGGAGTAGCCAATAACCTAAAGGTGATGGAGGTGTTTAGCCAGACAGGTCCCCAGACAGGCTCCAGGTCCCACACAGGTGGTCCAGAGTGCCCAGAAGGTCAGAACAGTGGGACATAGCCACAGTGGCAGGAACCACAGACCTTAGCCATGACTGTCAGCGTAGACTACTCAAAGACCACGAGGGCCGTTTCATGCAGATGGAGACAACAGCAAGAGCTGGAGGCCAGTCCTCACCCCAGGCATCTTCTCCTGAACCAAGTGTATGCTCCTTAGAACACCACACCCTTTCCCAGAACTTCGATTGTCACCAAGACAGGGAGAAGAGAAGGGACAGGAGGGAATCCTCCATTTGGATAACTACTCAGCACCAACAGGCTGAGTTCTAAACCGGAGGCGATCCATTGCCTTGAATTGAGTTTTTATTTTTGGTCATCAGTTGAAATGGAGGCTGAGTTCAGTTATGGAAGAGAGAATGGCCACATCTTTACACATCTGAGGCTTCTTAATATGTGTATGAGTAAGCTATCACTGCATAACAAGTGACCCCACACTTAGCTGCTGAGAATAATATGTGTTTATGATCTCACAGTTTCAGTGAGTCAGGGTTTTGGGTTTGATGTAGCTGGGGTTTCTGCTTTGCGTTCTCACCAGGCTGCAGTGAACTTATTGACTGGGGCTGAGCTCTCATCTGAATACTACACGGGAGAACAATCCACCTCCAAGTTTGCGCAGGTTGCCGGCAGGACTCACTGCTCCTTGTTGTAAGGCAGAGGGCTAACTGTTGCCTGGAGAGGCCCAGAGCTCGTAGGGGCTCCCACAGGTCCCTGCCACGTGGTCTTCTCCAGGCACAGTTCACAACACGGCGCGTCACTTCTCCAAGACCAGCAGCGAGTGAGTGAGGCTGCTAGCCAGCTGAAGTCTTACGTAATGTCATCATGGGAGTGACAAACTGCCACCTTTGTCACATTCCATTTGTGAAGAAAGTCACAGGTGCTGTCCACCCTCCAAGGAAAGGGGTTACATAAAGGCGTGAATATCGTGGGGGTATGGATCATTGGGGTTCCCTTAAGGGTCTGTCTGCTACAATATGTAAATTTTCAAACTTGCTGGACATGAGCAATTGGCTGCATGTTTTCATCCAAGGGAATGGGTTCAATTCCAGTGAAGTCTTTTGTCAATTTCATAAAGTTCTGTTAAAGATTATATTAGTGAAACTCTCTGTGGAATTTAGAAGCTGGGTAAATCCTGTCTAACTGTTGAAGGATGGGAAAACTTGGATCAGCAGGACTCGGTAGAGACCATAGAAAGGACGTCTTCCAAGAAGGCATCCTTTATGTTACAGTTCCCTACACCACTAGTTCCAAATGGACTGTCTCCTTTATTTACTCAGGTGTTAATATAATTTGGCTATTAAAAAAAGATATAACATTTGAGAAACAAGAACTTGCTTTTTTTACTTTTATTCGATCTAATAAATAAGAAATAAATGAGACAATGTAGCTACTTGATATTAGTGACTATTTAAAAATTTTAACATTCTTCTTTTAGACTGATAATGGAACTGTTTCAAAGTTTAAGCTATAAATGCTGACTTCTATACATTTTTTTCTATTTTTTTGACTTTGAAAATTAAAAAAAAATTATTGAAGTATAGTTGATTTACAAAGTTGTGTTAGTTTCAGGTGTACAGCAAAGTGATTCAGATATATATATATACACACACACATATATATATATATATGTATGTATATATATGTATATATATATTCTTTTTCAGATTCTTTTCCCTTATACATTATTACAATATATTGAGTATAGTTCTCTGTGCTACAGAGTAGGTCCTTGTTGGTTAAACAGTTACACATTTTTGGTAGAAATTATTTAACAAGTGGTTTTAATTAGTACCTCTGTTCTCTCTCCTTCCTCTCCCCCACCCCTCCTTCCACCTTCTTCTTTAATATATGTTAATACAATTAACTTTATAAACCAAACTGGTTCAAAGAAGCAGAAAACATGATATGAAATTGAAAAAGAACTGCATGTTTAAACATACAAACATGATTAAACACACTGACATGCTGTTGGGTTAGGAATTGATTCCAGTACCATCGATATGCATCCAATCAAAAGTCCCCTGGGAGTGTTGCCTTAGACCCATACACAAATATACAGAATGACCCTTTTCAGTCCAACTGCTGAAACAGTGCTTGGGGTGATTGAGTAGGATGTTTGCTGGAACATTCTCCACTGACACGTGTTGCTCAGCCCACATGGTCTTAAATAAGTGGGTTAAAAGGAAAAGCTAATCACAACTGCTGCAATTGATTGAGAACCTATCAAGTACCAGGCACGGTTCTAAGCCTTTCAGAGGCATTAACTCATTGCACACTCACAACCTCCCTGGGAGGAGTTACTATTATTTCCCATGCTTTACAGATAAGGAAGTCCAGACATGGCAAGAAACTTGTGCAAGGTCACAAGCTTATCCATGGAGCAGCCTAGATATGAACTCAGTAATCTGGCCTCCAGGTTTCACACTCTTAACCACTTTGTTTTAAGTTTCCTGAAGGATGAGTGCACCTGGGTAAGTCACTGCAAAATTGTTTGGAATGATTGAAAAAAGTAAGTCAGTCCTTTCAGAGCTGTTCCATTATGTCTCAAGGTTACCTGCTTGATGAAAAGACCTGGGTGTGGTGTCTGTTCATGGTGGCAGAGTGGTCTCCATCTGTATAATGAGGCAGGTTTTAATGAAGCACAGTCTCCAATAGTTATTATTTTCGGTCCAAAGACTAGCTCATATTAACTTTGTATGAAATGCCATCTTTTCTTGACCCTCTTTTGAAATACTGTGCTCAGCACAAGTCAACAATCCCTGGCCCCAGGTGTTAAAAACAGTAGGCTTTTCTTAGCAGGGAGCTGGGAGGATGAATCAGCCACAAAGTGGGGTGTCACAAAGGAGCCTTAAAAGGAAGCCAGACTCAAATTTCTGGAAATGGTGTCAACGGTTCCATGTGTATTGTAAGACCTATAAATATCTTGTCTTCTATCTTTGAAAGCCCTTGCTGCTGGTCCACATGTTAATCCTCATTAGGTTAGAAACCCGGAAAGGATTTTGCCATCAAAGATAGTGCTAAATATGGATGCTTCCTAGCTGAGCCCAACCCTGCTGAAGAAACTGAATGACTTTCCTCTTCTTGGCTTCAAAGTGTGGACTGATTTACCTCTTTCCCATGCCTGTCAATCCAGATGAAAAGATCCTTCGCTGGGTGCCTGTTCCGGCAGCATCCTGCCAGTTCCTCATCTGGGAGAGGGCCTGAAAGGGAGGGCTCAACCCGGAACAAGGCTACACTAACTGTGTGTTGGGTGCAATGTCGGTGGGCTGTCATGCGGGTTCCCATTTGCCTCCCCTTTGGCTAATAAGCAGCTGCAAAGCCGACTCATGTCGGCTGACTCATGTCCCCTTGAGACTGCAGAAAAGCATTTTGTATTTCAAGAGGATTTAACCTTACAGTTTCTCATTTACTTTTGGCCAAGATTTACTTGTACCATCCATTGAGAAACTCAGATCACTTTCAATAAGCATCTCTCCAGAGACATCTTAATACAATTTATAAGGAGAATAATAATATTCCCTAATAAGGAGAATAAGAAAGAAGGAATTAACATTTGCAATATCTACTCTTACTTACTTACTGTCAAGTATGTATTGAACATCTAGTACATACCAGGTGCTAGAATAAGGATAGGGGTGGAATGAAGAATAAGACCTTCCATTAGATGAGATGTGAATTTTTATGCAGATGACTTATTAAAATGCTCTCAGAAGAAAGCAGAAAGGGAGTGGGAGAGGAAATGTTGCAGGAGGGAAGAAGCAAGGATGTGACGTCTGGCAAAATCCCAGCTCGAGACCAATCCCACGTGGAGTCTTGGAGCATAAATGGCAGCTCAGATTTTACTTCATATGAAGGTGACGGAGCTCCTGCCCTTGTCAGCCATTGGCTCAGCTCCCTTCAGGGAGATGCTAACTCCCAGGCATTTGGGCTCTCTGTGCTTATGGGAAATGCAATCCCAGTAGCTCAAGAGCAGCCCTTTGAAGAAAGTTATAGGGCTGCCCTTGGAAGAAAGGCACACAGAAGCTGGGGGATGGGTATGTGAAAGAGTCAAATTTGCAGGGCTGGGTGGAGCATCACCAGGGCCCACTATGGTCCAGCCCTCTCCCTGCTTTTATCTACTCACATTGAGGTCACTCCATCCTGTCCTGGCTTTTTCAAGATTGTGGTTGATTTCAATTTCTGTAGAAAACCCTCTAAAAGGAGAGTGAGTGGGACAAACTGTAGCTCCTTCTGCACCAGCTGGTCCCCAGGCCGTGTCCGATGTTCAGCATCTCTTTTCTCCGGCACCCCCGTTCTAGATTCCCTTCACTGAACAGATGGAGTCCTTGTTTACTATCCTGTTTAAGGCTCATGCACAGTTAGGAATGGGCACGGGGCACCAAGAGATGCCCCAGGGAATCACCTGGGCGCCTCACATGCTCCCTTCTGCACCTGTTATGTTGAAACTCGGGATGATGAAGGTCAGTGACTCCTGCCAACGTGGCGGTATCTTCATCCTGCTGATCTTCTGTCAGAAAGAAGCTAGAATGGCCGGGCAGCAGCGCTTGCTTGATGTTTAATGTGACTTTTACTGTGTCTCCTGGTGGAAATATCTCCTCTTTGGTCCCCTTGGGTCTCTAGACCCACACAGCCTAAAACTGTAAGAATGAAATCACACGTTTCCTTGTGAGTCAGTGGGGGTGGAGGGTCAGTGAGGTCACTCCTGCTTCCACACTTTGGTTTCCGGATCCACGTATTTTACCGTTGGGGACTTAGCACCGTATAATAGCTGTTGGTTTGAGATACATGCTGTGTCCTGAAGCACAGGACCCCAGCCTCACAGAGGGTCACCTCCAATCCAGTATTTTAGCTGCATCTTTAAGATGCAATTGTCATGCTCTCTGGTAACTTCTGGATGTAGCAAGAGTAGTAGATCCCATTAACAGGTGCCCAGTGTCACACTTCCTTTGCCATAAGTGGGTCCCTTGGTTCTAGACAGTATTTTGTTATGTGGTACCCCACATTGGTACATGTGTCACTCCATGAGCTCTAAGATGTTGCCTGAGCCATGGTACTGGGGCAGAAAAGGTAGAATGATGTATGTTAATCCTGATCACAAGTGCTATCCTTTTCCAGGCAAAGTTCATGGCTTAGACTTGCTTCTCACGGAGAACTGGACAATAAGGTCCAGCCCAGAAGAGTGGTTCCCCTGCTCTTTGGCAAGGGGGCTTGGATTCCATGCTCCTGCACCAGTCAGGGGCTGGCTAAGGTCACTTCGCCCACAGGACATACACTCCCAGGCACTTCCTGCTCCCTTCACTTGTGGACAAAGTAATTCTGTCAGCCAAAAGGAATTCTTCCCCAAAGAGTTACATGTCTGGACACTTGAAGCCAGGGGATGGGGGCAGGGGACTGAGTGAAAGGGATCCGAGGAGATCTGGGTGAAGTGTAAATAGTGTTTGTATTACAGACCTGGTCCCTGTGCTCACGCAGCTCACAGCAGACTCTAAGCAAATCCTTATATTTCAGAGTGGTAGGTGCCATGACAGAGGTAAAGGCGGGCAATTCCAGGGTCATGGAGCCTAAGTCTCTTTCCCAGGATTAAGGGTGTGAGAAAGGAGAAGGGACAATTACCCCATTGGAGGTGACCTCTGAGCTGTGCTTAGAAAGATGGGCAAGGATTATTCAGACAAGGGAGTTGGGCGTTTAATGATCCAGGTAGAGGAACAGGCATGTGCAAGGTCCGAGGGCAAAATAGTCAATGCAAGTATTGAAGACTGGCAGAAACACAAAGAGAGAGAGAGAGAGTATGTGTGTGTGTGTGTCACAGAGAAGGAGAGAGAGGAGAGAGAGAGAGAGAGAGAGAGAGAGAGAGAGGTGATTAAGTGGTGTTGATAGAGATGACAGAGTAGTCTAGTCTATCTAGACAGGAACCAGATCATGTATATCTTACATGGCTAACTGAAGAGTGTACATTTTATACTTAAGGGAATGCAAAATCTTTGAAAGATATTAAGCAATAAGTAATTCAATGAAAAATTCATGGTAGGAAAACTGATATGGCCCTGGTGTAGAGAGTAAGATTGGAGAGTGTGCACTACTGGAGATCCCAAGACCTAGTTCGGGGAGTCACTGCAGCAACTCATATGAAGGAGGCCCTGAACCAGAGCATGCACAGACTGGGGAGCACAGGGCAAAGTGTGAGCCAATAAGAGACAGGATTAGTGAATGTTGGGAGAGGAGTGTAGTGGGTTGGCTAGTGGAGCCGAGCCTCGGGGTAGGGGTTCAAGAGGAAGGGGAGCCAGAAACAGTGGGGCCACATGTGGTCATCAGCGTCCTGTGGGTGGATCTTGAGGTTCTCATGGGACATCTGAACGGAGATGTCCAGGAGGCTGCTGGATGTTGATTGGATGCTGAGGGCAGAAGTTCACCTGGAGACACATATTTAGGAATCAGCAGACCACAGATGGGAACTCATGCTGAGATGGCAGGTGAGATACTAAAACTGCCCAGGATGACAAACAAATGCACAAGAGAGGGTGGGAACTCTGGAAACAGACACATTTCAAAGGAGCTTTGGAGAATGAGCACCTTGACAATGACATTGAGAAGAATTAGCCCAAAGAGCCAAAGACCCAGAAACCAGGAAGAAGACCATTTCTCCAAGGCTTCAGAAGAGGTTGACTGGATGAAAGCTGACAAGGGACCACGGGATCCAGCCACAAGGAAGTCATCTGTGGCGTCCAGGAGAGCAGCTTTAGGGGAAAGAGTAGATGGGAGAAAAAGGTGGTGAAGCAGTGTGAGCACAGGACACACGTCTTCAAGATGCTGCCATGGGAGGGAAGGGGGGCAGGGGGCAGTGTCTAGAGTGAGTGGAAGCAGAAGGAGAGGTTTCTTTTTTCTCCGTGGGAAAGACTTGAGTACCTTTCCATATGAATATGAGAAGGAATATGAGTGGGTGGGGGGGTGAGGGTCTTGTAAAGGTGGAGAGGTTGGGATCAGAGTACAGATGGGGGAGTGAGCTGTGGGTGGGAGGTGGGCAAGAGTAAGGAAAGGTGTGGGTTCGGAAGAGTTTGGGGTGCATGCAGAAAAAGGAAGTCACGCCTCCTCGATGGGCTCTGTTTCTTTGCTTGTCTGCCTGCTGAGAGCAGGAGAGGAGTGGGTTGGGGTTTGGAGGGGGTCCTGAAGGGTTAGCCTGCTCCATGCAGAGCTGGGTTAGCGTCAGAGGTGCTGGCCTCATAGGAGTGTCAGCTGCTCCACCCCGGCTCACATCTCCATGAGTGCCGGGTCGATGTACCTGTCGGCCCAAGTGTTATGGAGGACCAGTGGCCTAGGGGATGGAGTGCCGTGCCCACAAGGACAGGTCACCAGCCTTTTCCCCTACACAGCAAGAATAACAAAAATCACTTTTCTGCTGACTCTCACAAGGGTTACTAACATAAACCTAGAAATCTGCTGAACGTGATGTTTGGGAAGAGCCTACCTCAGGAGAAGTTTTTATTTAGAAGGGCCTGAGGGAAGGTCGGTCTTTTCGACAACAGTATTTGAGATTTGAAGCAGCCTGCAGTGAGGTCTCCATGACCTGAAACCTTCAAATAACTGAGTTGTTTCTTTACCTTCCCCCCACCCAAGATAAAGAGCAAACACACAATTAGCCGAATTGAAGAGTTTATTAAAAAGGTTAAATCTGTCTTGTACCCTGGGATCATGGACACTAAGAGCATCTTTTTTTGTGTGTTCTACGACACATCTGCACACCTACATTGTCTTCATAAGCATCATTTAAAAACATTGACCATTTTTCACTGATGCCTAAAAAAGGGTACAAAAAAGTGAATGAGATGCAGCCCTCACCCCTCACACACACTTCCGAGGAACTCAGATATTTACCCAATGAGGTTGACACCGAGAAGCATCATCTCCTTGTTGAAACTTAAGGGTTTTAGGGATCGTCCGGTCCAATCAGGTCTACCAGATGGCCAAGCACACGATCTCCTGGTGAGTTCCCAGAAGGGTCAGTGTCAGAACCAAGTCTGTCAGTACAGTGTTCTTGCTGTTACACCACGTGCCTTGCTGACACCAAATCCTCCTATGATTCGACATAATTAAACAAACACAATTTTCCATAGTGGGCAGAACAGGCAAAAGAGGCAGGCCAGCAGGCAAGCACATCCTGAGAACAGTCTTTGAAATGGATGGACTCTGGAGGGTTTTCCAGTTGGATCAGAGCCATAAGAATGTCCCCTTCTGGGGGTTCTGGGAGCCCTTGTTGGAAGCATCTTCATTACGCTTGGCTTGATGCAAAAGACTCCTACTCCTCCTAAAGGAAAGAAAGGCACCTTGATGGTGAGGGTTAACTCTTTTCTCCTAAGCGGGCTGAATGTCATTCACTAAGATCCACTAAACTGAAGATCACGAAAGGGTTTAAAAGGGAAGATAAGTAGTTTCAGTGGGACAGGAATGTTCTCTTGTCAGGTGGCTAAGCCATCAGAGGAATAGGTACAGCATTGGGCTAACAGTTCCTTGAAATTCAATCAGTTCAAAGGTATGCATCTTTACTTGGCTTGTCCTTGGCTTTGCCCCAGCAGAGTGCATCTCTTGAGACTGTCATCAGGTCACCTTCCTGGGCAATGGCAGAGCAACCTCTCACGTTGGATGGGGAGACAGATGCTGGAGGTTGTTGGCATGGTGTATGGGTGGGTCTGATGTGTGTGGTGCTGAGTGTGGGCACAGTGGTTGCACAGAGAATTGTACTCTTGTTCAGGGCAAGGATCCTCATTTTCCACCTACCTGGGGGCTGGATGCAGGGTCAGCCCCCAGCACCATCACTTCCCCAGCTCAGAAGTCACCACCTTAAAAGACACTTATAATTTCATATCTAGAAACTGGAAGCGTCTTTTAAAGAGACTGCTAACGTATTTCTCCATAGCGTGGCAAGAGGAGGTCCCCTCTATTTAGGGAGGCACTGAGCCCTTAGGGAAGCCTCAGAAGGTGAGAGATTGAGGCAAAAGCTGAATTAACTCTTTGAGAGCAGAACACAGCACAGTTGGAAATGCCACCTTCCCTCTGATCGTGATGCCTGGGTAGACCCGGTACCCACCCTGGTGGTGGTCCGGACCCAGGCCCTGCTATCCTCGAGGACCCTTCTCAGTATCTTCCCCAGACACCAACATGAATGTACATCCCAGTTATTTTTTTCTCCGAGGAAGGGTTATCTCTTTGAGGAAGAGCACAGCCTCTCTGGGGAGGCACGATGCCAGAAAGGATAAACGTTGCCTTTTCTCCCTATAGCTGGTTTGAAGTTTCTGGGACACAAAGAGCTTTCTGGCTTTGCCAGACTTGTCTTGGGAGATGAAACAGGTACCCCTTGCCATGTGCTCAAAGTGACTTTTCCTAAGTTTTTTTCTCGTTCTTTCTGAAAAGTGAGAGATTGAGAAAAGAAAAAAAATCCCATCAAATTGTAAAACTCTGTAAGTGGATCAACACCCAGAAGTCTAAGCTGTAACTAGTCCTGCCAGAGAGTGGAGGAGGGGCTGGTGCTGCCAGATCTAATTACTGTCAAGAGCAGTAGAGGGGCTCAGATTTTTACCATACTCGTAGGGCAATGGGTTGGCCTCCAGGGTTCTATGGATGCTGGCAGAGACTCAGCATGATGTTACTCATGGCCCAGCAGTCGGCATGAGTGCCACGTTCCCATCGGCCCCCCTGTGCCCCCAGGCCCATGGGTGATGCAGAGCAGCCAGGTGGACCTTGCACACTCAGGGGGTTGGTGTCACAGCTGAGGAACCCTGAGCTTAGGAAACCCCACCCACTTTTTTCCAACTGAACAAATATTTATAAGATGCCTACTATGGGCCAGCTTCTTCTGTTCTAAGAACTGGGGATGCACTGGACAAGACAAAGAGTTCTGCCCTCATGGAGCCGACATTCCAGTGAGAGAAGACAGATAATGAACAGTAGCCATGATAAATAAGTGAATTATGCAGGCAGTTAGAAGATGATAAGGATATGGATAGAGAGCACAGAAGGTATAGGGGCACAGGAACGTCAGGAGAGGGACAGAAAGTGGTGTTACATAGAGTATTCAGGGAGGGCTTCAATGAGAAGATGAACCGTCTGCCTCTGTTTGACAGGTCATTTTGGGCCAATGGGTGGAAAAGAAACGTGGAGCTCAAGACCCTTGGATATTAAATTGTTGACACAATCTTCCCAGGTGACCTTCCAAGAGTTGATGATATTCTCTGAGTCACGTTCTTTGGACAAACATGCCATTTGAATGTGGACATACTGTGAGCTCTCTTTAAACCTCTGCAGAATAGGTGACTATAATGAACCATTCCTTGGATTCCTGGTCCTAGTCCAGTGCCTGGAGGCTGCACACACTCTCTACCATTGCTGGAAATAGATGTACAGAGTTCACCACTTCTCTGGAGGGCCTCAGGCATTTCCTTAAAAGTCACATGAAGATTTTGGCATATGAGGAATCAATGTCCCAGGTCAGAGGGATCTTTCCTGGGTGGTGATCTACCACTTATTTTAAAAGCAAATTAAGCAACAGTGTGTTTTCTTTGTCTTAAGATATTATCAAGATTCTCTGAGTGATCAGATTTAAGACCATCTCGTTCTTCCATCTCTCCCCACCTCCCTTCTCCAGCCTCTTCTCTTTGTGGGTAGCACAGCAGAGGTGGGTACCAGGCAGTGACCCAGGTGGAAGCACTAGGGTTCCCGTGGGTGTGCACATGCTCAGTGCTGTACCCTGGCTGTGCAGCAACAGAAGTCCTTGCTCACTTTAGGAAGGAGAACGTCTTTCAGGCTGCCAGCCAGGTGGATGCCTCAGAGGAAACCCAGTCCATTGACCCAATAGCGATTGTCCATTGACCCTAGAGTTTTTGGCCAGAGGATAAAGAATTTATCTGAGCTTCGCCACTCCAAGATACATCAATCTAGCTGCAGACTTAGGCTAGTAAGGTGACCTCTGGAAGGCATTATAAATCAGATTAGAGATGGGCAGAGGTCCAGAGGAAAATGATCACTCCTCTCAATAATGGACTTTTTAATCCACAGAGACCCCTTTCATCTGGGTCTCTTTGTAGATATTAACATCAGGCCCCTACCTGAGGGGTAGGGTGAACTTTTTGATACAGTGCTTATGTGTTGAACACATTTTAATGAGCATTTCTAAGGCAGTATTATTGAAAGCAATCCATTCCAGAGGCAGACAGGATATGGAATTTTTTATTTTTGCACATCTTGAGGTAAAAATTTTTTTAAAATGTAAACTTCTAAGTTTGGGGAATATAGTAAGTTTTAGGTTGATGAACAATAGAGCTTTAGTTTTACTTTTTCCCAGAAAGTAGCATTTCATTTCTTTGAATTAAAAAAAAAAAAAAAGCAGTCTGTGAGGATGCAAACAATAAGCTGTCAACATGGGTTAAAGTCTGAAACCAGGGCAAGAAACAAACATTTCACATCCAGGAGGTCACCTAAGGTCAGGGCCAGCAGGTGGTCCCGATGTGGTCCTGGATCTGCTCTGCAGACGCTCGGTATCACAGAATCTATGTAGGCAAATGGGCTTTCCTGGAAAGTAAATGGAAGGAAGCAATGATGGAAAAGATGGAGGGAAGAAGGGAAGGAGCGAAGGAAGGAGAGAAGGAAGGAAAGAGGGAGGAACAGAAGGAGGCAGAAGAGGAAAGACATTTCTGAACATGTTCCCAGATGGCAATGGCTGGCACCAGCCTAGGCTAATGGCTTAAAGGGGAGCCTGCAGAGAGTAGTAAGGGAGCGGACATATTTGTACAGTCTGCTACCTTGGCAACTGAGCAGCTACAGGCATTCGACCAAGTTTTCTGGTCATGCCAAACCTCTGACATGAGACCTAAGAGAGGCTGGAAGGGGGAGTTGGGGTCTTTCTAAGGTGTACTATGTAAGAGTCACGGGAAGGAGAGCACAATTCATCCTGTTTAAGAATAAGTGCTCTGTTAGGATGAGCCACGTGGAAAATAATTTAAACTGAGAGGAAGAAACAGAAAGTTAGATTTCAGAGGAACATCACTTACTCTTGACTCATTGTCTCTGGGTGCAGAGGCGTGAGTCAGAGGAACAGACACTAAGATGGTCTACTGCACATTTAGATACTGGGTATGGTGGTGGCAGGAAAGGTACCTGAGGACAGGATGCACAGACTTCTCCTGGTCCAGTCTTCCTGCCTCCAGTGAGCTGGGGCTGATGGTGGGACTCTAGAGTAGGGGTCTGCAAACTTTTTCTGGAAAGAGCCAGAGGGTGAATAGTTCCAGCTTTGCTGGCCATACCACCTCTGTTGTAACTACTCAACTCTGCCATCATGGCATGAAACAGCCATGGGCTAAATGCACATGGTGTGCATGGCTGTGTTCCAATAAAACTTTATAGATAAATATAGCCGTGAGCTGGATTTGTCCCATGGGTCATAGTTTTCTGACCCCTGGTCCAGCTAGAGGGCCAGGTGTCATTGGGAGGCAAAGAGCAGAGCATATGAAGGGGCTTAGAATACCTGGCCAGCCCCTCATTAAATCTCAGACCTGCTGCATCTTCTGTGTCCTTCCCCTCTATCTTGGGGAGGTCAGACTCTCGGAATCCTCGCTTGTTTATTAAATTGGGGCCTTGATTCAGCCCTGGTGTTTGCAAACACAAGCATCCCTAGGAAGGAGGACCCAGCAATCAATAGGAGACAAGAGAAGTAGACATCGAAATAAAGGCAGACCACCTTTTCTTTTTTATTTCACTTAGACAAAATGCAAAGAGTGTCTCATTAAATTAAAAAATAAACAAAAAAGAGAACCAAATTGATTCCCCCCACCCCTTCACTGACGGCACTCATCCTAAGTAACAACAGAAGGAGGTCAAATCAAGGACCCAATTTCTAATGGGAAAGAAAGGTGTGCAAACATGACTAACGTTTCCCCCGGCCCCCAAATCAAGGTTCCTTTTAAATTCACAAAGAAGGTCATTTTTTTCCTGTTTTCTTTCTTGAATCTTGTGTGATAGAACTTCCAGTCAGAAGGTTGAATGAGTCCCCCATGCACATTGTAGAAAATCAGTAAAAATGCAATAGCCCGTGAAGATCATAAAACTGGACTTCTTTCCCAAAAAATCAGATGCCCAGGCAGATGGAGCTCACACTCAGACAGAAAAAAAGCAGGAGAGTCTTTGCACTGTCTGTGTTTTTTTTCAGTATTTTCTCTGTCTCTCTTTTTTTTTCTTTTTTTTAATATATTTTGGCAATTTTCTTTCATTATAAATATTGGAATTCTGTAAAAAAAAGGTAGCTTTGATTGAATTTTTTAAACCATATTTACAACCGCTGTCCAGTCATGCCGTTGGTTATACCAGGGTGTAGGACTTGGTGTAGGGGTTGCTGCCTTTCAAATGGCCCCGAGAGTCCAGCAGGGATTCCTGGGAGCTGCTCATCTTGGCTGCCTGTCCCAGCTCCACCCCCTCCCGCTGAGGTAATGTGGCCACGGCCCCCTGCTGCCACTGCTGTCCGTCCCTCGTGGAGGCCGTGGAGGAGGCAGCCTCCATGGGGATGGGCTCGAGGACCGGGGGGCGTTTCAGGGTCCGACTTTTCTGGGGCTCCAAGCATGCCTGCCCTAAACTCGGGTCCCTGCTGGCGCCTGGACCACTTCGATTCAACAAGAAGTCCATTCGAAGGTATGGAGGCAAGTGGATGAGGTCACCTGGAAGGAAACACAGAGGGTTAGGTGGGCTCTTCACTTGGTCAGCAGGTGCTGGCTGGCCCTGTGTCCACGTGATGGGCCACTCGGGGTATTATAGGTGGGGATGTCCCCACACCTGGGCACGTTTCCCGAGACCCCTGGTCAGAGCCCCTGCAAAGGCATTATCCTCAGGCCTCCTCCACCAGGCACAGGGAGAGCTGGCTTTCCTATGGCTTGTTCACTTAAGCTCTTAAATGTCATACTTTCACCAGAGAAATAGAGGTAAGAAGATCCTTGGAACCCCCACCATGGGAAACATCAGAGGCAACCATGCACGCAGGGTATAAACGGTGATGGGCTGAACCCTGGATGCAGTGGGCAGTGGTTGGGAGAGTGCAGGGCTTGAGGAGGGAGACAGGGATGCAGAGCAAAAAATGATGGAGTCTCAGCACTTCCACGGAACTGTGTGACCTTGGCCACCACTCAGTTACCAGTTTCTGTGATTGCTTTTGGTGGAATCCTTACCAGGCTTTGACTGCCTGCTAAACTGCTTCTGTCTCTTCTGTTTCGGTCAGTGCCATGTAGACAGAGAGGAACAGCTTAGACCGAGTATCAGGGTTTCTACTTCCTTCTCAGGATCACTCATTTGGCTTCTATGATGCCAGGGAAATGCACCCTCTTCAAGAGAACCCACTGCGGGGAGAGAGGTTAGTGGACAGAATCCAGCTGCCACCCCCGCCCCGACGCAGAGGCCACCTGTCCTCTGGGCTGCTCCCAGCACTGCCTGACACGGCAGGTTCCCCTGATGACAAACCCCACCTGATGTGGGATTTCTCAATGAGGGGTTTGCTCAGGGCTTCCCCATCGCCCGGCTGCAGTGTCCTCAGCAGTGCATTACAGCTGAGGGTCTTCCTGCCCACCCCTTCCTTCCCTTCCTCCTGTCACAGGATTCACACCTGTGTCTTGGTCTGTGGGCCCTCCTTGCCTGCTTCTGCTGTAATGGAGCAGGACCCTGTGGGGACTTTCTGGAACAGACACCAGCCATGTCCTCCACCTGCTTCTTGTTTGCAGAAAAACTTTAGCCTACTAAGCCCTCCCCAAGTTCCAAAGAATAAATTTAATCAGAGAAATAAGAAGATGCAGAAACAAAGGACAATAGTCAAGGAAGACAAAATAACAATAGTTTAGTCATTAAACAAAGTCAAGGATCTTTAGTTCTTCCTCAAGGGCTATAGAGGACATTCTGAGACAAATCCTTTGAGCTGTTCTGTAGATACTGAAACACCACCAGTTGGAAGGAGTTAACTGCATGCTGCTCACCAGCAGGAAATCCCAGACCAGTTGGAACCACAAGGTTGATGATGTTGACTCCCAGTTACCTTACCACCAACCAATCAGAAAAATGTCTGCAAGCTGATCATGACCCCCACAACCCTCTCCTCAGCACGTAGCCCCTTTTTATTTTCCCTATAAAATTTCTGAGCAAAGCCTGAGAATGGGGAGTTGGTTCTTTAGGACATGAGTCCACCTTCTCCCCAGGACTGCCAGCTTCCTCAAGAAAGCTGTCTCTCCTTTTACCCAACATCTGTTTCTCAGTGTTGGATTATTGAGAAATGAGTGGCTGAACCTGAGTTCAGTAATATTGCTCCCTCTTTTTATCTTTATTCTTTACAAGAATCCCCCCACCCCTCAACCCCACCACCAAATCCCTTGCATGTCTAATCTGTCTTGGCATCTGCTTCTTGGAAAACCTGAACTGGCACAGCTGCCATCACCATCAACTATGGCAATTTTTCTTTTGAAGTCCAACTGTGACCTCTAATTGTCACATTCTATGGTTTCTTCTTGGTCCTCAACCTACTTGTACCACCTGCAACATTTTGTGCTGTTGATCTTCTTGTTTTTGTTTTGAAACTCTCAGCTTCCACAGCATTTTGCTCTCCCAGAGCTCTTCCTACATCTCTGACTGTGACTTGTTACTCTCCTTTCCTGGACCCTGTCCTCCATCCACCCTCTAAGAGCACCCTGTGCTCAGCCCTCTCTTGGAGGCTCAGCACTTACCTCATCTCCTTATAGCTCACATCCATCTTTTCCATTTTGCTCTCTTTCCTGAGTTCTAGACTTGAATTTCAGATGCTTTGCTAGATATTTCCACATCAATGTCCATCACGAATTTTATTTTATATTTTGCATTTATTTATTTTTTTAACATCTTTATTGGAGTATAATTGCTTTACCATGTTGTATTAGTTTACGCTGTATAACAAAGTGAATCAGCTATGTGTATACATATATCCCAATATCCCCTCCCTCTTGCATCTCCCTCCCACCCTCCCTACCCCACCCCTCTAGGTGGTCACAAAGTGCCAAGCTGATCTCCCTGTGCTATGCGGTTGCTTCTCACTAGCTATCTATTTTACATTTGGTAGTGTATATATGTCAATGCCACTCTCTCACTTCATCCCAGCATACCCTTCCCCCCTCCCTGTGTCCTCAAGTTCATTCTCTATGTCTGCATCTTCATTCCTGTCCTGCCCCTAAATTTGTTAGAACCTTTTTATTATTATTATTATTATTTATATTCCATATATATGTGTTAGCATACAGTATTTGTTTTTCACTTTCTGACTTACTTCACTCTGTGAAGTACAGACTCTAGATCCATCCACCTCACTACAAATAACTCAGTTTCATTTCTTTTTATGGCTGAATAATATTCCATTGTATATATGTGCCACATCTTCTTTATCCATTCATCTGTCGATGGACACTTAGGTTGTTCCATGTTATGGCTATTGTAAATAGTGTTGCAGGGAACACTGTGGTACATGACTCTTTTTGAATTATGGTTTTCCCAGCAGTGGGATTGCTGGGTCATATGGTAGTTCTATTTTTAGTTTTTAAAGGAACCTCCATATTGTTCTCCATAGTGGCTGTATCTATTTAAATTCCCACAAAGAGTGCAAGAGGGTCCCCTTTTCTCCACACCCTCTCCAGTATTTATTGTTTGTAGATTTTTTGATGATGGCCATTCTGACTGGTGTAAGGTGATACCTCATTCAGACTATACTACAAAGCTACAGTAACCAAGACAGTATGGTACTGGCACAAAAACAGAAATATAGATCAATGGAACAGGATAGAAAGCCCAGAGATAAACCCACACACACATGGTTACCTTATCTTTGATAAAGGAGGCACGAATATGCAATGGAGAAAAGATATCCTCTTCAATAAATGGTGCTGGACAGCTACATGTAAAAGAATGAAATTAGAACACTCCCCAACACCATATACAAAAATAAACTCAAAATGGATTAAAGACCTAAGTGTAATGCCAGACACTATCAAACTCTTAGAGGAAAACATAGGCAGAACACTCTATGACATAAATCACAGCAAGATCCTTTTTGACCCACCTCCTAGAGAAATGGAAATAAAAACAAAAATAAACAAATGGGACCTAATGAAACTTAAAAGCCTTTGCACAGCAAAGGAAACCAAAAACAAGACGAAAAGACAACCCTCAGAATAGAAGAAAATATTTGCAAATTATGTAACTGACAAAGGATTAATCTCCAAAATATACAAGCATCTCATGTAGCTCAGTATCAAAAAACAAAGAACCAGATCCAAAAATGGGCAGAAGACCTAAATAGACATTTCTCCAGAGAAGAAATACAGATTGCCAACAAACACATGAAAGGATGCTCAGCATCACTATTCATTAGAGAAATGCACATCACGAATTTTAAAAGCCACAGTCTATAAACCCAGTTTACGAAGGCCAGCCCCTACTCCCAGACTCATCTCCAAATGCCACTTTCTCTTTCGTGCCCAATCTTTTTGTATGTCATCCTCATCTTCCTAGAAATTGATACTTGAAATCTCAGAGCCCTCATTGACACCTCCTTCTCCAGGTTAATTCTGCTTGCAAAATATCTCTTGACTCCCTTTTGTTCCCATCATTATGATCCTGGTTCAAGTCTTCAATACATCTTGTGGGTCCCCTAAATGCATGAACACAATTAGAGCCCAGTCACTAGATGCACTTTGCAAACTACACCGCCCAGGTTTGAGATGGACTGAAGCCTAGATCTGACCTTCCAGCAGTTTTGGAATAGACATTGTTCACTGTGTATCCTAGTGCTTCCAACTTTTCTCACTTCGAGATGCATGCAGACAAGGGGTATTTGTGCAACACCCTGGGATGAATGCAGTGGGCTCTTCCTGGCCACGTTGGGGACTGAGAGGCTGGCCATCTTGGCTCACCTCTAAGTCCCTCATGGCAGATCTGGTGACAGCTCTGATTAGAAAACGGGCTGGGGGTGTGCAGTCCTGGAGCCGAGAGACCAGGTAAGAGGATGTGCAGGTGAGGGAGCCATGGTGATGGGAATTGAAAGGGAATGAAACTGTGAGTTATGGAATAAGCCCAAGGAGATGGCTCCAGAACTGATGGCAGGTGGGGCAGGTGGGAAGGAGGGGTCATTGATGACTCCCTTCCAGGTTTCAAGCTCAGGAAACTGGGTGGACAGCAGGATTATTCATTCATTGCACAGAACTGCCTAGGAGAAAAATCATATTTTGGTGGGAAAATATCATGGGTTTGGTTTCAGACATGCTGAGTTTGACGTGGTTGGGGACACCCCAGAGGAGATCGTTAGTGAGCATTTTATTCTTAATAACATATCTAAGGCATAACTCATTCCTTAACTTTCTGAATCTAAAATAACTGGCAATTCTTGTTTCTTTTGCTTCAAAATATTCCCTGCTTTCCTTATTGTTGATCATGTTTTCCTCAGCCAGCCCCTTGGCAGGATCTTGGAACCTCCTGTGCCAGGCAGGGCTGCCATTAGCTGGTTGTTGTGCTAACAAAGCAGTGAAGCTGTGTGCAATTAGACAGTGACTTTTAGACCCCAGAACCTTCAAAATTCAAGTTTACTCACAGAAAGAGAATAACCATTTAAAGAGAAGGGAGAGACTACTCAATGGTATAGGAGAACTAGAAACAAAAGGAAGACAGGCTGAAAAATTACTGGAAAATGCATTTTGCACAGTTTAAATGAGCATAAGAATTTTCAAAAGGCTTTGACTTTTCTTAAGAGTCCCCCCAACCCCCCAATAAGAGAAGTGATGACCTTATTTTGGGGAGATTTACCATGTTGATTTCTGAGACCTTACATTACATTGTCATGTTGCTTGGTATTTATGATGCAAGAATCCACTTAGCATTTTCCCACTGGCTTTCTCAGGATGTCTTTATCTCGAGAAGTGATGGTCACTAATTACATGTTTTCATTAATATTTTTTAGCCTGTGTTCCACTAAAATACCTTGGTTTTGGCTCACTGAAATCAAAGGTACTTTGATTCAACATTGGCTTCATACAATGAACTGGATCAAAGGAAAGCCCAATAATAAATTCCTTGATGATAAATTGGCCACGACACTCTTAGAGAAAGAAATGATGTAATTTCGCATTCTTGTGAAATGAGTTTTGTAACTTGATGTATCTGGACTTTAGATTAGAAAAAATGGTGGTATGAAGTTTACCATTATAGATTCTAATGTTGAAGGTATATATTGCTATGTGTATTAGCTTTAGTCCCGAAAAATAAAAGTATTTAATTAAAAAAAAATGAAACCTTATGTCCCTAATGCCTTTTATGATGGTATTGAAAATTCTTCATCTTCCTTTCTGGTAGTGGATGTATTCTTTAACCTTCTCTATTGGGGGTTAAGTTATTTGCAAACAAATATCATGAAAGCATTAACAGAGCTGTGATTAAAAACAAAAACTGGAACACTTATTTTGTAGCATGAAGAATTTTTTTTTTTTGCATGTGAATCAACACACCCTAATGGACCAATTTTGAAATTTGTGGATTTTTATATATCCAATATCCTAAACATGATTATCTGTCTTTATTCCAAGAGTCCAGATTAATTGGACTAACTGGCTCTTTTATTTTTTTACATAACTAATATTATCTTTTTTTTTTTTTTTTTTTTTTTTTGCGGTACGCGGGCCTCTCACTGTCGTGGCCTCCCCCGTTGCGGAGCACAGGCTCCGGACGCGCAGGCTCAGCGGCCATGGCTCACGGGCCCAGCCGCTCCACGGCATATGGGATCCTCCCAGACCGGGGCACGAACCCGTGTCCCCTGCATCGGCAGGCGGACTCTTAACCACTTGCGCCACCAGGGAGGCCCACTAATATTATCTTAAAAATCATATTGTTCAAGTACTTGAGAAAATGTGGAAGGCATGAGTGCCTTATGCTCTTTCTGACACCCAACTAAATCTTGAGTGCTTGGCATATTTGTAATTCTTTGTCACAGATTCACGAATGACTCTCCATTCCAGCAACCCCCCTTTGAACAAACAGGGCTTCTTAAACTCCTAAAAAGCAATACCATCTTGGTGCCAGCTGGACTGCGGGATGCTCAGGTTTCAGATTGGATGGAACGAATGTGTCTGAAATCAAAAGACAAACCCATGATACCTGCCCCCTGCCTGCAGGGCTTACCACTTTAGATGTAGTGATCAAGGTAGCAGGAAAAGACTGGTGAGAACTGGAAATCCTTAATAATGAAACCAGCTCA
Organism: Mesoplodon densirostris; assembly: GCF_025265405.1. Classification (NCBI taxonomy): domain Eukaryota; kingdom Metazoa; phylum Chordata; class Mammalia; order Artiodactyla; family Ziphiidae; genus Mesoplodon; species Mesoplodon densirostris. The sequence continues at coordinate 5,568,616 of NC_082665.1, read as the reverse complement.
GCACCACATCCTTATATACAAGGGCTTCTGTGTTTGCTTATTGCAGGCCTGCTAAGCATTTCTGAATAGTCAGTATCTCCAAGAGATCCAGTTTTTCAGGCAAAGCTTGATTAAGTTGTGTGATGCTCTAATTAGCTCCTTTTGACAGTGTGTGTTTTCTGATTAGCACCCCAAGTAGCCCTTTCTACTGTGTAAATGCCGTAAATTGAGCTCTCTTAATAGTTCATGCGCTGACGCAGAAGAAAGCACCAGAGTGATCGGTGGGGAGCGCTATTTATTAAAGGTACTTTATGGCCATTAAAACCCCACCTCTTTTGTTAGTCCCAGTGCCAGTTAGGAAACTGGATTCTCTAAGCGTCTGTCTATTTTTATGTTCTGCAGATGTCTATACATGCCGAGACAACCATGCGCTTATGACTCCAGACAGAGAGAAATAAAATGGGAAACTGTCATGACAATCTAGACACCTACACACCTGCTTTCCTTAACCTCCCCGCCCTCCATCTGCCTGTTTCACATGGGAGAAACTAAACAACACTTCTAACGGTGGTGATTAAGAGTGGAAGTCTGGACGACATTGCCTGAATTTAATCCGACAGGTATAAGTCTGGGCTCAGTTTCCTTACTCATAAAATGGGAACAAGAGCAGAATCGACCACAGAGGGTTATAATGAGGATTTAATTAGATAATGCAGGGGAAAGGTTTACTGTCAGACATCTCCCTTTCAGAGGGTCTGAAGTTATGGGGCTGGAAATCTGACAGGGGAATGAATCGGGAACTCTTCTTTTACCCTAGGGTCTGTCTTTTATAGGTTGAGTAGTGTCCCCCCAAAAGATAGGTCCATACCCCAACCCTTGGAGTCTGTGAATGTGATCTGATTTGGAGAAGGGGTTTTTGTTGATGTCATTAAGTAAAGGACCCTGAGATGAGATCACCTGAATTTAAGGTGAGCCCTAAATCCAATGACATGTGTCCTCATTAAAAAAAAAAAAAAAAAAAAAAAAAGCAGAGGGAGATGTGAGACATAAAGAATGGAGACGGCCATGTGAAGATGAGGCAGATGTTGGAGTGATGGGGTCACGAGCCAGGGAACACTTGGAGCCACCAGAAGCTGGAAGAGATAAGGAAGGGACTCTTCTCTAGAATTCCTGGAGGGAGCACAACCTCACTGACACGTTGATCTTGGACTTCTGTACTCCCAGAAAAGAGAATATGTTTCTGTTGTTTTAAGCCACCTAGTTTGCGGTAATTTGGTATAGAGGTCACAGGACCCTGATACAGAGGTCCTTTCTTCCTGTCTGGGATAGGCTGGGGGCGTCACAGGAAACCTCTTTGAACATTTCTCCTGTGTGGAACAGTCTCTGCTCCCATCCACCAAGGAGAGGAGGGGTTTTCTCTTTAATGAGCAGTAACAGTGGCCAGCACGCTTGTGGTTTACGCTGTCCCCGCGCTGTGCCCTGAGCTCACAGTAGCCCCTCTGTGGGCTGTCCTATCAGCCATCTTTCCTTCTCTGCCAAGGCCAAGCCAGAGTCACTTCTTTCAGGTCCCCTGCTCCCTGGGGAAGTGGACAGCTGTCCAGCTGGCACCCAAAGACCCCCACAGGGCTGGGTTGGAGGTGCTTTTCCGGATTCCCCCCAGGAGGGAGCCGAAGCCTCCTGAGTGCATCTGTCTCCACGGGCCTTCTCGGTTCCCTGCTGCCCAGCCCTCCCCAGCCCACCCTCCCAGAACACTTGACCCCCGCCAGGCTCCGTGGAGCAACCCCCCCAGAACTGAATCCACCCCAGCCTCTGGAGTTTCCATTTGAAAGCAGCAGTGACCCAGGAGAAGTCGAAGGGTCTCCTTTGCTTTGAACTCCAGAGTCACCTGTGTCAGGTGCGCATGCCCTTGGCATCCTGGTGTGTAAACCCGCCACTGCCCCCAACCCGGGTGGAGCCTGGCCCGGCCTGGATGTGGATTCCAGGAACCTAGGGCCTCCAGAACTGACACCCTCAGTTATAACTTCCCCTCTTGCTTTCCTCCGGCTACCTCTCCACTTTCTCTCTCCCTCTTTCTAGTTTGGTTTCCTTTGTGCTGAAACTTTCACCCATGAAGTAAAAGGCATGGGGAGGGGGTAAAGCACAGACAGTGCAGGTGCGAGAGGGTCAGGAGACGGCTGAGTGCAGTGCAGGGGCCAGGGCACCAGTATCGAGTGAGTGAGTGTGTGTGTGTGTGTGTGTGTGTGTGTGCACCTGTGCATGTCTCTCTGTGTGTGTATGTGCATGTGTGATGGAAAGACAGAGATGGAGTGGAGGCACATAGGAGAAAAGCACAGAGTGTGGCAGGCGGCCCTGGGGCTCACCCTCTGAAAGCTGGGAGGGAAAGGACCTGGGGACCCCAGCGCTCCCTTCCTCACCTTCCTTCTGCCCTGCTCACCTGCCTGCCTGTACTTCCAGCCCTTCTAGCACCTTCCCAGACCCCTAAACCCTGTGAGCTACCTCCCCAAACCCAGAGGAACCCACGGGGGCTGAGTCCCGCCTGCGCCTTGCAGGCTCTCTCCACCCACTGGCTTTTGTGGGTTTTAATTGCATGTTTGTGCGTCATCAACGGTCACCCCACTGTGCTCTGTTCCCGAGGCCAAAGTCTATGTTGGCCCTTGTGTCAGAGACATGGAGGGACACCAAGGGGTGAAGGAGGCTGGTGGGGGAAGAAAGAGCTCCGAGAAACTGGGCTGAGGGACTGAGCTGCTGGGCCACCCTGGGGTCAGATGGTGCTGAGATGGAGGGGGTGGGGCAGGGGTGAGGTGGGAGGGAGGAGGGCTGGCGGGGAGACAGAGAAGCAGAGACAGAGAGAGACAAACAGAGAGATGGGGGAGAGAGAGACAGAGACAGAGAGGGAGACAGAGAAGCAGAGACAGAGAGAGACAAACAGAGAGATGGGGAGAGAGACAGAGACAGAGAGGGAGACAGAGAAGCAGAGAGAGAGAGACAAACAGAGAGATGGGGGAGAGAGACAGAGACAGAGAGGGAGACAGAGAGACAGAGACAGAGAGAGACAAACAGAGAGATGGGGGAGAGAGACAGAGACAGAGAGGGAGACAGAGACAGAGAGATGGGGGAAGAGAGAAAAAAGAGAGGAGAGAGAGAGACAGAGGGGGTCAGAGAATCACATACCCAGAGGGAAGCAGAGGGAAATCATGAAGACACAGGACCAAGAGAGATGAAAGTGAGAGACACAGAGCCACACAGAGAGAAAAGCCAAGGTCACTGAGTCACAGGATGACGGCTATGAGGACTGGGCAGCGAGCCCCGTGGGAAGGGATGTAGACTGTAGACGACGAGCTAGCCCTCTCTCCTCGCCTGGCCTCCACAGTCCACCCACCCCGGGCCTCGCACTCCCCGGGCATCCCCCCGACCCCGTCTCATCAGCCCGCAGCCCACAAACTGCACCCTTCACCCCCGGCCGCCAGAGGAGCCCAGGCGCTGCTCTGACTCGCTCCTTGAGGATGAGAGGCGATTTAGCCATTACTTCCATGTTATGCCTTATTATTTGACATAATGGGCCATTTCTCATCCTCCTGTCACTGCCCTCTGGGGACCTTTGGTGCCACTAATATCCCCGAAAGTTCACACCAAATAAGTCAGCATCCATTTCTCTCTCGACCCCTAACCACTTTGCTTACTGGTGCCATGAAAACTCCAGCTCTCCGGCCTTGAACTAGCATGGATTCCCCTGGCGATCCCACATCCATCAGAAGATACGAGCTCAGAGCTTGCCATCCTCCACCCAGGGGGCCTCTGAGCCCTGCTCTGCCCGACTATGGGAAAACTGCTGTGTTAAACCTGCCTCTTTTTAGCTGAAAACCAGAAGACACCCCCCTGACTTCCTATCAGGAAAGCAAAACTTCCTGAACCTTCTCAGTCTATTCAGACTCGCATGCAACATTTGAATGCATTTTAGCTTTGGAAGAAGAATGGCAAAATCAATACCGACTCCGAACAAGAACGGATCAATTCAGAAACTCTGTAATGGACATGCAGTCCGTGAATCTGGCTCAGACAATGGTTCCCGCCTCTGGCCACGTGCACCCTGGGGAAAGAAAGCCTACAGTCGAGAACAGCGGTTCTCAGCTGGGGGTGATTTTGCCCTCCAGGGGG